>NC_137607.1:48194247-48521747 GCF_963280865.1 Gymnoscopelus braueri | reverse complement strand
TAACCAGAAAGTAACTGGAGCAGTAAATCTTTGGATCACGTTATCTCCTGGTTGTGTGCGAATAAAAAAAAAGACGTCATTGGCATTGAGGGCTTTCGATTTACAGCCGTAAAAAGACGTCATTGGCAGTTAATGGCATCAGCCACCCAAGCTTCCCCAGAATGATCTTATGTGTTCACTGTGTGGGACTACAAACTTATAAACGCAGCCAGTCCACAGACCATTATGCCCCTTGAGTAGCAAAAACCTGAGTTCAAAACCAGCTCTCTCTCTCACACACACACACACACACACACACACACACACACACACACACACACACACACTCTCTCATGTCTCCACGCTTTCTGCCCTAGGTATTCTGTCTCTACACGACACACTAAATAACGCATAACAAATCTAAAAGTCACATAGTAGATTAAAATAAAAATGAAAACATATAGTCAGAGGAAAATGGCTAAGCTTACCCTCAACAACCCATACAATAAGTCACACTCTAATTCCTTGCTGGCCTAAATACCAATGGGCTTCTAGATTTTGTCATGAATAAGACCAACAGCTGATTGGTTGAACTAAGACTGTCACTGGCACCACAGAGCCAAAGTGCAGGAAGTATAGTGGAAATTGTGTAATTCGTCTCGTGTGAAAACAGGCACTGATCTTGTGTGGCGGAAGTTTAGTAATGTTTCCGGAATCTACTGGCGGAATAAAATTGTCCCTGAACACTAGAAGTATCAAAGTACTGGAATAGTGTGATGACGTTGACTATTAGAGAAAAAGAGAGCGTCATCGTGGTCGAGCGAGCATTGGTTTCAACAAGAGAGTGAGCGTGTGACAGACTGCCTGTATGTAACGTACCCGTAGCCAAAACTGTTCAGACGGTGACAAAAATACTTCAAAGCAATGTTTACAATAGGCTCTGAGAAAGGTGAAACTTATGTGTTGCATCATGAAGAAGATGCCTTGTCTTAACACATCCACCGCCAGAGGTTAATCTCATAATGTACTCACCAGTGCCAAGGTGTTTTTGTTGTTTTTTTGTTTTTTTCATGTCGCCATAGATCTTGTTAAAATCCTTAAGATTGAGCCGTGAACGGTCTGTTTACATCCGCGAGATCTCCCTGTATCTCCCAGTGAAGACCGCGTGTCAAACGGACTTCCATGACTGTAGTTAGAGCGGATTACGTTAAACAGTGAAATGCGAGGAGAAAAAACTACAGGAAGAGAATTGAGTTTCAGTTTCGTCTGTAGAATGGGAGCGGGCGTGATCGTCGAAACCGGATCCCAAATAATTCTATTTCCTGTCATCAAACCGGAAACGGAAGTGGATCAAAAAAATTCCGAAAGTGCACCCGGACCGCGCATGCGCGAAAAGACCGCAGCCCGTAGGACTACGGGCTCGGCACTTAACCGTTGGATTTAACGGCCCGTAGAACTACGGGCCCGGCGGTAAAGGTGTTAAGATGTAAGTTAAAGCTCCGTTTATAGGGAGAGGAGAGGGGGTGAGACTGAGAGAGAGAAAAGAGAAAGGCAGGCACACTGAATGAAGATATTGAGTCGTGACCATAGACACGGGTCACGACACACACGGCACACACACAGCTGTCTTGATTGTATGATTTAATGTGGCCGTAAATAAAAAGAGTTGACATTTCATGATGTCGTCTTGGACATGAGATTTTAGGTTGGAAAGAAACAGAACTAACTGCCAACTCCACCTGTCCCCGTGATGATGAATGATTGAGAGAGAGACAAAATAAATGAATGAGAAAACCGCTCGCTTATCCTCTGTTCTTTCAATGGATTAAAGTTACAATCTCGCGTGCTTACAGTCAATAGTTATAAAGTACAATACCGTTAGAAAATAAACACATGAAAACGGTCGTTTATCAGGCTATACTAGAACTTTTGCTGCCAAGGAGGGCATGTGAAAACGGTAGCTCCCATTGCCATTCCACCAAGTTATACAAATTGTTTTGCTGGAAAAGTTCTGGCACTGTGGTGAAAACACAGCATGGGTGACGGATTGGGGGTGCCTGGTGCCCTGGGCCTTGCTGTGTGTACTGTATGTGCATGTGTGTGTGCTTCCAAAATGTGTTTGTATGTACATACACTGTAGGCTTTCCTCATAGCCCTTTTTATTGACAGAAGTGTGTGTGTGTGTGTGTGTGTGTGTGTGTGTGTGTGTGTGTGTGTGTGTGTGTGTGTGTGTGTGTGTGTGTGTGTGTGTGTGTGTGTGTGTGTGTGTGTGTGTGTGTGTGTGTGTGTGTGTGTGTGTGTGTGTGTGTGTCTTTCTCATACAGTAGCTGTCCACTGTCTCATCTCCTTTCACTTGCTCCCCTGTTGACTCCTACCCTGGCAAAGCCAGTACACACATTTTGTGAGAACTGAAAATGCATTTGCTACAGTTGTGGGTGTCATCAATGGGTGTACACCAACATTATTTTTCTGGCAATGGGATCAGTCTTTAGCCATTCAGAGCCACAAACTGTCCACAACTGCCACATTACTTACAACCAGCGGAACCTGTTGGTAGAGCAAACTCTTCCCTTGAGAAAGGCCTTCAATCATTTGTTTAATAAATTCTATAGCATTGACTAGATGCTATTATGGCTAGACTAAACATGGAATGCTTGTTGTCATCGTCATCTAAAAAAAACACGCTCTTTGGTTTTTCTGATTGGTTGTCGTCATCATCTCTAAACCACTCCCTGAAGCAAGAAACCGGCTTTACTCTGTAAAGCAGGTTATACACACTGCTTGTCATTTGCCCAAAACATCTCATGTTTTACCTGTGCATCATTTTAATAGATCCAGGGTCCAGGGACCCTCAGGATTCCTTGAGGGGGTTCCAAATGGACCCTTACATGGCTGTAACTTTGAGAGTTAACCACTGAACTAGATCAACAGCATGCTTGTCATGTCATTATGCTGGAAAGGCATGGAGAATGCTGAATTCAACATTGGTGAATTACTAACAATGACTGGTACTGTATCTGAACAAATCATGCTGATGTCAGCCCTCTGATGGTTAGGAAGGAACTTAGGATGAATTCGACATGTCAGCAGGCTTGACTGGTGGATGAACTCAGTACAGAGCAGATTCCCCTCACCCAGGGCAAATGACTATGTGCTGACTATGTGATAAATATAGATTATAGAACCTGGGTATTCGTCACTGTTGCCTGACAGTATGGGGAGGCAGATGCAGCCATCCTGTGAACCGTCATAGGTTTTCTGAAGGTAATCCAGCATATGGAGGCTAGACCGGCATGAGGGGAAGTGTTCCAGTGCAGCGACAGGCCTTTCTGTCTCCCCTCCCTCTCTATGTATTTCTTCTTCTGTCTGTTTTATTGATGAAGGCTGTGGGGACTTTAGGGGACGCCAGTTACTTCAGCTCTAGTTCCTCTCTCTCTCCACCCCCCCCCTCTCTTGCTCTCTCTCTCTCTCTCTCTCTTTCTAATGCACACACACACACACACACACACACACACACACACACACACACACACACACACACACACACACACACACACACACACACACACACACACACACACACACACACACTGGCCTACTTTCCCAGGTATTTTCCCTGTGGACTGGTTAGGAAGTCTGTGGTCATGTAGACAGATTACCTCAAACAAATGTGTGCACAATCCACACATGCAGATGCGCGCACGTGCACGCATGCACACACAAACACACACACACACACACACACACACACACACACACACACACACACACACACACACACACACACACACACACACACACACACACACACACACACACACACACAAACGTTCAGGCTCATACACGTTCTCTGTACACTGCACAGTATGTCACTCTATAATACCATCTGGCACACATGACAGTAGTAGTAATGGGCACTTCGGTAGCTAAATGCTAAGCTAACAACATGCTAACATGCTAATTGTGTTAGCATCCGCCATTTTGTTTTTAGTGACGTCATCATTAGGGGGCGTGCCCAAGCATGCCCGGACATGTCTGACCCCCCTGCTGTGTGAAGGGGGAGTGGAGGGGTCGGTTTGGCGCCCCCTGCTGGGGAGGGGATGAAGTAGGAGGGGGTTAATTCAATTACTGTGTCTAAGTGGGTGTGTCCCAGACAGGATAACGTGTATTGAAAGGTGAAGGGAGTGGGGGGTGTAGGGGGGATATGGCTGGGTAACCTAGACAGTGATAATTGAATACACTCAAAAAGGTTAGTGGGGTTTCTGTTTTGTTTTATTCTTAAAGAATAAGAATTGTTATTCTTTGATCAAATGTTTGCGTGTAATTGACTGCTGCAATGTCACTTGAGATTTACAGGCTTCAAGTGGTTGTTTAAAATGTAACTTTGATTGACTTAGGGCACATTATAGTCTTATTTCAGAAAAATCACTCTTTTATAAATTATTCTTAAAGGGTATAATAACTTTAATACCTATAATGACTTTAGAACATATGCCGTAGCAGGGTTTTATTTTCTAACAGTATTCCTTACTCCCTTGTAGTTAAACTGGGGAACATGCAAAGGAATCAAGGTGCATTAAGAGTGTAACAGGCTGGCAAGTGGTTCTTTAGTCTAGTCTTTTCACAGACGGTTTGATTAAAATAAAAATCTTTTTTTTTAAAGCAACGGTAGCTAAACCTTAATGTGACACAATACAACCCTAACAACATCACCATGTTAAACATTTATAACTTTTTTTTTTACTGCATACACAGCTTTAGAAAAACAAGTATTTAAAAATACCCCCAGTGCATGCTGGGTAATTATTTCAACCAATGGGAGGGGGCCCCTAGTGACATAGATGGTTGAAAATGCCCCACTCACAGGGTGTTATTATACAGTGTAAACAAGTAGAATGCACCATTGACACAACCTATGTATTGTGTTTAAAGCTGCATTTACTCGCTACTCTTTTAATTCCCTAAAGTAATATTACACAGTCCTTTAACAAAAAGGTTTGAACACTTTGAATGTGATTCTAAAAGATGTTAACACATCAGGATAGAGGATACATTGAAAGTCTAACAGGTTTGGTACCACTGTCTAGTTTCTAGTCCTTTCACTGCAGGTTTTAAAAATAATAATAATCAAAAATTATATTTTAAAAGGCTAATGGTAGCTAAACCTTAATGTGACACAAAGACAACCCTAACAATATCACCATATTAAACATTTATAACTTTTTTTTTTACAAGTGGAGTGCAACTTGATATGATTAATGTAATGATAGGACTCAGGTTGCACTTTAAAAGGGAGACAGGCTGGCAACTGGCTCTAGTCTCTAACCTTTTCACTGACGGTTTGATTAAAATAAAAATCTTTTTTTGAAAGTTTAGTTTAGCTAAACCTTTTAAGATGTGACACAAGACAACACTGAACAACATCATACAAAAACATGTTCTAACTTAGTACTGCATATACAGCCATAGCATGCAAGTATTCAAAAATTACCGCAGTGCATGCTGGGTAATTATTTTTAACCAATAGCTGAGCTTTGATGTGGTTGATCCATCTTTGGAGATCTTACACAGTAACTGTTTCACTTTCATTTTGTTTTAAGACACTTTTTATGTCTTACTACTAAACAAAAGAGTAGATTAACTTACTGACCCCCAGCCAATATATATTTTCTAACTAACTTACTGCATCTTTTAAGATGTGACACAAGACAAACCCCTAACCACCTTACCACATAAGACATTTATATCTTTTTTATTGCAATAGCTTGTAGTAAGCAAGTATTTAAAAGTTACCACAATGCATGCTGGGTATTTTTTTATTTTTTACTTCTTACTCACCGTCTCAGAGGATCATAGTGTCTCACTGTTTGTTAGTTTTTTTTGCTTGCAGTATCATGTAGTATATATTTCTTCTCTCTGTGTATTACTTTTACCTAAAAAATGTATACATAAAGGTGCTAAGCTATCTATACAATGCTATATCTACATACTCAAACTCCATATTAACAAGAGTTTGGTGAAGAAACATATTTTCTGAAAATGAATTCAATGTTTTTGGCTGAAACACTACACCATTTCTATATTAAACCCAGAAGAAGTAACCTCCGTAGGCCTATTGTGAATTAGTAATTAACAGAGTACATTGGATCATGGTCTCCCGCATGCCTGCCAGGTAAGTATAACCTCCTCACGCTATTCGTGGAGGGAAGCACCCACCCCACGTACAAGTCACACTTACGGTTCATACAACACACACTCAATCACACACACTACTATGTTAACGTACACACATTTTATGAAGCTAGGTGATGATAGCTGTTGAATGTTGGGATTGGAAGGAAATAGACTTGTATTATGCATTGTTTTTGGAAGCTATTTTAAGCTATTTTAGAAACCTTTTATAACATAATGTGTCACCCATGTCTATATCAGGTTACTCACATTGTATCTCTCAAAATGTCATCTTTAAAAACATTTCTCCACTTTCACACAATTCCCACATTTGTGGAATTATCACCATGTTAAACATTTATAAACTATTTACTACATGCATAGCTTTAGTAAGCCAGGATGTCAGGCCATAATGCAATGCATGGTGGGTAATTATTTTTTAACCAATGGGAGGGTCAGTAAACACTGTGTGCATTAGATCATAGTTTCGCACCAGCCTGCCAGGTAACAAAGCCAGGAATCTGGTTACGATGGCTCCCCCGGCCAGGTAAGTATAACTTCCTCACGCTATTCGTGGAGGGAAGCACCCAACCCACGTACAAGTCACACTTACGGTTCATACAACACGCTCAATCACACACTACTATGTTAACGTACACACATTTTATGAACTAGTTGATCAGTTATTTTAGAAACATTTTGAAAATAATGTGTCACCCACCTCTTTTCCAGGACAAAAGTGTGGTTATTTACGCACTTTTAAAAGCTTCATGTTTTATCTGTCTTATGTCTTGTATAGTGTTTTTATGTGTTTTTGAATACTTTTATTAATAGTATGCAGAGACAAGCACAGGGGTGTACCGTATTGTGTTCATTCTATTGAACATGTAATATGTTCTCTCCCAATAGGTCAAATATTTTGTATTATGTACATGTTTCCAAATAACATTTCTTGAAACTAAGATCTGTATTACTTATTGTAAGTCACTGATTTTGTTAAATACTATTAGTTTACCCTAGATTGTTTTAAACTAAATATATTTATATTATATAATGTGTGATAAATTGATGATTTAAACTGGAAATTAGTTCTTGAGCTATTAATGTGTTTTTTAACATATTAATCTCAGGGGAAGGTTAGCCAGGATTAAAGTTAACCTGTAAACAGATGACAGGCTGCTCATTATTCAGCCATGTACTCTTTTTAATCCACGGTTTTCAAAAATCTAAATTATAATTTTGAAGTCTAGGTTAGATAAAGCTTAATGTTACACCAAACATCTCCTAATAAATATATATTTTCAAACTAACTTATTTACTGTATACATAGCCTTAGAAAAAACAATTATTTAGTGTCACCCCAATGCATGATGGGTAATTACACCCTCACATACATGGACCAATGAGAGAAGGTGGGGTTTTGAATGTATGTTGATTTGGGCCCCAATAGTGGATATCTGAGTACTCATTCCTATTTATTAGTTGTTAAAGGTATCATGACATTCATTTTCACTTTTTTTATTTTCAATGTTTTATTTGGGGTTTTATGACCTCAATTACACCCAAAAAACCTGAACTTAGAACATTCAGTGGATTTTCTGTGGTCTGGGGTTTTCTGAATAATTAGGCTGAAAAGTAATCTGAGCTTGGCCCTTCGACAGTGAGGTCACAGTCGAATAATCCCGCCCACTCTCCTCCTCGCCCCTCCCCTCCCCTATCCTTTCCTTTGGGGGGGGGCGGAGCAGAGGCGATGATTGACAGGCAAAATCCCTCACCAGCGACACCCGCAGGCAAAGATTTCTTTTTTCATTGCAGTTGAAAAGGCTTTAGAAATGTGAGAGAAAAACACCTGCCATGGATCACTGGAATGGAATTTTCACTTAAAACTTTTTGTACACTTTTGAAGGACCAGGACAAAGACTTTGAATGTGGTGTAAAAGTGAATGTCATGAAACCTTTAAGAAGACATTTTATCAAGCTGACTAACCCTTATAACTAGGATGTATAAAACTACAATACATCTTCCTCAGCAGTGAAAGAAAACTCTGAGAAAATGAATGATTGGGGAATATACCACAATGCGATTATAGTGGGCATAATATCATTGCTGTACGTGTATTCATGAAACAGCTAAATTTGGTCACATTTCGATTTTTATCATCCGCAACGTAATAGATCTTCTGTAAAGCTCCTTTCCATCATGACACCGTGAACATCGATGAATAGATTATATGGCATACACAGTTTTTATTTACATGATTATTATTAAAAACATATACCATTATCAATTATATTCATATACAACAAACATGAGGTTTCATCTAAATCAATCATTCTCTGTATAACATACACAACATTACGCATAGACCAATCACGTATACCTTGCTGATACTTTAAGACGCACATATCAATGATATATGTACACAGGACCATCACATGACATACTCCTTTTGAGTCTCCTTGTTTTTCATCATAAAAACTATCAACTACGGCCCTCACGTTTCTATCATTAATGACACGCCTATTATGACCATGGTACCCTGATATTAGCTCTTTATATGTAGTATTCCTAGTTTTTACATAATGAATATGACTTCTAAAAATATCATATCCCTCTGGTGGGTATACAATATCACCGGACTTTGTATATTGATCAATTACAGTATTCACAAGGGTTATAAGTCTATTGTAAATAGAACCCTCAATACTAGATGTCACCCCCATTGTAATGAATATCAGTATGGTGATCTAGGTGACCTCTTTATTCTCTGTATTTGGCAATGCCTCGCTGTCCTCCGGAGTGTACAGGAATGACAAATACTGTACAGGAATGACAAATACTGTTGTGCATGGGTCTGTCCGTATTCCTTTATCCATGTGATGAGTGTATCGTCCTCTAAATAAGATTCACTATAATCCACTGCGTTGTCTGTAGGATCACACAACTCAGGAGTGCATCGTCCTAGGTATGAAATGAAAAAGTCAGTATAGAAATAAAACCTATGGCCTGTTTCCATCGGGGTCCTTTGTATTCAACTCATAGAATAAAGACTGACCCCGACGGGGTTTGAACCCGCAACCTTCTGATCTGGAGTCAGACGCACTACCGTTGTGCCACAGAGTCCTTATAAATTAAGTTTTACTCACCAACATTTCTTGGCTATGTCATATCATGCTTTAATAGAAAAGTGAATACCACTTCAACCAACATGGATAGTATTAGTAATGATAAATAATCACAAAAATGTAAAACTCGTAATGTCTGTTGGAGATCAGTCAGCCGTTCTCCTTAGCTTGGAGCGTAAAGATCGTTTTTCCTTCATAGAGTGTGCATGTATGGACATGTCTGAGTCTTGTATCAAGCCTGAGCCAAACAGAGGTCTGCAGGGCGGTTTGGAGGTGTGTCAGGGGAGTCACTTTAACCTATTGTGACCATTCAGGCCTATGCATTGGTAAAGGGCCCCCCCCACGTCACTGAGGGAGTGGTCCTACAAAACGTATATAGGCAGCTCTTTGCAAGAGCTGCTAGGATGAGAAAACTTCTCTAACTAGAGCTGAAAGTTAACCCGAAAACACCCCCGCCTGGACATCCTAAGAAAAATATCTTTAAAGTCAATTTCTAACATTGGACTACACTTCATGTTCGCTGTTGAGTGGATACGCCGTGCTGCGGGGACGACAAACAGGAACCTTTTTACAGCTATTCTGGTGGATTGATTTTTGGACCTAGCAGTATCACGCAACGTTGTGTTACCTGTCCTAATCTGCCTAGTGTTAATTTTTTTTTCATTTCCTACATATTCGCTATGGCCTCTGTATTGGGTAAGTGTTTAATTTCTTATTTCTATGTCTATTACATGTGTGTAATCAGATCATCAATCAGATCACTTTCAATGTAAATGAATGTGGCAAAGAGTTGATCAAATTAATTATTAAATATTGTAAAATACTACATAATCATAGTATTTGTGTGTATATATTGCGCATGAGATATTCCATCCAATTTGATCTAATAGTTGTTGTCTTGTTTTGTTTTTTGCTTATTTTCTCCCCACACGATAGATCCTCTCTCTGTGCACTCCCTCAAGATCTCTAAGGATCATTTTGTGACACCACCGAATGAAGATGCAATACGTTCCGCTGGCTTCTACACATCAGGGAGCGTTAACGATGACACAAACATTCTGCAGAACCATGACTATGCCATGAATCTACGGGGCCAGAACCGTACAATTGTGACCAAGTCGCCACCGTCACCCTCCTCAGAGGAGATGCCTGACGAAGAGGAGACCGGTTTGAGGGACGTTGAACCTTTAGATTTATCTTCGTCTCAGCGCTCATCATCATCCACCCCTCTCCCCCCACCTCATCCCTCCCCATCAAGTTCTGAGGAGCTTGGCACCCTCGCTCGTGAACAATTTATCATCCCCAAAGGTCTGGAGCATATGCTATGTTATAGAAGAGAACCTGAACATAGAGTTTCTGTAAAAGATATCAAAAATGCAGCGAGGGAGTGGGACCGTATAGCAGAAAAGTATGAGCAGGGGCGAAAGGAGATGTTACGTAGAGGGAGTGAGATGCGGGCTATCCAAATGATGGGTCACGAGTCAGAGGAGGAAGAGGAGGAAGCACGGTTGAAGGAGGAGGAAGAGGAGATGAGGATAGCTGATAGGGCACGAGAGGTGGCTAGAGAGAGGAAAGTGACCATGTCTGATTATGAGATGGAGCTTGGTGGATCCCTTACAGGTCATCAAATGCTAAAGCTTGGCATGAAAAGACAGATGGACGTACTTTACGTTCCCTTAGCTGATAACGGTTGTATGCTGATACAGGATGTTAGTTATGCCGTCATTGTATTCAACCGTAGACGGATGAAGAAGATGAAGGAGATGATGGATTAGTGAGTATGCAGAATTAACTCAAACATTGTTTGACATTGTAAATAGGACAGGACAAGTTACAAATGACATTGAGACTTGGACCCATGAGGTTACTAATTCGTTAGCCTCAAATTCATCCATTGACTGTATTGGTCCATGAGGCTGTTGGCTATATTCTTTTGCATCCAAAGACACCTCATCTGACTGACAAAGTCGAAGTCGAAGTCGAAGACTATTATCTGAATTTGCCACGTCGCTTTAAAAAGATGTAATGTGTTAAATTCTGCTACTTTCCTACCAACTGAGCTGGATGGAGATACATGCATGTCATGCCAAAGGGTTGTATAGTAGCTAGACTACTGCTCATTGTTTTATTTTAGACTTTTTATTTATTTATTCAGTAAATAACTCTACATGTCTAATGTATTTAAAACCTATTTTGCTTTAGGTGATAGATTATTTAGTCTTATATATATATATATACTCACACACTTTTCCAAATCATGAACAGGAATAGTGATAGTAGCTACTACTGACTTGATGTATTGAAAATAAAAAAACATTCATTACAACATGTGTCTGTTATTATTTCTTTAAGGGTACACAATCTAGCTAAAAAGCTACCTTATGAAGAATACCATCAATTGTACTCTTCCCGTTGTCTAAAGTATCAATTAAATTGTGCTTTGTAAGTTTTCTGTCTTAAAATACAAATAACCAACAAAATAAAAGATGACTATTTCATGGAAAAAGCATATACTTTTTTTTAAAATTTATTATTATTGTGATTACATGTTCAAGAATATATGTTCAATAATATCTGCTAAACTACACAAATAATGATCTATGAAAATCTAATAATTCTATAGCGCTGACCATGGTACTCTAGGTGGTGAGTTTCTCCAGAACGGAACGAGTTTGTTCATTATATTATGACGCTGATCATATCCCAGAGTATCAGCTGTGATATCTAGCCTCAGCTCATTTAGAATAACTTCACACACTCCTTGCACTCTGGATTCTGTAGTAACAATGCCCCGAGTTTCCAGCACATGCATGATTCCTGAAAGAAATCGTTCAGTCCATAGCATTTCAATAAATTCTTTAAAATGATTGAAGACATAGTAACGTGGCACTGGGTATAGGGCATGTCCATAGGTTACCCCTGGGGTAAAACAGTAACTGACTTTAAGATCCGTCTGATTACTTAGTATGACAGTTAACAGCTTATCAATGCATGTTTTTATAATATCCAGAAAGACCACTCCGCACAATCCATCCGGTTGATCCATAGTCAGGGTTGAATCCACTAGAGAAGGTATCAAAAACACTGGCGAGGAGGTGAAGGAGAAGAGAAAAGACAACTTTAAACACAAATATATCACACATTGTAAAACTACCGATATATTTGTTACCTGTTAATTAATTAATTACCTGTGTCAGAACCTGGTTCTGCTGCTGACGAGTTTCTCCAAAATGTAGCGAGATCGTTCAGCATATTGCGTTTTGCTTTGTATCCACCCATCACATGATCAGTATTAGCGGCCTCTTTGATTTTTACCCGAATGTCGTCCGCCATCTTTAGGTCATGAAGATAAGCTTCACAGATCCCCTGCACTCTGGATGGTATAGCAACAAACCTTTGAGATTCCAGTACGTGTATGATTCCTGATAGAAACCTGTCATTCCACAGTCTTTTAATTAATTCTTTAAAATGGTTGAAGACATAATATTTTGGTGGTGGGTCGAGACATCGATGTTGGGTATGGCTAGGATGGTCTGTTTGACAACCATAGCAGGCTTCTTTCATCTGATCAGTTATTACCAAATCCAGTAGCCTGACGATGCATACTTTTATAGTCATCAGAAAGCATTTACTGCACAGTCCATCAGGCTGATGCAGGGTCAGAGACAAATTCAATGGAGAGGAGAAAGGTATATCACGGAAAAACACAGGTGATGGTGGAGGTGAATAGTATTCATCGCCTCGGTAACATTCATAGGGTGAGTCATCCCATGGGTCGTATGCTACAGCGTACACTGAAGGAGTTTTTTGGGTTGTTCTTTCAGCAGATCCCTCCATGTTTTTGAATAAGGAAAATCGAGAGTGTCTTATATTGTGTAATAGGGTGGGGAGGAGGAGCTCCATTAGAGTGTAGGAGGGTGGGGTGGATATAATAGTTGCTACTTTGACTCAGAATCAGACTCACTGATTTACAGGACAATTGTCCAGTAATTACTGTCTATTGGTATTACTAAGACCTACACACTGGTATTCCTATGCGGAGACCAATCCATGTGGAGACTTATCATCAGGTAAAACTGGAGGTTGCTATAAGTTAGAAGTAACAGAAGTTTAGAAGTAATATATGAATCTAACTTGTCATTTTCAGCTAGCATTACAGGATTATCATATAACTATATCAAATGATATAGTAAACAAAATCATTTTGAATTGAAATATGCACATTAGCTATGAAAAAAAACATGTAACTATGAAAAAGATTTGAGGTGTTTGATATTTTTTTTTATTTCACAAGAAACACATGGATATATTACACACACACACACACACATACAAACGTACACACAGCATGTTACACATTTGGGTTTTTAAACACGAATATGTTACACTTAAACACCACAAACATCATAATAAATCATGGTTTTGTGGGTTTTACATATACAGGTTTTGCAGTATTACAGTTGTCCATTGAGAACAGAGTTGCTCCAGCTGGTTTGTCCATTGCGTACTCTATTGCGCCAGACAGGGTATTGTCTATAGTGTGGAAATGAAAGAGACAAGGTTTATTCAGATTTACTCGTCTCGGTTTCTTTGCAGAGAGACTGGGCACTACACGATTGACTCCACTAAGGCGTTCCTCCAGCAGGGCCATCTTTCGATTCTCTTTTGCTTTGACGAAAAAAACACTGATTAATTTCATCACATCCCGTAGCAGCCAGAAATCCCCTGCGTGAAAGGCTAGGCGTATTGGAAAATACTTTTCTTTCTCCAATACAGTTTTAGGTCTTTCAAAAGTAGGGCCCTGAGACCGGAATCTCACCAATAGCCATAAATATGTCCTTGAACAGTCAATAAGGAAGGCTTCACCCTCGGATAAACGGGTAGGGATTGTCTTGTCCACTTTCACTATATCTAATGGTTTGATGTAGTCATCGGTGGCCCATCTCCCCCAGAGCAGATAATCAGTGAAATCCATAATGGCAGTCTTCAATCTTTCAAATTCAGATGCATAAACTCTCAAATGATGCAATCCATTATCCAACAATACTCCATCCTCTTCCATTGTATACAGTTCAACAAATGGAAAACGGGTGGATGGTGAAAAATAGCACCGTAATTTTCGATCATTAGACAGTTTCCATATCTTTTCATCCTCGGCCTCATAAATCAAGTGGGTAGAGTACATCTTCTTCTTCTTCTTTCAGCTATCGTCTCTCTAGGTCTAGGCTTTCTGAGTTTTCTTAATAGAAAAGGACCAGAGAGGAGAGTTTCTAGTCAGGCGAACCGTAAAAAATCAGGCCACCAGAATAGCTGTAAAAAGGTTCCTGTTTGTCGTCCCCGCAGCACGGCGTATCCACTCAACAGCGAACATGAAGTGTAGTCCAATGTTAGAAATTGACTTTAAAGATATTTTTCTTAGGATGTCCAGGCGGGGGTGTTTTCGGGTTAACTTTCAGCTCTAGTTAGAGAAGTTTTCTCATCCTAGCAGCTCTTGCAAAGAGCTGCCTATATACGTTTTGTAGGACCACTCCCTCAGTGACGTGGGGGGGGCCCTTTACCAATGCATAGGCCTGAATGGTCACAATAGGTTAAAGTGACTCCCCTGACACACCTCCAAACCGCCCTGCAGACCTCTGTTTGGCTCAGGCTTGATACAAGACTCAGACATGTCCATACATGCACACTCTATGAAGGAAAAACGATCTTTACGCTCCAAGCTAAGGAGAACGGCTGACTGATCTCCAACAGACATTACGAGTTTTACATTTTTGTGATTATTTATCATTACTAATACTATCCATGTTGGTTGAAGTGGTATTCACTTTTCTATTAAAGCATGATATGACATAGCCAAGAAATGTTGGTGAGTAAAACTTAATTTATAAGGACTCTGTGGCACAACGGTAGTGCGTCTGACTCCAGATCAGAAGGTTGCGGGTTCAAACCCCGTCGGGGTCAGTCTTTATTCTATGAGTTGAATACAAAGGACCCCGATGGAAACAGGCCATAGGTTTTATTTCTATACTGACTTTTTCATTTCATACCTAGGACGATGCACTCCTGAGTTGTGTGATCCTACAGACAACGCAGTGGATTATAGTGAATCTTATTTAGAGGACGATACACTCATCACATGGATAAAGGAATACGGACAGACCCATGCACAACAGTATTTGTCATTCCTGTACAGTATTTGTCATTCCTGTACACTCCGGAGGACAGCGAGGCATTGCCAAATACAGAGAATAAAGAGGTCACCTAGATCACCATACTGATATTCATTACAATGGGGGTGACATCTAGTATTGAGGGTTCTATTTACAATAGACTTATAACCCTTGTGAATACTGTAATTGATCAATATACAAAGTCCGGTGATATTGTATACCCACCAGAGGGATATGATATTTTTAGAAGTCATATTCATTATGTAAAAACTAGGAATACTACATATAAAGAGCTAATATCAGGGTACCATGGTCATAATAGGCGTGTCATTAATGATAGAAACGTGAGGGCCGTAGTTGATAGTTTTTATGATGAAAAACAAGGAGACTCAAAAGGAGTATGTCATGTGATGGTCCTGTGTACATATATCATTGATATGTGCGTCTTAAAGTATCAGCAAGGTATACGTGATTGGTCTATGCGTAATGTTGTGTATGTTATACAGAGAATGATTGATTTAGATGAAACCTCATGTTTGTTGTATATGAATATAATTGATAATGGTATATGTTTTTAATAATAATCATGTAAATAAAAACTGTGTATGCCATATAATCTATTCATCGATGTTCACGGTGTCATGATGGAAAGGAGCTTTACAGAAGATCTATTACGTTGCGGATGATAAAAATCGAAATGTGACCAAATTTAGCTGTTTCATGAATACACATACAGCAATGATATTATGCCCACTATAATCGCATTGTGGTATATTCCCCAATCATTCATTTTCTCAGAGTTTTCTTTCACTGCTGAGGAAGATGTATTGTAGTTTTATACATCCTAGTTATAAGGGTTAGTCAGCTTGATAAAATGTCTTCTTAACAACTAATAAATAGGAATGAGTACTCAGATATCCACTATTGGGGCCCAAATCAACATACATTCAAAACCCCACCTTCTCTCATTGGTCCATGTATGTGAGGGTGTAATTACCCATCATGCATTGGGGTGACACTAAATAATTGTTTTTTCTAAGGCTATGTATACAGTAAATAAGTTAGTTTGAAAATATATATTTATTAGGAGATGTTTGGTGTAACATTAAGCTTTATCTAACCTAGACTTCAAAATTATAATTTAGATTTTTGAAAACCGTGGATTAAAAAGAGTACATGGCTGAATAATGAGCAGCCTGTCATCTGTTTACAGGTTAACTTTAATCCTGGCTAACCTTCCCCTGAGATTAATATGTTAAAAAACACATTAATAGCTCAAGAACTAATTTCCAGTTTAAATCATCAATTTATCACACATTATATAATATAAATATATTTAGTTTAAAACAATCTAGGGTAAACTAATAGTATTTAACAAAATCAGTGACTTACAATAAGTAATACAGATCTTAGTTTCAAGAAATGTTATTTGGAAACATGTACATAATACAAAATATTTGACCTATTGGGAGAGAACATATTACATGTTCAATAGAATGAACACAATACGGTACACCCCTGTGCTTGTCTCTGCATACTATTAATAAAAGTATTCAAAAACACATAAAAACACTATACAAGACATAAGACAGATAAAACATGAAGCTTTTAAAAGTGCGTAAATAACCACACTTTTGTCCTGGAAAAGAGGTGGGTGACACATTATTTTCAAAATGTTTCTAAAATAACTGATCAACTAGTTCATAAAATGTGTGTACGTTAACATAGTAGTGTGTGATTGAGCGTGTTGTATGAACCGTAAGTGTGACTTGTACGTGGGTTGGGTGCTTCCCTCCACGAATAGCGTGAGGAAGTTATACTTACCTGGCCGGGGGAGCCATCGTAACCAGATTCCTGGCTTTGTTACCTGGCAGGCTGGTGCGAAACTATGATCTAATGCACACAGTGTTTACTGACCCTCCCATTGGTTAAAAAATAATTACCCACCATGCATTGCATTATGGCCTGACATCCTGGCTTACTAAAGCTATGCATGTAGTAAATAGTTTATAAATGTTTAACATGGTGATAATTCCACAAATGTGGGAATTGTGTGAAAGTGGAGAAATGTTTTTAAAGATGACATTTTGAGAGATACAATGTGAGTAACCTGATATAGACATGGGTGACACATTATGTTATAAAAGGTTTCTAAAATAGCTTAAAATAGCTTCCAAAAACAATGCATAATACAAGTCTATTTCCTTCCAATCCCAACATTCAACAGCTATCATCACCTAGCTTCATAAAATGTGTGTACGTTAACATAGTAGTGTGTGTGATTGAGTGTGTGTTGTATGAACCGTAAGTGTGACTTGTACGTGGGGTGGGTGCTTCCCTCCACGAATAGCGTGAGGAGGTTATACTTACCTGGCAGGCATGCGGGAGACCATGATCCAATGTACTCTGTTAATTACTAATTCACAATAGGCCTACGGAGGTTACTTCTTCTGGGTTTAATATAGAAATGGTGTAGTGTTTCAGCCAAAAACATTGAATTCATTTTCAGAAAATATGTTTCTTCACCAAACTCTTGTTAATATGGAGTTTGAGTATGTAGATATAGCATTGTATAGATAGCTTAGCACCTTTATGTATACATTTTTTAGGTAAAAGTAATACACAGAGAGAAGAAATATATACTACATGATACTGCAAGCAAAAAAAACTAACAAACAGTGAGACACTATGATCCTCTGAGACGGTGAGTAAGAAGTAAAAAATAAAAAAATACCCAGCATGCATTGTGGTAACTTTTAAATACTTGCTTACTACAAGCTATTGCAATAAAAAAGATATAAATGTCTTATGTGGTAAGGTGGTTAGGGGTTTGTCTTGTGTCACATCTTAAAAGATGCAGTAAGTTAGTTAGAAAATATATATTGGCTGGGGGTCAGTAAGTTAATCTACTCTTTTGTTTAGTAGTAAGACATAAAAAGTGTCTTAAAACAAAATGAAAGTGAAACAGTTACTGTGTAAGATCTCCAAAGATGGATCAACCACATCAAAGCTCAGCTATTGGTTAAAAATAATTACCCAGCATGCACTGCGGTAATTTTTGAATACTTGCATGCTATGGCTGTATATGCAGTACTAAGTTAGAACATGTTTTTGTATGATGTTGTTCAGTGTTGTCTTGTGTCACATCTTAAAAGGTTTAGCTAAACTAAACTTTCAAAAAAAGATTTTTATTTTAATCAAACCGTCAGTGAAAAGGTTAGAGACTAGAGCCAGTTGCCAGCCTGTCTCCCTTTTAAAGTGCAACCTGAGTCCTATCATTACATTAATCATATCAAGTTGCACTCCACTTGTAAAAAAAAAAGTTATAAATGTTTAATATGGTGATATTGTTAGGGTTGTCTTTGTGTCACATTAAGGTTTAGCTACCATTAGCCTTTTAAAATATAATTTTTGATTATTATTATTTTTAAAACCTGCAGTGAAAGGACTAGAAACTAGACAGTGGTACCAAACCTGTTAGACTTTCAATGTATCCTCTATCCTGATGTGTTAACATCTTTTAGAATCACATTCAAAGTGTTCAAACCTTTTTGTTAAAGGACTGTGTAATATTACTTTAGGGAATTAAAAGAGTAGCGAGTAAATGCAGCTTTAAACACAATACATAGGTTGTGTCAATGGTGCATTCTACTTGTTTACACTGTATAATAACACCCTGTGAGTGGGGCATTTTCAACCATCTATGTCACTAGGGGCCCCCTCCCATTGGTTGAAATAATTACCCAGCATGCACTGGGGGTATTTTTAAATACTTGTTTTTCTAAAGCTGTGTATGCAGTAAAAAAAAAAGTTATAAATGTTTAACATGGTGATGTTGTTAGGGTTGTATTGTGTCACATTAAGGTTTAGCTACCGTTGCTTTAAAAAAAAAGATTTTTATTTTAATCAAACCGTCTGTGAAAAGACTAGACTAAAGAACCACTTGCCAGCCTGTTACACTCTTAATGCACCTTGATTCCTTTGCATGTTCCCCAGTTTAACTACAAGGGAGTAAGGAATACTGTTAGAAAATAAAACCCTGCTACGGCATATGTTCTAAAGTCATTATAGGTATTAAAGTTATTATACCCTTTAAGAATAATTTATAAAAGAGTGATTTTTCTGAAATAAGACTATAATGTGCCCTAAGTCAATCAAAGTTACATTTTAAACAACCACTTGAAGCCTGTAAATCTCAAGTGACATTGCAGCAGTCAATTACACGCAAACATTTGATCAAAGAATAACAATTCTTATTCTTTAAGAATAAAACAAAACAGAAACCCCACTAACCTTTTTGAGTGTATTCAATTATCACTGTCTAGGTTACCCAGCCATATCCCCCCTACACCCCCCACTCCCTTCACCTTTCAATACACGTTATCCTGTCTGGGACACACCCACTTAGACACAGTAATTGAATTAACCCCCTCCTACTTCATCCCCTCCCCAGCAGGGGGCGCCAAACCGACCCCTCCACTCCCCCTTCACACAGCAGGGGGGTCAGACATGTCCGGGCATGCTTGGGCACGCCCCCTAATGATGACGTCACTAAAAACAAAATGGCGGATGCTAACACAATTAGCATGTTAGCATGTTGTTAGCTTAGCATTTAGCTACCGAAGTGCCCATTACTACTACTCATGACCATCACATTGTTTGATCTGAATGTGTGTGTGTGTGTGTGTGTCTGTGTCGTTCTGCAGAGCCTTGTTCGACTATGACGTCAGTCCGTCAGACTCCGGCGCGCCCGGCCAGGCCTTGGCGTTTCGTTTCGGGGACATCCTCCATGTGAGCAGTGCCGGTGAAGAGGAGTGGTGGTCCGCCCGCCACCTCAGCCCCCCGCCGCCGCGCCGCGCCGAGGCCGGGGTCATACCCAGCCGCAGGAGGTCAGAGTTCACGGCATTACGGGAGGGGTGGGGGGTGGTGGTTGGGTTGCATGGGTCGGCTAAGTCAGTGGTTCTCAAACTTTTTTGTGCCAAGGACCCCCAAATTGACACTTATTAGCCTGCGGACCCCCATTTGAAAAGATATGCCAGGAACCCCCATAAGAGAAGATTTTTACACCTCTAGCAAAGATTCTCAACCACTTTAATTTCAAGGACCCCCAGTTTGACATGCATTAGGCTACGGGCCCCCATTTAATGGCATTTTTATCTCTGGGAACCCAATTTATATTGTAAAATCAATGTTAATTTAACTCTGAGAGTGTACAAATGGAGGTTCCATTTGTACACTCTCAGCGTTACAGACCCATAAGGGTCCATTTGGTTTCCTAACTATCCGTCATTTAGCTGGGGAACCCCCTGGAACTCCCTCAAGGACCCCTGGGGGTCCCCAGACCCCACTTTGAGAACCAATGGGCTAAGTCATGTGTTTTATATCAGTTTTTAGTTCCATTTCCCCTATATTATTGTATTATTTTATATATATATTTTTTTATTTTATCTTGTGGTCATGTTGCAGTGGAGATGTAATAATGTGATTTCAACTGCTTAACACAATTACTATACAGTTATTACATTTGGTAATGGTTTAACTTAATATTCCCTGCTGCAGTACCAAAACATGATATGGACCACCCTCCTAAGACTTTGGGCAGTCCCTGCCTCTTCATGTACTGTACATACGTCTGCCTTTATAGTGGATGTACGTGGAGAGATTACTAGATGATAATGCTTTTAGCATTCACTCAGAGCTGTGGTTTTGCCCAAGGCATGCGTGTATTCATAGCGAAAAAAAAAAAAAATGTACAAGCTCACACCAGCTTGTAGAGTTTTTTTTTTAAGTGAAAATGTTTCATCTATGACATAGATATAGGGGCGTCAGGTTGAAGGTGGTTAAAATATACATATGTATTTTTCAGGATACAGAATTTGCCTCTGTGTTGGGAAATTAATGCAGAAAAAGTACTGATATAGTTAATATAAGAATAATTCATAACTTTTTGTGTAGTTGTATATTGCAATAATAATGTGTGCTCGTCACAAAATCCCAAGGCACACCTGGACTTGTTTCACGGCACACCTGTGAATCTCGGCTCATCATTAGGGAACCACTGCAGTAGCATTATTTCCGAACAAAGGGTGCGATATTCCTAATGTATTTATGCACTCTGTGGACGCCGCGTGTCTCACACTAAGCAGTCATCATGCGGAAGAATTAATCAGTGAATTAATCAGTGAAGCGGCGAAGAATTAATCTTGTTTACCGACCAGCCTGATAGGACGGTGGGGACACATCGCCTCCTCACTCACCCACTCCCTCTCCTCCCTCCCTCTATTCCGTCAACTCCCACCTTCTCACCCTCTCACCCTGTCAAGCAGACGAGGTGACAGACATATGATAATAGGTCTCAGAGCTGCGGGGAGGAGGAGGGGACTTGTCAGTGGCATACTGACAGCGCTGTCGGTTTACTGACATTGCTGACAGAGGTGACGTGGCGGGGAAGATGGAGAGAGAGAGGACCAGTGACGTATTAGAGGACTGGAAAATAGAGAGGGGGGGGGTGAGAAGCCAATGGGAAGACAAGAAAGGGGACATGTTGAGAATGAGAGGAGGAGAGAGGGTGGGATGGAGAGAGGGAGAGATGACAATTGGAAAGAATGAGTGATGTATGTTTCAGAGGGAGAGAGGGAGAGAGAGAAGCTGATAGGAATGGATACTGTAGATACAAAGGGAGTTTTATCTACAGTGCTACTTTCTCTGGAGCGAGGAATTTCTTATGCTTGGTTTTAAAGCGATTTTGATCTTTTTTTGTTCTCCCCAGTCTCAGGGAGAACATTCAAGTCTTTAATGGCACAGAAGTTGAAACTTGATCTTCCAACACCCGTTATCAAACAGACAACAACATTAAAAGTACTGATCCAGGTCCGACGGAACGATTTCTTAAGTGGGTGGGCCAATAGAGAGGGGGAGGGGGATTACTTCATCACCTTTCAACCGACTGATCTCCCGGCTCCATTCGACTTACAGTCAGTAGTAGTCTGGACAACCAAGTTTAATGTGTAGCCCTGTTCACACTAGATGCTGACGGTGTTGTGCATGCCTGATTGACAGTATAAAAGCACACACGGGGGCGGCTTTGTTTGATTCTGTGTAAAAAGAAAAAAGAAGCCCAAGCCTGCATTAATGACAGCTCTTCTTCTCTACCATTACGGCGGGATCTCTATATAAAAGTGGATTTTGATTGACTGGTGATACAAACATAATTGACACAAGGAATTAACAATCAGACTGTGCTGTGGCTTACAGAGAAATGTTAATGACGAAAGATGGATAGAGGTAGACAATGAATGTGTATGACAGATGGAGAGGCAGACAGTAAAGACGATGCACAACAGGTGATCACATGCCGCGCTACTCTCATGTCTACAGGTAGAGCTTTCACTGCATACAAGGCTATTAGGGCACACATGCCTTGTGGCTGAGATTTGTGCTCAACTGAGCGCACCTTTCCAGTTTAATATTTCATCTCCTACTGTAGCTAGCGGTGCAATGTCATCTAACCTTTTCCCTGTCGGCTTCTCTCACTCTTTATGTTCTGTTTATTCTTTTGGCATCTACCCTCCCTCCATCGCTCTCTTTTTTTAAATGTCTCTCTGTCTTTGCGGCCTCTCAGGGCAGAGAAGAAGGAGCGGGCAAGGTTAAAGACGGTGAGAGTGAACAGGTCTTCGGACAAAGAGGTGAGTAGCAACCTGACGTCTGATTCACTGTTCAAAACCCAGGGTTTGGTGTTCAACCAAAAATGTCCACGTAAACTCCATTTGAGGTGCAACAGTTAATTGAATCAATTTAACCGACTATTTGAAAAAAATCTATTTCAAAAGTCAGAAAAGAACATCTACAAACTCAAAACACATTGTGATGCTGTATGTTATGAGCTTGTAGATTTGCTGTTTGCGCAACACCGTTGCACAGCAATGTATAAAATAAGGCTTAAGTGGTTCATCAGACTAAACAAATTAATGGATTGTAAGAAATCTGAATGTATTAGCGTAGATTACTTGATAGGTATTTTGTTATCCTCAATTATTCAATTAAATCTAAAATGTTATCGATAGAATAATCGCTAAGAAGATAGACGCAACCCTAATGTCCAGTGAGCATTCCTCCTACGAGTTAGAGCGCTTAGAGTGGTTCCCAAACCTTTTAGCTCGAGACCCAAAAGCGAAATGTTATGTCTCCCCAAGACCCAAACTAGTGAAACTAGCTGATCTACAAGCTTATAGATGTGCTATTTTAACTACTTTTAAATGTAAAGTTAAAATTTTTGTATGGAATTTCTTTGATTTTTTTATTTTCTTTTGAAAAAACTTTGACATTTGTTTCATTACATTTCTGTTTAGTTTTTTTGTTTTTTTGGGGGGCCCCAATATAAAAATAGAAATATAAAAATGTACTCGCGACCCATAAGAATTTGTCCGTGACCCAAAAGGGATCCCGACCCACTGTTTGGGAAAGAGTTTGAGTGCACCGCCAGAGTTCTCTTTTCTGTTCTATAGCATTTCATTGTGTGACAGACATGTGCATAACGCACTATACCCATCTTCAGACGCGCTGTGTGAAATCAGAGCTGACATGCCGTTGCGTTTCACATCAATTCTCATCAGGTTGAGCCTTCCTGTTGGTGCTGAGCTATTCTAGATGGTCGTGAGACGGCCTGATGAGGTTTCAATCTGACTTCTAAAACACTCGATGATAGATGACACATCTAACAGCAGTCATAGATATTACTGTGCTGTCAACTTGCTCTCTTTATTCTCTCCCTTTTTTTTCTTTCCTTATCTTTCTCTTTCTCTCTCAACCCCTCTCTCACACTCTCTCTCTCTCTCTTGCTCATTCTTTCTTTTATATCACATGGTGTGAATCAGCAACTCAGCACGGCGGATAGCTGTTAATTAAAAATTATCACAATATCACACGCACACCGAAAAAGAGCCCCCGGGGTGCGCACCCCCCCCCCCACACACACACACACACACACACACACACACACACACACACACACACACAGCCGTGAGATAACTTTAGATTGCAGGTATTATAAAAAGACTGTGATTTTCACGGTTGAAACGATTGATGTTTAATGCTTTGTAACCCCCCCCCCCCACTCTTCTCCCTCTCGCTCTTCCACCTGCTTTCTCTTGGTCTCTCTGTCTCCGCCATCAGGATATGGGCGATAAAGGTAGGCTTTCTGCACATTGCTTTGCTGACACTTGCAGTTCAGAGCATGTAACTGCACTGCTCCGTGGCAGAGCTGACACATGTTGCTCGCAGTACCAACTTCCTCTGATTAAGGTGTAGGGATGGATTTGCTTACTATCAATGAAATGAAGCAGCCCAAAACATAGCGTATGGTAATTCTGGTCATTTGTTTATTATCAGAGCCTTATTTATCAAATATATCGTTGCTGTCAGGCAGAAACCTTGTTTAAACTATATTTAAACTTTTTGTGTTTTCTTTGTAAATGAATGACCCTACTTTGTGAAGATTGTTTAAGTGAAAGTGGTTTAGTGTGTCTGTGGGTTTTATAAATATTGAACCAATGAATCGTATGAACAAGATAATGGCCCTCATTTATCAACGCAGCGTATAAACCGGCTTATATTTTTCCATATATTCGGCCGTACACCAACGTCGAAGTCACATTTATCAACGAATCCTACACAGCCAATCCTGGCGTACATCAGGTCGGAGCTTTGATAAATCTCACGTCTGAAAACGAGCGTCATTTAAATAACACGCCCTTAAATATTCTCAAAACGCCCCGATTTTACGACATGAAGAAGAATCAGAATACGACCAAAGACATCAAAAGCCAATAAGAAAGAGTTTCCCCCGATCGCCTCGCCTCGCTGCCTGTCAAGTCACACACACACACACACACACACACACACACACGCACACGCACACGCACACGCCTCTCTCTCTCTCTCTCTCTCACTCACTCACTCACTCACACACACACACACACACACACACACACACACACACACACACACACACACACACACACACACACACACACACACACACACACACACACACACACACACGCCCAACTGTGTCTTTCATGTAATCCGTAGCGGTACAATCTTTGTCACGTAGGCTTGTAGCCTACATGAATGACATATTATGATACCAATCACATCGCCATGAATGGAATACGTTTGTATATTCATTTATTTAACCCATACCGAGCAGTGCACAAGCAGTCATGTAGGATATTCCCCGTGAGACTCGGACGGGCGGCAGTGATTCGGCGGCAGTGATTCCGCCACGTTAATAAGAGATTGGAGCGTCGGGTTTATATCGTTAAACCAGCCAGGTTGTAGTCTTCAAAACTCTCTATGACATAACTCCATAACATAGGACAAGCAACTGTAAGTTTGTACACCTCACTGTCCATGAAAAGATCGTCGGGAGTCCCGAAAATGCGCTCGCAGAAGCGCTGTATATTTTGAAAATAGCAGATCTACAAGCTCACAACGCGTGGCGATGCGACCCGTTTTTGAGCTTAGATCTGCTATTTTAACATAGCCAATGCAACTGAATGACTGTTAAAGCAGTTTGTTTAAATTACTTTATAAAATGTTATATTTTCAGAGGGATTATTTATTAGTGTAGATATACATTTAGGAGTGGATTATGTGTCCAGATGCCTGTCAGACAATGCTGCTCCGCAGGTCTAGAATGGAATAAACGGGCGCAGCCAACGTCAACAACTGATCTCGACCAGACGTGAGATTTCAGCTTACGGTAGGATGAAGCCCAAGTCAGGATATATTGATAAATGCCGAAAGGTGCGGTGATCTCGCTGTACGTACGCCCATTATTTGGGCTGCACCGCGTTGATAAATGAGGGCCATTGTGACTAAATAATAGCTACACTGGATCCATTGGAACACAGATAATTTTTTTCGGTTCCAGACAAGTAACTTTTTTGGACATACAAGGTTTCTGCCCGACAGCTAGGAAATGGAATTGAATGAAGGGCCATTAATGGAAAGTAATAACAATTGGCGTATTAATGCCACCCAGTCATCCCTGTGGTGGTCTCTGTTTTAATGGGGTATGTTTGTGTCTGTTAAAGAGAGAGAAAGACTGTGTGTGTGTGTGTGTGTGTGTGTGTGTGTGTGTGTGTGTGTGTGTGTGTGTGTGTGTGTGTGTGTGTGTGTGTGTGTGTGTGTGTGTGTGTGTGCGCGCGTACGTGCAGGGGTGTGTGTGCGTGTGTGTTAGTGCAGGTGTGTGTGTGTTGCTGACCCTACCCTGTCTTGTCCTTCCAGAGCTGGTAACCTCTAACGCCAGCGATAGTGAGAGTAGTTCCCGTAAGTCTAGATCCCCTATCGCCTTTCTATGTGTCTCTCTCTTTCATTTCGTTTCTTGTCTCATTTGCTTGTCCTGGTTCTTCATATATTCCATTTCTGTCCGATGGTGCGTGTCACATGCATGCGTGTACACATAATGTGTGTCTGTGTGTGTGTCTGAGCACACATGCATGCTTTACTTGCAAGTCTTAGGATGTGAATGTGTATGTTTTGGTAGTATATTCATTTATAGGAGGGTATTCGTCTGTGTGGGTGTGGCTGCGTGCGTGCATGCACACATGTGCGAAGGTGTGTGTGTGTGTGTATGTGCGAGCTATGTCTTCTACCTACCTCCTGTGACACTCTTTCTCTTAACAGACAACAAAACATGATGTTAACTTAATGAACTTAACAAACCGTGTAAACGTTTGGATAAAAACTAATATTTTGTATTTGTTTAGGAATAAAAATTACAATGTGAATTAATGTTTAATTTAAATCAACTCATTCTAATCAATTAACTCTGAATACATTTTGAATCTATGTGTGAGCTTATCAGTATTACAGTGTGTGTACCCAGTAAAATCCCTCGTGTTCATTTATCCATTCATAAATGAGTCTAGAGTCTACGCTGGTTACATTTTTACACAGAACTAAAAGAACACTGGGGATTTTACGGGGTAGTTAATACAGTACAAGTGCCATTCATTCTGCTCTCTGTGACTCTAAATCTGTCCTTGATCTCTCTAATCTCATCCAATCAGCCGGCCAAGAGGAGGTCTTCCTGACCTACCAGCCTGTCACACAACAAGAAGGTCAGTGACATTACTGCCCTGATTTAACCACTTGAAACTCCCAGAGTCTGTATTCTGCGGAAAAACTGAGCAGATCTACACATGTAACGCGTTGTGAGGAGGGTATTTGTCTCTGAGTGAGGGTATTCGGTATTCGCGTGTCAGTCGGCTATTTTCAGAGCAGGTCAATCAAGGGTTTAAGTCATAGTCATTTTCATGTTTTTCTCTATTACAGCATTAACAAAGGCTTTTGTGACAAGAAGTGCTTATTTGATTGTTGCTTTGAAATAACTAGTCACCAATTTTTTTAGTGCACAACAAGCCACTGAAATCCATGCGTGAATAATAAACGTTACTTAAGTCAGTGAACTACTACACAAAACTTAGTTTGTTGATTGGTATATGTTTTATGTATTTGTAATTCATCAATTCAAGTTTGCATGATGCTGATTGAGCATTCTGAATTCTGAATGTAATAAATGTTTGTGTGTGTGTGTGTGTGTGTGTGTGTGTGTGTGTGTGTGTGTGTGTGTGTGTGTGTGTGTGTGTGTGTGTGTGTGTGTGTGTGTGTGTGTGTGTGTGTGTGTGTGTGTGTGTGTGTGTGTGTGTGTGTGTGTGTGTCTAGTGAGCTACACACGGCCTGTCATCGTGCTGGGACCAATGAAAGATCGAATAAACGATGACCTCATCTCTGAGTTTCCTGAAAAGTTTGGCTCCTGTGTCCCGCGTGAGTTCCAAATTATTGGCTGCATTTCAAAGAATCCATTTCCAAATAGCGATCTGTTCAGGCCACTATGTGGGAGGCCAAGATGAGACATTTTTCAACGGGTGACTTACTATTATGCATCCCCAAATAAATGTACTTCAGCCCTTCCTAGGGAGGACGCACAGGCTGGCACATGCTTGGATTTCACTTGACTTATTACATTTCGAAACCTGAAAATAAAAGTATTTTATATGAAAGATTATTCAGAATGATGTGTCACACACCGGAAAATAGCAGATCTACGAGCTTGTAGATTTCAGCAATGTTCGGCAATTTTCAATGCTGTCCTAAAATGTTGATGTCCTCACAAGTATAGTAATACAAACGTGTGTGTGTGTGTGTGTGTGTGTGTGTGTGTGTGTGTAGATACAACGCGGCCACGGCGAGACTATGAGGTGGATGCTAGAGACTACCACTTCATGGCCTCCAGGGAGCTCATGGAGAGAGAGATCCAAGAACACAAGTTCATCGAGGCTGGACAGTACAACAGTCACCTGTATGGGACCAGCATACAGTCTGTTAAAGAGGTCGCTGACAAGGTGAGAGAAACACTGATACTATAGGGTTATTAGAGCTAGAATTTTTCATTTGTTTTTATTTTTATTTTCGTTTTCAGTTTAATTTTAGTAAATTAGTTTAGATTTGTTTTTTGTTTTTTTTGAAGAGGCTTAGTTTTAGTATAGTTTTTATTAGTGTCGGTGTTAGTTTTAGTTTTTAGGTTTTTTTTTTGTATTATGGGGTATTTGTCAGGGATGAGATTCAAAAATGTTTGTGAAAATATTAGGCTTATGTATGAAATATTGACAAAGACTAAGGACATTTTCGCTATGATTTTAGTTCATTTTAATTCGTTTTGTAAACACAATACCGTTTCAGTTAGTTTATCATCATCAGTTTATCATGTAAAATGTATAGTTAACTAATAACCCTGTGATAAACACCGATGCTAAGAAATAGATTTTTTTTTTAAATGTATATGCTGATTAGAAAACGATTGGAAGTCCTTTTTCGTAAAGTAGAAACAAAACAACTCAGTCCATTCTAACAACAAGTTTACTGGGTGCACAGCTCAACATGTCTCAATGTATAAAACAGTGTACCGCGCTTTGGCGTCAAGCCTTCTTCATCACGCTGAAGAAGGCTTGATGCCGAAACGCGTCCGTGTATGCCTAAGCCTTAAATTTGCATGTGATCTCTGTGTGCGTCTATGTGTGTCTCCCATGCAGGGTAAACACTGCATACTGGACGTGTCAGGGAATGCTATAAAACGTCTCCAGATGGCAGGCCTCCATCCCATCGCTATCTTCATCAAACCACGCAGCGTTGACAACATCCTGTAAGTAACAATACAACATCCTGTAGTAGCAGTGGTTCTCACCATTTTCTGGATCAGGGCCCTCTGGAAAATCTTGAAATTGTTCGCGACCACTATGGTTGACAAGTGGTATTGCGTTAAGGTCAAAATTCAGTATCTCCCCTGTGCAAACTCTTAGCTCAGTGGTAAAATTGTCAGTTCCTTAATGTTTAAGGTAGTGGTTCAAAATCGAGGAAACATGCACCATTATCTGATTTTGTTTCTTTGTTATGATTATTGTTGTTGTCGTCGTTGTTTTCATATTAATGAAGGGTAATGCATTCATGTATGGGTTTGTAGCAATAATAATGTCACCAATGTCACCCGGGTTTGAATCCCTGGTAGGACATGAAAGTTACATAGTGTGCTTTATACTGACTTGTGTAATGTCCCATTGATTTGTATCTTGTACTGATGATGACCTGCACTGGTCTCTATACTTACTGGTTCTCTCTCCGTGTGTGTGTGTGTGTGTCTGTCTGTCTGTCTGTGTGTCTGTCTGTCTGTCTGTCTGTCTGTCTGTCTGTCTGTCTGTCTGTCTGTCTGTCTGTCTGTCCGTCTCTCTCTCACTCCAGAGAGATGAACAAACGTGTTTCTGAGGAGCAGGGAAGAAAGACCTATGACAGAGCTGTCAAACTGGAGCAACAGTTCACAGACTCCTTCACTGGTTAGTCGCACGCACGCACTTACGCGAGCACGCACGCACGCACACACACATTTTACTGAGCCCTTAAATGGGCTTAAAACATAAATGAATGGTTAAGTTACAGTGCGTATTTATACACAGAGTCCACTGAGTGGCGCCAAAGATAACATCTGAGAGAGCAGACTGGTCAGAACCAGCTGCATGGGGAGTTATTCATAAGACAGTGGGAACTGCATTTCATCTCACACAATATTTGGTCCATTCATTGATGGTCATCTTTTTTTTTCTGCCTTTATTAACTCATTGAGTGCCATTAACGTGTTTCACGTGTTTTAGAAAAAAATAGATAAAAAAAAAAAAAACATTATCTGAAGATTTGCAGCTCCATCCACTCCTTGTTTAACTTATAACTGAAAAAGGCTGTATCTCGCTTCCTAAGCACTTTTTTTTTACTTAAAAAAAAAAATAAAAAAATTCGTACTGGCCAGAAATAGCCAGAAATAATTCTGGCACTCAGTGAGTTAATAGTCAGTGAGAGAATGTCTGGCCTGGCCCTAGCCCTAGAATGGCTTTGATATTACATACATTTCATGTAATCCATATACACAGCCATGCATCACCCCTATGCCCTCCTGTGTCAGTGAGTCATCACAGTGGCATTTAAAATAGCGCTGTGTGTGTACTCAACCAACAATTAATTGCTGTGACTTAGGGTCAGCAATTGTCCTCTAGTTTCATATCCATTTGAAAGTTCTGGCAGAAAGCATGTGCAACAGAGGTGTGATTAATTACCCTGCACCATTGGCGACGCACCTTTCAATTGTGTGCTCCATACGTATGTGCTCCACATAGGAAGTTTTCATATGTTCAGTCCAGCAATCATTTCGGGTCCCGTTGGGTGTGAGAATGTGCTCTGTGTGAAGCTCGTGGAAAAGTGGAGATATTTTACTAAACACACGTTTTCCCCCCATAACTTTGAAATGGATATGAAACTAGAGGACACTTGCTGACCCCAAGTCACAGCAATTAATTATTGGGTGAGTAGAAGCAGTGGCGCAGCCAGAACGCTAGTATAGGCTGGGCCTGAGCAGGAGCGGGTGGGCACGCATGCACGCGCGCGCAAAGCGTTTTTGGGCGTTTTTTTTGTTTTTTTTTTGTTACTTTATTTCGGTTTTAGGGTTAGGGTTAGGGTTGGGTTAGGGCTATGTTATTAAAAAAAATTTGTTGCCTGATTTTACCGATTTCTTTTTTTTGCCAAATCGATTGGGTGGGCCAGCTCTCTATAGGCCCACCCATGGCTACGCCCCTGGAGTAGAGTACACACTCAGCGCTACAACTGCCACCGGGATGACTCACTGACACAGGAGGTCATAGGGGTGATGTATGGCTGACTGTGTATATAGAATACATGAAATGTATGTATGGAATATCACAGCCATTCTAGGGCTATCCTGGCCCTGGAGTGAAACTAGGGACTCGTTGTCAGGCATTAGAGCCCATGTAGTACACACCCTAACCATTCGGCTATCTAGGTCACTGTATTGCATCATTATTAAGTCAAAGTATTATACTGTACTACCTCTAGGAAGAATGACTATCTATGATGAATTCCAGGTAGTGATCTTTACCCACATGATACCTTACTCTCTATTTCCTCTCCCTCTCTCTTTCTCACTCCCCCGTCTATATCCTCTCTTCATCTTCTTCTCCCTCTGTCTCTTGCCTGTGTTTCCGTGTAGCTATGGTCCAGGGCTCCTCTCTAGAGGAGGTGTATTCACAGGTGAAGCAGATTGTTGAGGAGCAGTCTGGCCCCTACATCTGGGTTCCCACCAAGGAGCGTCTCTGAGCGGCTCACGTGCGCACGCATACACACGTACACACACACACACACACACACTCACACGCAGGCACAGACACGCAGAGACACATGTAATACTCTTTCATCACTGGCTTTTCTGATTTCTTCAAATTTGCCATTCAACTGACCTGCACTCTCTGTCGCACTCACACATACCCACAAACATTCACACACACATTCACACGCACAAGTACTTACACAAGCACACACACTCAAACAAGGCTGGGACTATCTCGGACTGCTGCTTCCTGGAATGGGAGGGGCTAATGTCTGTCAAGCAGCCTATTGGTGGATTCTTTCTACGGCTCAGTTCCTTAATGTTTAAGGTAGTGGTTCAAAATCGAGGAAACATGCACCATTATCTGATTTTGTTTCTTTGTTATGATTATTGTTGTTGTCGTCGTTGTTTTCATATTAATGAAGGGTAATGCATTCATGTATGGGTTTGTAACAATAATAATGTCACCAAGAGGCAGACTTTTGCACGCTGTAGCTTTAAGAGCATGTTTTTGGGACAAAAATCTTGATTTCCCTCCCGGTCTGTCATTTCTCATTGCATCACTCCTTTTAGATCTTCCCTCTTTTTTGTATCTCTCTCTCTCTCTCTCTCTCTCTCTCTCTCTCTCTCTCTCTCTCTCTCCCCCTCTCTCTCTCTCGCTGTCTTTCTCGCTGTCTTTCTCGCTGTCTTTCTCAGCATCTCTCATTCTCTTTTTTCTCTCTTCTTCTATCTCATGTCCATCCCTCCCCCAGACAGTCTGTAGGCTATAGATATGTGGTAAAGCCAACAGGATGCCCAGACATTTATTACAGAGAGCCAAAGCAAAGCTGTATAGTATAGTACAACTGCAGTTGGGAAATGTAGCACGGATTATTACTAGCATTTTAGGTTTTGTTTTAGGAATGCCCGTTACCATGTTTTGTAACGAGCAGAAATTCTCAATAAAACCTTGATTAATGAATTAGGCTGCATCAAAATACAAATACAGAATATCCTCTCACTCCTCAAACCCTTTGGAAAACCAGAAACAACTTGAATAGAGGGCATATTTGTTGATCTCCCTGCCTCATTTTGGACAACCCTATATAGACTGGATATCTCTACAGTTGTTCAGTGCTAGTCTTATAGTTTGTTATATGTTAATCTACCACAGGTTTTAAATCTGGGTCCCCAAAGCTTAAAGCCTAATTTATGCTAGTTTATCCTAATTAAAGGCGCACAAGCGTCACATTCGCGTTGTGAGCTTGTATGTCGGCTTGTAGGTCGGCCATTTTGGCTATTCAACGCGTGACACCGTCGTCCGATAAAATATGAATCGGATTTAAGAAAAGGGGTCTTCATTACCCCAATGCTGGGCTGTGACTCTATCCCACAGACTTCTACCTTCCTTCAACATCTTCGCCTGTCCTCCTCCCTTTCCCTCCATCCCACTCCTCCATCTCTCTCCAGGTTCATAGTGTGGCTTTAGTTTCAGCTCTCCAGCACAATAAGAAGCTCTGTATTATCTTCATCATTGCTATCATCATCATCATTATAGCGTCCCTCTTACTGTAGCTTACAGAACAGGGCCAGCTGTCTCAAAGCATCTGAGTGTGACAGTGTCAAAAACGTCGCTAGCAATCTTAGTATTCCTATGGGCATGTGTCACGGTCCGCTACTCTCATTTCTCTGTCCGAAAACTCACCCGAATCAACGACAACATTTTAAGTTATGTCAACTGGTTATGTGGCTGTCCGTCATGCTGGTGTGCCAGGGGCTGAATGAATGAATAAAGGCATCTGTGGGGGTCGTTTAGGCAGAGGAATTGTGGGGGCGTCAGCCTGGAGAGAGACTCACCTTTTGCCTTGCTAGCATGAATGACACATCGTACATTCACGTCGTTTAAGACAATCTCTGTCCAACAGCTTATAGTTTGACATGCTCAACTGCTTTTTGGTAAACCTGGACATTGTATGGGAACCCTCACTACTACCGCAGTCCACTTCCTGTCTCTCTCCGCCCTCCCCTGGCTGGCAGCTCTTCCAACCTGACTGGAGACCAGCGACATGCAGACGACGGGTTCTTTCAGCTAAAGAGTTCTGGACTTGGACGACTTGACCCATTCAGTCCGGGGACGCATCTCTGTCATTTTAGATTTCTTTGGCTATTCAAAAATAGCAAAAATAGCCAAATAAATCTTAAAATGACACAGATGCGTTCCCGGTCTTAATGGGTTAAGCAGATCATCTTTACAGAATATTCTATGTTTGTGCGCAAAGGCTTCCTGGAATCAATAGATAAAGTGGTGCTGTCAGAGGACAGAACTAGTGACTCTGTATGTCCCTGGCTGTATGTCAGTAAAGGCTGATTTATGCTTTGGAGGGAAAGTGTCGAGCAACGTCACAAAACACTTTTTCGACGAAGCATAAACTAGCCTTAAGCCAGGGGCCACCAAGCCACTGTCTGCTAGAGTAAAGCACTGATGCAAAGACTCTATTGTACACACAGATGGATCTATATATAACATATACTATTTATCCCCGCTCTAACTGCCTATTTTGGTACTAAATAAAAGTCTTTATTGAGATTTATTGAAAAACCTTTACCGATTACCAGAAATAATAATTATGTTTGCATTGTGGAACCTGTATGAATGTGAATATTCTATAACTACTGTAAATATGAATATATTTTCCTTTACTTTCACCTCTACTGCTGTTTCTACTGGTCTCTGTTGCTGTCTGATGTGGTCATTCCCTTTAGTAATGCCTGCCACCATATCGGGCTGGTTAAATAAACGAGAATAACGAAAACACTTCAAGTTCAAAAGTAGCAAGAATAGCACTCCTTGTCATACTTATCAAACACAATTATCATCAATAATGATATTTCCTTTGTTTTGGGGCTTTTTGTTTTTATTTGATATATTTTACCGGTATATCTCCATTCACTCTCTCTCGGGTGCCTATACTTTCGGTATCTCACTCGTCTCTTTCATCACTGCAGCACCATTTAAGATCATAACTGTAACTGCAACAACAAGTGTCATCCGTGCTAATATGTGTGAAACATTACAACATGAGGAAACAGAGATCATGTTAACACATTACTGACATTGACTCTATCACATTCTTAAGCCTGTCCAACGCTCGCACGCACAAACACACACACACACACACACACACACACACACACACACACACACACACACACACACACACACACACACACACACACTCTATCCTGTCAAACCAGTTGATCATTCATCTTCTTCCAGTAAACTGTCAGACTGCATTAATTAGATTAGATTTACACTGGTCAAATTTGGGCCACATTAAACCTGACACCACGTGTTTCACACTTCACCAGTCTACACGACATCACCTGACCCATTATCATATACAAGAGCAGCTAACAGCCAGACAAGCAGGCCACTGTTCAAGAAGCACTTCCAACCTGTCAAGAGTGTCAGAAGTGTTACGCTGAAGTTAAACTGGGATAGCAAAGTGAATGACACCAAGCAGAAGTAATCGGGTTGAGTACAGCAAAGCATCAGTATCATGGTCAGTATCATGTTAGCATCATGGTCAGTATCATGTTAGCGTCATGGTCAGTATCATGGTCAGTATCATGTTAGCATCTTGGTCAGTATCATGTCAGAATCATGGTCAGCATCATGACGGTATCATGTCAATATGTTAGCATCATGGTCAGTATCATGGTTAGTATCATGTCAATATGTCAGCATCTTGGTCAGTATCATGTCAGTATCATTAGTATCATTTCAGTATCGTGTCAGTATCATGGTCAGTATCATGGTTAGTATCATTTCAGTATCGTGTCAGCATCATGGTCAGCATCATGTCAGTATCATGTCATCATCATGGTTAGTATCATTTCAGTATCGTGTCAGTATCATGGTCAGAATATCATTTCAGTATCATTTCAGCATCATGGTCAGTGTCAGTATCAGTATCATGTCAGTTGGAGGAACTGTAGTATTAATCTAGTTATAACCTTCTGCTCCCACACACATAATTCAGACATTTACTTATCTCTGCGTGTATCAAATTCAAATGATTGTCACTGTAAAATAATGGTATCTGCCAGATGCCATTATCTATCGTGTCACTATCTATCTGCTCTCAATCCATGCTCGTCATACGCTGAGTTAACTTGCCGGTGCCCAGGATCGAAAACAGATTCATGCGATTCAAATGCTCTACTATCTGAGCTACTCTACCCCCATGTCTAAACCATGGGTACGCCTTTGCACTCATTAACCAAAATCTCTTTGATGCACACGCTATCTAGTTTGAAAGCATTGAATGGGAGAATGGTGGCATCTCTCTCTTAGAGCCCCCTAAAGGTTAGAAAATGTTGCTCTTTTCGAATAGCTAAAGTATAAAATAGGGTTTCGTGTAGATCTCTAAAGTAACTAGCAACTAAAGTTTTCAAATAATTGCAGAGGAGTAAAAAGGTGCAATATTTGCCTCTGAGAAAGTAACGCAAAACTCAAAACAGCATGGAATGTGTATTTTTTGCTGCTTTTCTTTCTGAGCCACTCATTAACCAAAAGCTATTTGCACCATTTTATGCATCAATCACAAACCTTCTAGTCTGAAACCATTGAATGGGTGAAATGGGGTCATCTTTCTCTTAGAGTCTGCAAAATAGTAGCCATGATTTTGTCTGCCCACTCTTAACACCAGTAAAAGTGCATTTCAGAGAGTTGAGAAATAACCGGATAGATGCAAGCTGGTGAGTGAGATCAGCTGTATGTGTTTGTCGTGCACTGACATTTCACATTTTGACAGGAACTAATTAAGGCATGAGGAAGAAGACCAAAATATAATAGAACATGGTGTTGGATGGCAAGAAAAACAACTACATTTGCCAAAATGTAATGTTATCACCCCTGTCTCTGTCCATCTTTCTTCATCTCGAGCATCAAGATGATTATCTACTTTAGCGGTAGGTTGACACGGAACAGCATGGCCCATTTCCAGCACAGATCAGATCAGATCAAACAAATAAAAATATTTATTTTATAAGGTTTATCCCACCAATTTGAACTGATCTTATAGTTTTTTTCAGACCTCAAATTCTCTGAAATGCATGATTCTGGTGTTAAAGGGATAGTTCACCCCAAAATGACTTTTTTCTATTGATTAGTCACCCCATGGAGACTTGAATTCATGGATATTTTTTTTTTTCTTGTCGCATTCCTAAGTCAATAATTTGACGACCGGCAGCGGTTCCGGTAGGAGACACAAAGAGTCTCCTTTGTGTCTCCTGCCGGAACCGCTGCCTACCGGTCATCAAATTATTGCCTTAGGAATGCGACAAAAACTAAAAATGATCCATATCGCCATGGGGTGACTAATCGATAGAATTTTTATTTTTTTTAGTGTGAACTATCCCTTTAAGGGTGAGCAGCAAAAATCATTCCTAATATAACTGAGCAGTATTCATTTTCCACTAATCTGCAGCACCACTGCCTTAAACATGTAGTGTTGTTGTTAATAGGAATAAACACAGAAGCACCCAGATGAAGTGGCCTAAGAAAGGGGAGGAGCCAGACCAAGTTCCTGTTCCTACACAAAAAAAGATGTGGTGCCCCCAGAGGCAAAAGGGGGGGGGTATGTTTTTCCCTTTTACCGAAATGGGTTTTCAGATTGACTTTCCACAGATGGCAAGGACATTCACTTTTTTTTGTTGGCCGACTAACATTATTTAATATGGTTTTGACTTTTATCATTAGATGTCCCGGTAAGTAATGTTCTAAATCTGAGTGATTAGTTTTACAGTAGGCCTACATTGTTTAGCTACTACAGAATCTAGCAGCAGGGGTAACATTGTTGTATTTCCCATGAGCAAGCAAACTGGCTAACCCAGGGGTTTTCAACTGATTGTGAACCAGGGACCACCACCCTGACTAAGAATCAACCTGGGGACCACTGTTGTGTTGGGTGGGGATATGAGCTAAGATTAGTGCTTTGCTAACACTTGCTACTGTATGCATGCATCCCATGATACATCCCACTGTTTCTCAACCAGTGGTCCATGGACTACACAGACACATGCAATTATATGGCCACATTTCCTATTAATGATGACTCCATCAGGCAATCCGGTACACTTCCCCTTCTTGAGATTCTAACTCCCTTTTCTGTGGAATTTCTTGACCTCCGATTCCCAGAAACTGACAACATTGACATGTCATCATAGGTCACCAGGTCGATATTATGGAACAAGAAGAAAAAAACATATTGCAAAATGGTCAGGGACCACATGCAATACCTTCAGGGACCACAAGTGGTCCACGGACCACCTGTTGAAAACCCCTGGGCTAACCCACTAATCTAGGGCCAATGTAGCTGAACTGCATCACAGGCACAATTTTTTTTTTTAAACAGTGAATTTCCTTTCCATGTTTTTCTCTCTTGTTGATAGTCAAGAATGATTAGGCCTAATTAGTTAAATGTTTATTGTATATAGTTATAAGACATTGAAAAGTATTGTAAAATGTTACTAAAATACTGCCTAGGAGATGCAGGAGTCAAATAACCTCAAATAAACGTTCTTGCCAACTGCCGTCTATGATTTGGAAAAGTGTGATTTGGATGACGTGTATGTTGCATTTAGGTGGGAAATGCTATAGCTGTTTGTGATATACCTGTTTGAGCTCCATATAATTAAACAAAAGTATATCTGGTGTTATATAAACACCAACATAGAAGTAAACTGACAATGATTAATAAGTCAAAAATAATTAGTTTGACAGGAACAAATAGTACTAGTAAAGGCATGAGGAAGAAAACCTAAACAGAGCACTGGTGTTGGATGTCAAGGAAAACAAATATATTTACCAAAAGGTAATGGTATCCTCCCTCTCTCTCATCTTTTTACATTTCCGAGCATCAAGATGATTGCCTACTTTGGGTATTCATGATCTCATTGTACTGAAGGTTGATAAAGTAATGCTGATGTAGTAACTCTTGTCACATGATTAAAACTGCTTAAGATCTAGGTTCAAAGGTTCAGACTATCTTTCATCTCACTGGGTTCATGCAGTTCATGTACTGTTGTAGTGCTCTGCTAATTAGAAGATCGTGTCCTGCTGTAAATAGCAGTGATGCATGAAGATGATAAGAAAACACTATTATATTTAAAGGCTGAAGTCAGGTATAATTTCAATCATTTTATAGATGACTTGGCTGCACACACATCCTATGAAGATAATGTTCCACTTTATGGACTGAGGCTTCCTGTGCAAACATCCCTATTACCTTGTCACAGAGGCATATTGAAAAAGAATATGCTGTTCTCACCTTTTGAGACCTTGCCCTCCTGTACAACACTTAGTGAATGAGTTCAATGTGAACAATCTGCCAACTAGGTTTAGAGTGGTATTTAATTTGAATGTGTATATACGGACGCGTATCGCTGCGCTGAAGCGTAAAACTAGGAAAGTATATGGATCTTGGGATCCACATCATTTCCTCCAATATGGATCGCGCACTTCATGTAAAAGTGAAAAATGAAAAGTTTATGATTATAACAATACGTTTTCCACATTATAACGAGATGTTTTTCATGTAATTCTACATTGTATTATGACAACACTATGCTACTTATCTTGTTATGAATAGTATATTAAGATTAGATCACAACTGCATGCAGAATTTCCAGAAACACTAGCATACGGAGGAAATGGAAAAGATTGAAGAATGTCAGTCCCTGCCTATACAATGCTCAATGCCCATGGTGCCAGGTGTTTTCTAAATGTTATAGTAGATGGTATATTACAGGATAGATAGATATTGTAACTATTTTATGTCTCAACTAAAGTATAAAGTCACTCCTACACAGAAAGTTTGACTGTCAAACATATATGCCCAACGAGGGCACAAACTAACCGGCGCAGTGCTACTGTACCTACATACTCATTGTCCCATGATCTATTGAATACAAATATATATATTATTGTCCCCTCCATATTTTTTGTCTCTTTTATAAATAAGAACCGAAAATGAATTGGGGAAAAAAGCTCTGTGTCTGTGCTTACCGGGTAAGCACTTTATATTATTTATGGAGATGTACAGGCCTTAAACACAGAACTCTAAACACTATTTGGGGAAGTGTCCAAGGAAGGCTGTCATATACTCAATTGTCAGAATCGAAATAAATGTATGACCGTCTTGATCCAATGCCAGGTTTCCCTATGCAGAAAAGATAGCCTGTTACATTACATGTCTGCATGAATGTTCAAACAAGTTTTAGATTATTTGTGAAGCTATCTATATGCAATTCTGCAACGGCAGGAAAAACACAGCTTGTAAGATCAATTTTGAGAAATTCAAAATGTTATATTTAAGAAACAGAATAGTATACATGTTTTCCCATGCTCTCTTTTCTTTTTCCATACTTATCCAGACTCTCCATACTTGCGTAGGAACCCTGACTTATTATTATATTCTTTACATTGGATAGGTTAACGATAATGAAATCACTGATGATTTCTGCAAAGCAATATTCTTTATAGTTTAGTTGATCATGCTGTATCTTTCTCTCTTAAATAAAGTATGTACTTCATAACCTGTACAATACATCCAAGACCTTTGGTTGGTGCCAGTCTGTACCTGGAGAGGATGTCTGGGCATACAGCCAACTAGGAACAGTGATGTGTAGGTCAATGAGTTAGGCTGAGTGGTTCACTCAATGTGTTCATAGAAAAAAAAGAGAGAAGTTCCTTATAGCCTTATTAATATGTTTATGGTAGATTTGTGAAATCAATATTGTTTCAAATAGTTTATACATAAATATTGTTATGGTGTGGTGCTGTGTCATTGTTTCCCAACGCACTTCTGCAATGGACAGACCCCAGGCCATTTTCATTTGATAGCATTTGATTGGTTTTGATTGATTGATGTACCGGTACTTTATTTAGTAAGACGTGAGAACAACAGTACATGGAAGTACAAATTCACAATACAAGGTCTACTAAACTGGAAGACTCATTAAGCACTAAGCTTGTTTAATGATTAATGGTTTTAATAATGGTTAATGGTTGTAATGGTTGTTTGATGCCACGCACAGTGACGCACTCCTGGTAAGACAGACAGAGTAGAATCACATCTGTGTTATCAGTAAATAATATTTTAGGCGTGTGTGTGTGTGTGTGTGTGTGTGTGTGTGTGTGTGTGTGTGTGTGTGTGTGTGTGTGTGTGTGTGTGTGTGTGTGTGTGTGTGTGTGTGTGTGTGTGTGTGTGTGTGTGTGTGTGTGTGTGTGTGTGTGTAAAAAATAGACCAATAACAGTGAGCTACACACCTGTTGTGCATGCACACAGGATACACACTTTTTATCCTAATATACAATAGAGAGTGGCGCGCATGCGTGGCTGTTTGTGGGTCTGCGTGGTTCATACGGGTCCTCATGCTCTCTCTCTCAACACAAACTGATGGTCACTCGACCATGCTCTCTCCGTTCTCTCTCTCAACACAAACTGATGGTCACTCGACCATGCTCTCTCGGGCAAGACAACGGTACGTTTCGTTTTCGCCTCCACGCAGCGCTGTTGCAATGAACGTCTACATGCTACTAGACGAGAGCCCCGCGCCAGCGGCTAGACGGAAGGGTCATGCAGCGACCCGCACAGTACAATGATGAGTATTGCAGGTATCACCACCAGTAACAAATCTAAGATTCGGGTAACCATGATACTGACCATGATAATGACCATGATACTGACATGACAGTGACATCTGTCACTCCACTAGGCCTACCGATTTCTACAGGTAGGTCAGAAGTGACAGGGACTATATACACACAAGTAAGACGCGCGAACGCTGGAGGCGAACGCAGATTCGCCTCGATCTCCAGGCTTTTATTGCTTAGTTTTGCTAAAAAATAAAAGCCTGGCCCAGCGGGTCGGTGTACTCGGAGGTGGAAAGACTGCTCGAAAATTGTGTGTGTGTGTGTGTGTGTGTGTGTGTGTGTGTGTGTGTGTGTGTGTGTGTGTGTGTGTGTGTGTGTGTGTGTGTGTGTGTGTGTGTGTGTGTGTGTGTGTGTGTGTGTGTGTGTGTGTGTGTGTGTGTGTGTGTGTGTGTGTGTGTGTGTGTGTGTGTGTGTGTGTGTGTGTGTGTGTGTGTGTGTCAGGCTGTGTCTGCTGCACTCTGGCGCTGCACTCTGGCGCCCTCTACTAGGTAGTGCATGAACACAGACACACACACCGACACACACACACACACTGACAAGCCGAGCAGAGTTTCATAGTAGGCTCCACTTGGGCGGAGGCGCCTCCTTCCGCGTTCGCAATAAGGGAATTGGCATAATGAAGAGGTTGCTATAGTATAAAGTTAGTTTTTCTGGGAGTAGCAGACATATTGAGTGTATATGAGTCAGCTTGGTTTATTTACAGATAATTTCCAGTGGTCTGTTGCTGTTGTGCAACAACGGGCAATGGAGAGGGGAGGAAAGGACAGAAAAGAGTGAAAGAAATGGGAGGATGGCAGCAGAGGAGTGGAGTAGAACAGTGGTTCTCAACCTGTGGGTCGGGACCCCAAGGGTGGTCCACACATGATTTTGGGAGTGTCCCCAGATGACAGTGGAGTGACAATTTAAGGACTTTTAAGATTTTTAATACCAACAAAAAAAATGAAAGAAAATAAAAAATACCATTACTGCATCAAAAGTAATCAACAAACTATACTATAAAAAACGGTCAAACATTGGCCAAATTGTCAAATAATATAAGAAAGAGACAAAAAAGATCTGCTATTTTCACAATATTTATCTGTGGAACCGAGTCAAACCAAACGTAATGCCTCAACTCCTACAATTTCAAATGCTTTTCAGGGTGGGAGGGGGGGGGGTCCCCAGTTCAAATATGATTATTTTGGGGGGTTGCGTCCTTGAAAAGGTTGAGAACCACTGGAGTTGAAGAGCGCACTGAGGAGAAGAGGAGAGCAAAAAGGAGGAGAGAAGAAGGGAGAGGTGAGTTGAACTCCTGCTCGTCAAAGGACTGCTCTGTCCTGGCCTTGGCCCTGAGCCAGGTCCCACTAGCAGAGACGTGTCATGCCAGGTAGAAGCGGGTGGCACAGACGATGACTGTACTACTTTGAAAGCACGGCTACATCCACACAGAGTCAGAAATATAACTACAGTACAAGCGGGAGTCTCGTGATCCAGAAATTGCGTCACTTAGACAGTTGTGCTGTAGTATCCTGGAAGTGCACAGCTACTTTACATGTTCAGGCGTGGCCTGGATGTGGAATCTTGGACTCTGGGGTCTTTGCACTTTGACACCAGCGGAAGGCATCCTGGTATAAAGGAGAGGAAAGGAGGAACGGGACCATTTCACCATCAGGATACGACCATGGCCACGTGGAGAGTGCTCGTTTCGGTACTATTAATATTACACACAGGTAACAGAACTTTTATTACCACAATCTCTAACTTGCTGCAAAATGTCATCGTTTTTTTCGTTTTGTTTTTTGTTTTTGCTGAATATGTTGTCTATTGTTTCAGAACATTGATGTCTGATGTTGTAATATACTATAAGGAATATATAATATAATATAAGTATCATAAGGAAAAGTTTTTTTTGTCACTGTTGGCAAAATGACCCAGGTACATTGTGCATGATCAATTGCTCAAATTCAAATTGCTACCTGCGTAATATGGCTGTGACATTATTCATTATTTATAATTATTATAATTTAAATAATTGTAATGATTATTTATAATTGAACATACAATCATAGCCTAGTTACAGTATCTAGTTATTTTTACAAAGGTATTGGGTTAATGTTCTTAGTGACTACTTTTAGCAATTCAGAAAGGTACAAATATTTTGAAAATGACAGCAAAAAACATTGCAAAGAATTACGTACATATTCTTATGTGATAACCAGTTTTTTTTTTTTTTTTTACATCTTCTCTGTTTCTCGTTATGTCTCCTACTCCTTTCTATATACTGTATACTACTAACTCTTCCTTTTCCTCTGCCTCTCCCTCGCCCAGTCTCTGGTCAGAAGAACATCAAATGGTGTACCATATCAGACCCAGAGCAGAGAAAATGTGAGGCCATGGCACAGTCTTTTTCCGCCGTATCCATCCGTCCCACCATCAGCTGTGTCAATGGAGTGAATGTTCAAGGCTGCGTTCAGAAACTGCAGGTCAGTTTTGAACTTGTGAAAACATACTGTGTGAATGTCAAAACTGTTGGCATCAAGTTGCAAATTCTCTCCATGTATGTAAACTTAATGGCTCAGCCACATAATTCTTTAAGGGCCAATAGCACAAGCTTTGATCACTTGGACAGAAACCAGGCAACAGAGAAAACCCAAGCCAATAGACTTGGAAAACAAGTTATGCACTATGAACAGCAGCATATATGTAGGTCGAAGTGGCTTATAGTTGGTAGGGTGTCTAGACTCCGGGAGGGGGATTGCTGAGGTGGAGCGCCACCTACTGTCAGGTTCCAGTATTGACCACACATCTTAGTTACCCAAGCCATTGTGTTTCAAAGGCAAGCTCTCTACGACTGAGCTATCTAGACACTGTTAACAAGCATGGCCCCTGATAATAGATGACCAATTGATCAGCACTGGACAGCATGAGGTTCAAAAGGTGCATTCATCACAGAGCATTTTACAACACATGGGACTTTTAACTCTGGACTGAGAAAACGATAGTGTTGCCGAGAGAATTTGAACTTGAGGGTTCTTCAACTTGTAGAGGTTACATCAGTAACTAAGGCACCAAATTCTAAATACTTCATTCTAAATCATTTAAAATACTTATGGATATTATTTATTCAGACCCCCGTAGGAATAAACTGCTCCTGATTGCTCAGAATATGTCCATTTGGGGACAGTAACACTAGGAACAGAGGAACAGAACACATAGCTTGTCCCAGAGCTGTCTTATGTGATCATGTTTTGCCAAGCCCACAATGTCTGTGGCCATATTTAAACATTTACATGTCTGCTCTATGTTGTTCCTTCAGAGAAATGAAGCAGATGCATTATCCATGTCCACATCTGACATCTATGCTCAGGGAAAGACTGCTTCCCTTAAAATGGCTGCTGGAGAATCAACCACTGATGGTAAGACTTCAATCAGTTAAAGAGAAATATGCCACATTGTCACCCTATCGATTCATCATTCCAAGCATTCATTGATTGAAATTGATTGTTCTAGAGCTGCAGTTAATCAAATGTGAAGGGAGCTCAGCAAAAGACATATATGGTATAGCCTAAAGTTAGAGGGCAGACCGTGTAACCTGAACGCCACTGACTGCAAGGGGAATGAAGTGTGGAACAAGTGCCACTTAGCTCAGTGTATGGCTGTTTAGTTTTAGTTTTTACTTTTAGTTGATTTGTTTTATTTTTTATCAGGGACCATATACAAAATACATCTTAAACAAAGATAATTATGCTTTGTACCAGATTTTTCTACTAGTGAATTTCAATCTGCAGTCCCACAGATAGTCACATGGACTGTAGTACTAGTCACACATGGCTGTGTTAGTACTGTGAATTGTGTATTAATTTACGTACTTTAAGATCCTCTCTAGCAACTACTGTCCTATAATTTGTTCTTGTAAATTGCTTATTCAGGGATCAAATGAGAGTGTGATGTCATTACATATTGGTGTGTATAAAGGGTCACTAGTTTGAGTACAGTTCAATGCCTCAACTTGGCAGGAGCTGAAGATAGTCCTGCTGACACTAGGAATTCTGTATCAAGTCAGTAGAACTGGAACCTAGCACTCTATCAGTCTTATCTGCTGGCTCTTTTTTATTGGGAATAATCACCTTTAAACAGAGATGGAAAAAAAGTGAGAGAGGTATGGAGCGACCTTATCATTAGAATTATATTGCTGACTGATAATTAGTCGACCATGCAGCTGTTCTCTGATCCAGTATTTTGAAAATAGGGTATTAACAGGTGTTGTCACACATTATATCATAACGTCTAACAATAAACAATTCATCAGAAATCCCAGTTCCATGCCTCTAACTTTAACCACAGACCAGGGTTGATAAAATAATCATAGTTTACAGTATGTTATGACACTTGAATAATTTGCTGATACATTACACAAAAAGTGCCAAGCTTCCCTTGTCCTTGTATCTATATTTTATATCTTATACACAGCATTATCAAGCCTGATTCATAATATTTTAGCCAATAAACAATGTGTTGACTTCCACACATACTTGTATGTTACAGTTTTGTGTCTCTAACCTCCAACACTTGGTTTGTTCCTGATTCAGATACAGGTACGCAGTATTACGCCCTTGCTGTGGTGAAAAAGGCGAACGCTGGCATCAACATCAACAACCTGGCTGGGAAGAAGAGCTGCCACACTGGGAAAGGCAGAACCGCTGGTTGGAATATGCCCTTAGGATACTTTATAGATCAGGGCATGATGTCTGTAATGGGCTGCAACGTTGAACAGAGTAAGAAATATGTAAACATGACAAACGTACATACACACACACACGTTAAAACCTGTTTAATGCTAAAAAGATAATCCAGCTTTAGGGTAGGAATACTCATGCACACATCTACAGTGGGAGGGCAATTAGATGAGGTGGAAAATGGATTTCTTGACTTCCGTTACACCAGTAAAACACAACTGCTCTACACATATTAGACCCTCCAGAAAAACACGGGCAAAAATCCTTGATTATGAAATTGGAAGTTGCAAAATATGCGGAAATATGTGAAACGTTATGAAATATACAGAAATATGTATTAATAAGTATTAATAAGTATTATGCGATGCGCATATTATGCGATGTGATGCGTGACCCCTGCATAATTATGCGCATAATCACGTTTTTCTGGAGGTCTAACATACATGTGTGCATGCGGAAGATGAGTGCACACATACACGCATACCAAGTTGGCAAATACTGTACATTTTCATACACCCACTGTCTGATACACAATAATACTTTACCTCTCCTCAAAACATATCGATTCATGTGTGTGTGTGTGTGTGTGTGTGTGTGTGTGTGTGCGTGTGCGTGTGTGTGTGTGCGTGCGTGCGTGTTCAGGCGTCGCAGATTTCTTCAACGCTAGCTGTATCCCCGGGGCCACAGCCGACCCGCCATCTCTGTGTCAACTGTGTATAGGAGATGTGAATGATCAGAACAAATGTGATTACAGCGATAAGGAGCGATACTTTGCTTATGCGGGAGCCTTCAGGTAGACATCTGAATCCCTTCATACACTCACCGATATGGGGTAGTGACAGACTATAAGGTTTCACCCTCCTTGTTTTCTTTTGTTAAACATGTCACAGGAACATTCTTGGACAGCTACAGTATATGTGAACATAGTGATAGTTACACTGACTGTTTCTGACCACTCAGACTTGCTTGCGTGTTTGGGATCAATGTACTTTGTTGACTGGCTCTGCTTACTGGATTCTCTCTGTTCAGGTGTCTTGCTGAGGGTGCAGGAGATGTGGCTTTCATCAAGGAAACAACTGTCTTTGAGAACACCGATGGTAACTAAGTAACTTGTTTTGTTAGCTGCCAATTATGTTTCAGTCTAGTTCAGTGGTTCTCAAACATTTTAATTTCAAGGACCCCCATCTCTGAGATGGAAACCTGAGGGTTCCTGAACCCCAATTTAAGAACCACTAGTCTAGTTAGTTGATGGATGATGGTTTACCGCAGGCCTATGTGTTACCTATTCACCTGCGGTCATTCACTTAAAAATTTTGTCACATTGAAAATATGGCCTAATTAGTCTTTTTTATTCACTAGGCCAAGGTCCGCAGGACTGGGCATCAGGTCTGAATTCTGCAGACTATGAGCTGTTGTGTCGTGATGGGACCAGGGCTCCTGTAACTGACTGGCGCCGATGCCACCTGGTCCGTGTCCCAAGACGTGGTATTGTAGTCCGTGACGGCATCACGCCCTCCGTGGTGTACAACATGCTGAATGAGGGGGTGGTATGTCTCAGCACCAGAAACCTTTTAACCACTTTAAGCCCTATACAATTTACTGTACTACGAATAGCGAACATAGACAATCTATGAGCTCACAACGCACCGCGATGCGACGTTTTATGAGTTTATAGTTCTGCTATTTATTTTCTAATTTTTTTTACATTTTGAATTAGTTTTTAAATGTTTGCCTACAAAGTCATGCCCAAAATAGGGTTGAAAGTTTTTAAATGGGAAAGAGTCAACTCCAAAAGAGTTTTTTAATTTGTTCTTTTTTAGTATGTTTACCTAAATGTGATTTATTGGGCATATTTTGACAGTCATGCTAATAAAGAATCTTGAATGTATGTAAATTGACACATCACAGTATCAAGGCGACATCAGCAGCACACCCTTTGGCATCAAGGAGCTCCCTGTGGCCCTACACAATGTTACTTGCTTGGTTAAATGTAGTTGCAAGTTAACTTTGTCTGCTTAAGTTAAGTTCTGTCAGTTAACTATTTTTCATCAAACAACAGTTATAACTGAACACCAAAAAGAACAGATTTTCAACAAAACAAAAAGTATTAGGAAAAAAGACAGCGACACTGTTGTAGGATAAATTAGCATTAAACCCCTCTGGCGTCTGGCATTTTGTTTTAAAGTACAAAATGACTATCCTTTTTCGTCAGGGCTGGTATGGCCGACTTTAAAAGCTGCAAACCGTAAGTTTTATGTCCCAATGCGGGAGACCAAATATCTACCGCTCATCAAGAGGCAATCCCTGCTTGTCCAGGGGAGATATTGCACAGTAGTCCTACCCAACACCAGGGTCTACATTTCTCATACATAAAAGCATTGCATGGATAGAAAGTACAAAATCAACCTGTAGGGGTGTTTTTCTGTGTAGTATCTTGTTGTCAAGACACATGCAACCAAGGTGTGAGACTGACCGACTGAATCTGTTTTCTTACTTTTTGGTCGCAGCTGAAGTCAGACTTCGATATCTTCTTATCGACGGCATATGGCGGCGGAACTGTGCTCTTCTCTAATTCAGCCTCCAAGTTCCTGAAGGCAGAGTCAGAGGATCCCATGGTCTGGATGGGCAAACCGTATTCTAATGCCCTGAGAGCCATGGACTGTGATCCCACAGGTAATACAACTGTATATCTATCAATCGCTTAGTCTGTCTGTCTGTCTGTCTGTCTGTTTGCCTGACCTCCATTTTTCCTTGTTCGTGTGTGTGTGTGTGTGTGTGTGTGTGTGTGTGTGTGTGTGTGTGTGTGTGTGTGTGTGTGTGTGTGTGTGTGTGTGTGTGTGTGTGTGTGTGTGTGTGTGTGTGTGTGTGTGTGTGTGTGTGTGTGTGTGTGTTTGTGTGAGCAGAGATCCCCACCAGCCTGCGATGGTGTGTGTTGTCCAGCAGTGAGCAGAATAAGTGTGTGGATATGAGTACGGCATTCGCGGCTAAAGGTCTGCGACCCACACTCCAGTGTATCCAAGGAGACTCTCACACCGACTGCATGAGGAGAATCCAGGTAAGAGCCAACATAATCATATCATTATAATCACTGAATCACTATTAGAAATGAGACTTTTGACCACAGAAGATTTGTTTGGGATATACATTACATTACATTACATTACATTACATTACATTACATTACATTACATTACGGTCATTTAGCAGACGCTTTTATCCAAAGCGACTTACAGTACAATAAGTGCTTTCAACATGCATATACTTCAAATAAAACGTATATCCAGTCACTACATCTACAAAGCAACTACACGTCTATAGATCAACTGAAGTCTACTCAGACTCAGTTTGAGGTGTACTATGTATAAACCAACCAACAACCATAACTACTGTATTGAATAAAGGTTTAAAATGCATGTGTGTGTGTGTGTGTGTGTGTGTGTGTGTGTGTGTGTGTGTGTGTGTGTGTGTGTGTGTGTGTGTGTGTGTGTGTGTGTGTGTGTGTGTGTGTGTGTGTGTGTGTGTGTGTGTGTGTGTGTGTGTGTGTGTGTGTGTGTGCGCCTGCGCGCGTGTGTGTGTAGAACAATGAAGCTGATGCCATCACTCTGGATGGAGGTGACATATACACAGCTGGCAAAGTGTACGGCCTGACCCCTGCCACAGGAGAGAGCTATACTGGTGAGGACTTTTGGTCTGAGTCTGTTATGTTTTCAAGACCTTGAAACACAATCAAGCATGGCCTATTATACTTGATTGTGTTTCAAGGTCTTGAAAACATAACAGTGTATATAGAAGCATCCTCTGCAGCCATGTGTAAAAAAAAAAAGCAGCAATAACAGCAAATGTCAAATGTCAACACCTCTCCGTCTCTACAGCGGAGACTGATGGTTCCATCTACTATGCGATTGCTGTGGTGAAGAAGAGCAACCGTGACATCCAACGCCTGGAGGATCTGCGCGGCAGGTCCTCCTGTCACACCGGCTACGGTCGCACAGCCGGATGGAACATTCCCATAGCAACACTGATGGAGCAAGGCCTGATCAGACCCGAGCAATGTCAGATACCCCAAGGTGAGTGGTTTGTGTGTCTTGTCTCCGTCTTGGTGTACAAATCGAGCTGGAGTAGTCTGTTAAATTAATTCCTTTGAAATACTACACAGAGAGAGATCAAAAGCTATAGTTTTGTTTATACCACATAAAAAGCAACCACAACATTTTCATTTTGACACTGGTGTACACAGTTCAGACCCTACCTGGAGACACCAAGTCCCAACATAAGCTCTCTCCCAGTGTTTAACTACTTGTTTTTTGTTTCCCATGGTGCCTAGCGGCGGGACAGTTCTTCAAGCAGAGCTGTGTGCCAGGTGCCAATCAAGATGGTTTCCCAGACAACCTCTGTGGCCTGTGTGTGGGAGATTCTTCAGGAGAGAACAAATGTGTAAAGGGAAAGGACCTGTATGAGGGATACACCGGAGCTTTCAGGTAGGCTATTATAAATAATTATAAAAACTGGGGATAAGAACCTGTGACATAGATAGAAAAGGAGTTGGATGTTTTACATGGTGATTTGCTGGTTAGTTTCCCTACATGCTTCAAAATAATCCATCCGAACTTTCTTCTGATGGTCCGTCAGATAAAAGTTCTTCTTGACAAGTTTCCCTTCATACTCCCTTTCTTGTTTTGACGGGTGGACACCGTCTCCCTCTGGTTCTGAAGGCTAGTTCCCACTCACTCTGTAATGTGACTTCCTGCAAAACAGCTCTGGTAGAAGAACTATGGGGAACGCCCACCCAACTTCTGACCAATCTCTCATGCAGAGCTATCAAGACCGAATACCAGTGAACATGTGTTTGCATGAACAGTTCTGTTAAAGAACAATCCTGTCTATATCCTCATATAACATTTCCATTAAATGGAAGTCATTATTACAGGTTTTACGCACCCTACCCCTCTCTCTCTCTCTCTCTCTCTCTCTCTCTCTCTCTCTCTCTCTCTCTCTCTCTCTCTCTCTCTATGTATGTATGTAAATTATATATATATATATATACATATATATCTCTTATTGTGTCTGTCTGTCCAGGTGTCTGGCTAAAGGACAAGGAGATGTGGCTTTCATCAAACAGACCACTGTCTTTGAAAACACTGACGGTGAGATACCATTATATATACTGTATATAATATACTGTATACTGTCTGTGCGTGTTTGCGCGCACGCGCAGGTGTGTTTTTGTCCTTGTGGCACGGCAAAATAAAGAATTTCTGTCTCTCTCTGTGTAGGTAAAGGTGACTCGTGGGCCACGGGTCTGCTGTCAACTGATTTCCAGCTGCTATGTTCCCAGGGCAGCAGGGCTGAGGTCACCCAGTACAAAGACTGTAACCTGGCCAGGGTCCCCTCCCACGCTGTAATGGTACGGCCTGACACCAACATCCACGCTGTCTATGGACTACTGGACGCCGCACAGGTAGGGAGGAGGAACGCATGGAGGGATGGAGAATTTGTGCTACGGATTTGGTTGTCTTTTTTTTTTTCTTGATAAAATGTAAGTTCCATTCTTTCTAATGCACTCACCGGATACAGACGCACAAGTTCAAAATACACCTATCTTCAGTCATTAGTTTTGATGCTTTTAATGATGTTGACTTTCTCTTGGTGTCTCTCTGTCTTGCTTTCTCTCTCTGTCTTCCTTTGTCTCACATTCTCACTGCTATCCCACCCCTTACCCTTCTGTAGAAGCATTTCAGCAGTGATACTGGTTCAGCATTTAAGATGTTTGACTCGTCAGCTTATGAAGGCACCGATCTCGTCTTCAAAGATTCAACCGTCCGTCTAGTGGGCGTAGCTGACAGGAAGACCTACGAGGAGTGGCTGGGACAGGGCTACGTAGACTCCCTGGTCATGATGGAGTGTAATTCAACTACTGCAGGTAAAACACACACATGCACACATACTGTATATACCGTACCAACGCACATAACTGCATTATTTAACAAATGAAGACCACCATAGCGAGCGGAAATAAATAAATATAAATATGTTAAACTCAGAATTCATGTACTGTATATACTGTATCATATAAAGTTGAGCATGCTTGCATAAAAGGCAGTGTGTAATGATGTACGGTATATTAGTCATTTGTCTCACTCTATCTCTCATCTCTGTCTGTACAGTGATGTCCTCTGTGTGGCTGCTTTTGGTGGCTCTGCTCAGCTCCATGTTGGCCAATTCCTGGATGTAGACACGTGCGCGTGCGGCGCGCGCACACACACACACACACACACACACACACACACACACACACACACACACACACACACACACACACACACACACACACACACACACACACACACACACACACACACACACACACACACACACACACACACACACACACACACACACACACACACACACACACACACACAGAGAGAGAGAGAGAGACACACGCCATACCTCAGTCTCTCTCCTGTCTCCTTCTATCGTTTTTCTTCTCTTCCTCCCTATTTTCCTGTAGTCTATAGTCACCCCATCCCCTTCCCTCCTTCCCTCCCTGTCTGATCTACCAAACCCCAAATGCCGGTCATCACACAGACAGACCTTCTCTAACTGCTGTCCCTGATTATCTGTGTACATCTTATCGTGTATAATGATTTACCTGCTTGTGTGTTCGATTAATATAGAGGACACCATGTTGAAAGCTGCCTATGGGTTTATATAACCTAGTCAATGGGAAATGAAGAGGGTGCCACTGCCATTTTGTTTACTGAGGGTGAGCTGCCATATCAGTGCATATGCTGCCACCTTGTTACATTATTCTGTGGCTGTGAGGGTGAGCTGCCATATCAGTGCATATGCTGCCACCTGTTACATTATAGTTTTCACTGTGTAAGCTCTGCTGCCACTGTCTCTGTGAATACTACTAATAGACATGGGTCTTCCTTTTGGTGTAGGCCATGTTTCTAGAATAGGCTAATGCCATATCAGTGAATATGCACTAGTGTTGCACACCACACAGAGTTGTGCTGGGAGTTTAGAGAGTGACTGAGCGACTGCCCATGGGCTGTATGTTTCACATGTTCTCCTCAAAGGTTGGATACAAAGAAAGAAATACTCTTAAAATCACATCTTTCTCTCCCTTGTGCTTAGATGGTAACATGTTATTATAGTATTGTATAATTCCATTCCAATTGTTTTTATATTTTGAGGGTAATCTTGTGCTTTTGAGTACCAAGAGCACCTACAGTAGAAGGAATTTTGTCACAGATACCATCTGTTGTCATTTTGCAGCACTGCAAGCATTTTGTTTAATCCCAATGGGAACACAAATTGCCACATATACATACAATGATCCATTGGTCACAAGTTCCATCAGTTTGGGGAGAACATGGAGACAACATTCTGTAGCTTCTTTTGGAGTGTCTTCATTTGTTAATGGTTGAAAGTGAATAGACATTCAAACTGAAGACCTTTAAAAGAAAATCGCTGTTGTAGAGCTCAGTTTCATTCAGTTACAATAGCTTCAAAAACATAGATTTTCTTTTATTATAAATGTGCTAGCCCCATATCCAAAATGAACAAATACACTATAACTAGAAAATGTATTGACTTTTGGATGGCTTAAACTTGAAATGATTAGGAAATGTAAAGTTTGACTTGAATAAAAAACACAATGAAGACTATTGTCTTTTACCAGAATACCAGGATTTGAAATCTATGTTAATATCCAGTAAAATGTAAGAATATCAAGAATATCTATGCATAAACCAATAATACCAGTGCCTGACATACGGTATCTACTTCCTGCTGCTAGATGCTTTTTCCTTTTGCTGCAATATTTAGAACTTTGTTGTTGATTGGGTGTGTATTTCATTTATTGAGACTTATTTTTATATGAAGTTCAGATGCCATATCAGTGTATATGTACTGACTCATGTTGTCAGAAACGAATGCTAATGACACTAATAGAGGCTATGAAATGATGAAGATGTAACTAATATTAAGTTCCCAGGCTACATGAAATTGCCTATTGTGCACTGTTTTCTATTATTTTCAAATAAAGTTGTTCACTAGTACATGCTGTATTGTTCTCATGTTGTTAATTAAATTAACAGAAGTATAGCAGGATATTGCTTACTGATCACTCCCTATTTAAGGGATCATGCAAACTTCTTTTCTCATACACTGCATATGTTGTTCCAACTTCCAAACAAAATACAATGTCTCTATCCTTGGGACCCAGGCCTGTTACAACCAGTACTGGTGGGAACCAATCTTTGACCCTGACATAGGCTCATTAAAATACAGTACAGCAAGTACTCTGGTCACGCAGTGATCCATCAAAATTTGTCCTTGAACTTGTGTATGGACTTAGGAAAGTACTCTCGCCACTTTATCTTCACTTCAATTTCCTGAAAGTTTACAGCCCACTACAGTCTACAGCATTGACCTGAGGTGATCAGTAAACTGAGGTGAACTGATCCTGCAGTTGTAAAAAATGTTATTGCTTTGCATGATACCATTGTGTATTCGACTCAACTCCTTCAATCTGTTAACGGATATTGGATAATTTTCAAGTTACATAAGGATGGTGAGCTATGCAGAAACCAGAGCACAGGTCATAGTTTGAAGTGCAATGTCTCCGTCCATGGATTGCAGAGACTGAATGAACAATGAAACAAACATGCATGTCATTTGTTGCACAGATCTATAGAAGAAAAACTATTCAGCTATATATTGTTTTTACTTGTTTGTATTATCAGTTTTATATGATCTTTCTTTATACAGTCACAGTGAGCAAACACGACGACCACACACACACACACACACACACACACACACACACACACACACATACGACAGCACCTGTTTAACACAAAATAAATCAGACAAATCTCATTTATGGACAATAAATGTTTTCTGTACTAATCAAATTGCAAAAACATACTGAATCATAAATATCCCCTTGTCACAATTTGAAGGCATTAGTGGAGAATATGGGACTTTCATTACACTTTGTGAGACAAGACAGACCCAACATTTTCTGCTTTTCAAACAGATACAATATAAATTTGGTCTAGCATTTGTTTTCCACACGGTGGTTGGGATCAAACACTAAACTGTTGTTTAGTGTGAAATACTTGCCTGTTTTAGGACATTTTGGATTTCCCTGAGACTTCAATATACTTCTGTTTAGACTTCAATATAGCCTACTAACCAAATCAGTGTAAATTGATGGTAATATCCAACTTTGACAGCTTACTAAACAGCTAATATTTTTTCATGTTGTGACATCCCGCCTAGGTCATCAATCAGTCCAGTCTGAGAGATCGTAAAATACAGATACATATTACAAAATGATGGGGTCTTGGTTTTTCTTTTTTAATCCAGTGGAGATAATTCCTTTTCAGTCACATCAGATGTCCACAGGCCAGGGGTCTTCAACGTTTTTCAGGCCAAGGACCCGACCCTTGGCAGAGAGAGAGGTGAAGCAGCGTGAGGCGTTGTGAGCTTGTAGATCTGCTATTTTCGGCTAATGTTCCTCTCAGAATAGATGCTATAGGGTTGAAGTGGTTAATGTAAAACAAATAAAAAAAAGTTCCCATCACACTAAGATTTGGCAACCCCCCTGTAGTAACTCTGAGAGGACCCCTTGTTAAAGACCTCTGCCATAGGCCATACATCCACTGATCTCATTTCTTGATCTCCCTGGCCTGGAGCCGTCCTTCCACCCATCCTTGACTTCTTTAACAAACGTCTCTTTGACTCTCTTGAGACGAGTCCCAAAGTCACCTGTACCCCCGTGCTGAGTCGTCTTTTGGGCAGATGTGTAAAGCAAGTACAAGTACTTGAGGTATTTTTAACTTAACTTGAGTATTTCCAATTTTCAGTACTTTTGCTTCTACTCCACTATATCTTAGAGAGACAAATATTGTAGTTTTACTCCACTATTATTTGAAAGATTTGTAGATTTGGATTATTTTTACAAAACATACATTAACCACTTCAGCCCTATATACATTTCGGCCATTTGAAAATAGCCGATCTACAAGCTCAATCTCGACGCATTGTGAGCTTGTAGATCTGCTATTTTCAAAAGAAACTTGTGAAAAGGGACATTCTGCGTAACGAGTATCTACTTTTGACACCAATACGTTTGTACTTTTAAGTAAATTTTGAATTCCGGACTTTTACTAGTAACAGAGTACTTCTACATTGCAGCATTGTTACTTTTGCTTAAGTACAAAATGTAAGTACTTTATCCACTACTGATCAGATGTCCATAGGCCATACATCCACATAATCTCCTCATTTCTTGATCTCCCTGGAGCCATCCTTCCACCCATCCTTGACTTCTTTAACAAACGTCTCTTTGACTCTCTTGAAACGAGTCCCCAAGTCACCCATCGTGTCCCCGTGCTGCTGAGTGGTCCTCTGGGCTTCCTCTCGAACGGTCCGCATCGTATCTGATCTCAGGACCCGCTCCGAGGCGTCCCTGCCGGCTATCTGAGCCTTGGTGAGGGCGTATGCGGTGATCTGGGCTGCCCTGCGGATCGGACGCGACTCGGCCAACTTCTCGATGATCAGAGGGTTGTTGAGGAGACTGAATAACATACGAATGATGGCCATTTTCACCCCCGGGTCTTGTATGAAGCCGTTAGGATAAGTTAGTGTTTGTTTGGCGGGCGGCCCCGATCAGGACTCAGGAATAACTTAAGTCTTTCCCCCTGAAAATGACAAAAACATGACATTACCCAATGTACAGATGAGAATATATATTGACTTGGTCTCTGATCGATTTTTGTCAAATGAAAAAAAGATGAAGGAGGACATTTAATGTACACTTACTTACGTGCTTGGTGGGGGTGACCGCTACCGACGGGCTGACATAACAATGTTTCACTCCGGGAGTATTTGAGAGCTGGACAGCGTTGCCATGTCGGCTTATTATAAGCGACTTTGGTTATAGTTTTTCTGTAAAGTTGCTTGTAAATATTGGTGGTTGCGTTTTTTTTGGGCTTGTTTCCTAATGTTGTTTAAAACAGTGGCTCTCAACCATTTTCATGTCAAGGACATTATATATTTTGTATTAATTATAATTCATGTGTATTTTGTCCACACGGACCCCCATCTGAAAACTGTTTTGTGCCAGGGAGTGGGACTCCATATCAGATGTGTTCAAATGTTTGTTTGTTTTTTATATTTTAAAAAAAAAGTACATTTCCCAAGATTAAAACATAATAATAGCAGATCTACAAGTTCACAACGCGTCGCATTGCGATCGGCTATTTTCAAATAGCTGATGAATATAGATTTGAATTACCGCTTGTATCGCTTATCGCTTCTTTTGGGCTTGTTTTCACAGAACCAGTTGCTTGTTCAAAACCTGGCAACACTGCAACTGACCTACATCCGTTTTCAGGCCAAACATTCAAGTAGTCACTTCCTTTTCTCGCTCACACAAAGCTCGTGTAGTAATCGTGCCGTGTATCGAGATCATAAATCAAACCCCAAAACATCCATCCATCCATCCTACTAAAAGAAACGTCTAACTGTAGCAACAATGCGGGCGGGTTTACTGCTCGCCGTGACGTTGGCGTCGCTCCTCGGGCCGCTGGCCGTCAGCGGAGGGGCCGACAAGAAAAAGCTGCAGATCGGCATCAAGAAGCGGGTGGACAACTGTCCCGTCAAGTCCCGTAAAGGAGACGTGCTGAACATGCACTACACGGGCAAGCTGGAAGACGGCACGGAGTTCGACAGCAGCGTGCCGAGGAACCAGCCCTTCACCTTCACGCTGGGGACGGGCCAGGTGCAGTGTTGTTGCTATAGCCTTGGATCGAGACTAAATAAATATGTATTTTATTGAGTCTTGACTTTTACTTTCGTGTCTACGATAGTCTTGGCTTAGCTAGCACCCTGGACCAGTAAAGCCCGTACTTCTCCGTACATGTACAAACAAAATAATTTAAGGTGCTCACCCGGTTGCCCCAAATGTTAACTCGCGCTGCGGAGTCTTTGTGCAATGTATTAGTCGGTATTTTTCAATGAAGAAGTGTCTTAATCCCGTCTGTGGCCGAACGCCATCCCCCCTCGTTTACTTCCTGTTTAGATTCTGTGTAATTCCTACTTTCACCGGCTGCGCCCTGTCACTACCCCCCATTGAGGAATACAGGGAATTTCCGACACAGACGGGATTAAAACACATATCTATTGAAAAATACGGACTACTACGTTGCTCAAAGACTCCGAAGGGTGAGTTAACATTTGGGGCAACCGGGTAAGCACCTTTATATATAGTTTTTGTACATGTACGGAGAAGTACGGGCTTTCCTGGTGAAAGTGCAGGACGCACTGGGGGTGCTAGCCAAGATTACCGTAAAAATGTCAAAATTGAGCTTGTAGATCTGCTACTTTCAAATAGCCATAGCCTAGTCGCTTCTTTTGGGCTTGTTTTCATAGACCTTGGTTGCTTACTTCTCTCACAATCTGGCAACACTGGGCAGGTGATCAAAGGCTGGGACCAGGGCCTGCTGGGGATGTGCGAGGGAGAGAAGAGGAAGCTGGTCATCCCCTCAGAGCTGGGCTACGGAGACAGAGGCGCTCCGCCCAAGATCCCCGGAGGAGCCACGCTCATCTTCGAAGTGGAACTGCTCAGCATCGAGAGGAGATCAGACCTCTGATGAAGAGTATTGTTGGCAAGACTACTTCAAAAATGTAATTTATTTAAAAAAAAAAATATATATATATATATTATCTTCTATTAGTCATCATGTCATGTGGAAAAAGCATGTGGACAGTTCTATAGTAGTACCCTAGCTCTGGTCCATATAAGGAGAACTCCTTCTAACACTAAGGACCAGAGCTAGTAGTACCCTACTATAGAATTTATATAGTACCCTAATCTGATTACTTTCAGTGAGTTTTGGATTGTTTAGAATTAGATTACTTTGCTATAAAAAAGAAAATTGTGATTGAGAATATAATTATTTAGCCGATATTTATGAACATGAATACATTTCAGAGAGATAGATAGTAGAGATTGATATGGATCTACTCCAGAGTTTAAGTATTCATACTGTCCATAGTTTGAAAGTAGTATATTCTATGTTGTACAGCATGCTCTTTCAACGGTGTACTAATTTTCTTTCAGATTCCACGAGGTGCTGGGAGTACATGAACCTCTGAAGTCTCCTATCTGGGAATGGAGTTAGGCATTCCTCGCTGGACTACTGTTCCCCCCACTACTGGCTTTGCTTTTGATTTCTGATTTACTGGATGGATGATTTTATTTTCATTTTTTTTAAATTTGGTAAACTTGAGATATTGATACAAGAACTGACAGTAAACCCAAGCTAAACATGAGTACAAGTGACATACTTACCAGCCATTCTGAAGATGTAACTACATTTTCCTGGTGATCATTGCTAACCCTTCCCTTTACATTAAATTTAAGTAGGCATAATTGTTTTCACTGTCAATGATTTTTTTTAAAAAGCGGTTACATTTGTATACATCTTTTGCACAAATGCTTTATATTGGATTTGTAAAGGCAAGGAGTGCACTCAAGCAGGTGACAGGATTGGTGTCAGTTGTTCACTGTTCAGTTAAGAATGAATTATAATAAAAGAAAATTGGCCTTATGGGAACATTAGCTGTAATGTATGTTTATTTCAGCAAAAGGAAAACCCTTGTTTGACATTGTTTTAGTTTTTCTGTGTTTGACAAATGTATATCACAAGCTCCTATATGTATGCGTTTGCTGGAACGGTCACACCACATTCCTCACATGGCTCCTTCCATTTGATCAGCCCAATAAGTGGGAATTACAGTGACACGTTTACACTTTCCAATTGGCTCGCTAACCAACATTTCGCAGCTTGGACACACGACACACACCACTCACAAATTTGGGAATTTGAGCCATGTTTTTACAGCGTGGCTCTGAAAGATGTGTCTTTCCATGTGTCTGTGACTGTCCGGAGCTAATCTCATTAACCCAATCAACCAAATTTCTTGTGTACACTGTCACTAGGCTAACGTAGAATCCCACTAAACCTTGTTCACATATGTTCTATGCTTTTTTAAATATTTAACAAACTTTTTTTTGACAAGTTAATGGGGCTTGGACTGTCCAAAATCTTAAGGACTTGAATGGGGCTGAAACCTTGCCCAAATATGGAGTCATCGATACGTCACAATAGTGGACATTTTGTCTAGAGTGGCTGACAGGGAGAGAAGGGCCAGCATGAAGTACATTTTTGCAGGGACACTTTAATATTGATGGATGCACATTGGCTGTAACCTATCAATGTGAGTTTTACCACTAAAGCACAGTGTTTCCTCAGTGTTTACTGTTTATTTAACTGTATACATGGTACATCTTTACACTCAGATTAACAGACCTGTAAGGGTCCCTAGTGGGCCCATTACCCGACGTTGAGAAACTGAGTTAGAATGCGCTAGTGTGGCAGTAACACAATTTACAATTACAATTTAGGCATTTAGAAGATGCTTATCGTGACTTAAGTGCGAGATCAGAACCTTTTTTTTTGGTAATCTGTGCAAATGATACACGATATACATATATTTATTTTATTGTTTTGTGCATGTTACATACCATTAGAGACCATATTACATACAGCAAATTATTCATGACCAGTAGTAGTACAGTATCAACTGTATCATCGTACTATAAGGTTGTGAGGCCATTGCGACTTCACACAATTGTTCTTGTTTTCACTGTCCAAAGACAATAAACAAAGCCAGGCCTGTATGCCAGTACTTTTCCACAAGGACAATATCAGTAGTTTCCCCTTGGGAGAGAGGGAGGGTTTGGGTTGGGTTTGAGTGTAGAAATGGACCTACAGTACACATTCTCAGTTCAAAAGTTGAGTAGAGGAACCACACGCTGCAGGTAGACCATTATCTAAGAGAGAGCATCTCTTACAACCACAGAGCAGCACTGTTCCATCTATTTATCTATACATATGATCAATCTGTCTGTCTGTCTTCCTGTCCTTTGCATTATCTCATAAACTGTTGTGTGCTGAGGACTCAAGGGATGCAGGCCATTGAAGCCACTGCAACTTTTAATGGTATGCAAGTCTCTTGTGTGTGGGGTAGGGAGGATGGCTCTGGTCTGGATTCTGGCATGGCGGATGACTTCATGTCTGTGGTTTGTGTAGTTGGCTTGATTATTTAAGTTTCATTATTTGAATGTTGAACACTTGGTCTACCACTTGGAATAGGCAGACCAGCACAATATAAAACCAAGATCTAATCTACTATGTGATGATGCTGTTATCATCTGAGTATGGTTGAAAGAATTATACAACATGGCCAATAATGGAAAATGAATTGATGACCCAGACACTGAAATATTACACCTGCAACTTTAGACAAAAAGCATTTAATCATCATACAAAATTGGTAAAAAGCATATGTCCAATAAGGCAAATATTTAATTCACTTAAAGTACACCATAAAACAATTATTCCAGTAGATATTTTTGAACTACAATAATATGGTTAGTGAGCCCGCCTAGGACTCCGGAGGTCCCGGAGGTCTCAGGTACGATTCCAGCTCTCAGAAATGTGTTGAAGAGTCCCTGAGCAAGACACTTAACCCCTAACTGCTCCCCCTCCGCGCTCCTCTGTGGGCAGCACTCAGCTGGGTGAAGCTGAAAACTGAAGTTCCCGAGGGGTATGATAGGTATATTTAAAAAAAAAGAAATATTACAGTTTGTCAAATCTTTGACAATAACACCCCTCAACTCCTGATACTGTACCAAACCAATGTGCACCTTTTCTTTTTTAAGCCTTGATGAAGACCTTTGTAGGTCAAAACATGTTGGCTTTTGCCTTGTATTAATAAAGGCTGTTTCCTTATTTGTAAACTGAGTGCTTTGATCTGTTTTTGTCTCCGCCGAAGGTGGAGAATATGTTTTCGCTTTGTGTGAGCAAACATTGTTAGCCAAGCTAACATTGGGCAAGCTCCACGTGACACGTGTCAATTTGTTGACACCAATGCCTCTGATTGGCTAGAGGGACGCGTGACGAAATAAAATTCTATAAATAGGTGTGTCACTTCAAAAAGCCCTTACTTTTTGAAGTGAGGTAAAACAGGATCAATCAGACTTGATTGGAACAGTACCTTCAGTAAGTCCAAGTCACCCGTCTGTGCGTGTGTGTTTCCCTCTGAGAACACCTAACATTGGTCAAGCAAAGGCGCAGAAGGCCAAAGCTAAGAAAGCATACTCATCTACAATTGTAACGTAGAAGAGGACTAGAGTTGAAATGATCCCACAACAAAGCCGAACTCTTAATACGTGTCAATATGTTGACATCAATGTCTCTGATTGGCTAGAGGGACGCATGACGAAATACAATCCTATAATAAAAAGGTTAGTCACTTCAAAAAGCCGTTTACGTTTTTGAAGCGAGGTAAGACAGGATCAATCAGTCTTGATTGGAACAGTATCTTCTAGTCCAAATCACCCGTCCGTGCGTGTGTGTGTCCCTTTGAGAACACCTGACATTGGTCAAGCAAAGGCGCAGAAGGCCAAAGCTAAGAAAGCATACTCATCTACAACAGTAACACAGAAGAAGACTAGAGTTGAATTGATCCCACAACAAGACCGAAATCTTAATACGTATTAATATGTTGACACCAATGCCTTTGATTGGCTAGAGGAATGCATGACGAAATACAATTCTATAAATAGGTGTGTCACTTCAAAAAACCGTTTACGTTTTTGAAGCGAGGTAAGACAGGATCAATCAGTCTTGATTGGAACAGTATCTTCTAGTCCAAATCACCCGTCCGTGCGTGTGTGTGTCCCTCTGAGAACACCTAACATTGGTCAAACAAAGGCGCAGAAGGCCAAAGCTGATCAAACACACCAATCAACTGCTGAAACTGTTCAAGACAATGAAGATGAAGAAGACAGACAAGTATTTGAACAAACCAGTCAATTATGACTTTTTTTTTTAAACATTTCTTTTAAACATATTTTTAAACATTAGAAGACAAAATATGATTTTTAAATCATTTTTTTTAAAATAAATATTTCTTTAACATACACCTTTTTATTTAACTACAGTATATATCTTTTACTCTACTGTATCTCATTAGTTATTGCTATGATAATATAATTGCTATAGTCTGCTGGCGGAGACTTGTGCTCCGAGGAGCACATTTTCTAGTTTTAAATCTGTTTTTTGTAATCAATCTGCCCATTAATTCAGTGTTGAACAAATCTATAGTGTGAAGTAAACGTACATGAAGATGCCCAATGAGCAGACAAGTAGCATGCCCATATTTAGCAGCAGTCTAATTTTAGGAGGCTCATACAGCATCTCTATAATAACCCTCTCATCCTCCTTGCTTCCCTTTGGTGTGGTGGTCTGTGCTCCCTCCTTGTACCCACAAAACCAATTGAGCAGACTCAGACCCATGCCGCGCTTTCCTTCCTCATCCCTGATCAGCTCTGCCTTCGAATTACCAATCTGTTCTCCAGGGGTGGTTGTCTCTGTGTCAGGTGTTGCTGGGTCATTATCAGTGGATGGGAACGGGAGCTTGATGTCCGTCGCATCTAGACACCTCTCATCCAGGGGAAGATCTTTATGGTGGCTTCCATTACGATTGTTCTTCTCGATGTCATCTTCTCTTGTCACCTTTTCAATGTTGCGCAGCCCCCACAAAGTAGTGGTGCGAACCTGCTCCTTATCTGGTGGGGGGGTGCAGAGACTGACCACCACAGCAACAATCCCTGACACCCAAAACAACCCTGCTGCCACATACATGTAATGGACATGTGTGATGAAGGAAGGCCTATCATCTGGTTGATCACAGAGAGGCTCACGGTAGATAAATGCCAGGATCAGACGTAGAGTACCTAGTGTGAAGCCTGTCATGCCTCCCCAGAATGCACCTGTTTCATTACAGCGTTTCCAGAACACACCCAGTAGGAAGAGGGCAGCGATAGGTGGAGTCAGGTAGCCAGCTACTTCCTGTATGTAGAGGTACATCTGCCCGCCCTGCATTTCAATGATGACAGGGACCCAGGCAATGCTAATGGCCACCATGAACACCACAAACAGTCGGCCTACAACCAGTAGTTCCCTCTGGGACGCACCTTTTCGAGCACTCTGGTAGATGTCCAGGGTGAATATGGTGCTGGCGCTGTTGAAGATGGAGTCTAAATCACTCATCAGGGCGGCAATCATGACCGCCATCATCAGACCCCTCAGACCCACAGGCATCACAGACATGACCAGACGTGGATAGGCGATGTTAGAGCAGCCAGCCTGAGAGCCACACACTGCCAAGCAGTGCTCTGGCCCAATGCAGGCAATCTCATCCGCAAATAGGATCCGGGAAATCATACCTGGAATGACAATTATAAACATGGGCAGGACTTTAAGAAATCCAGCCATGAGTGTGGCACCCTTGGCATGAGCAATGTTCTTTGCTGCGAGTACTCTCTGGACAATGACCTGGTCAGCACACCAGTACCAGATGGAAGCCGGGGTTTGGCCAAGAAGGAACCCTGGCCAAGGCATGTCTTCGTCTAGAGGTCCACGAAGCATGTGCAGAGCATTAGGCTTGGGCTCGATGCGGCAGGAGTCAGAATAAGTGAAGTTGCCACTGGCCAAGATAGCAGAGACATTGGGGACAGCCTGCATGTACTTTGTCCGAACACCCTCCAGCCCACCCACCTTAACAAGGCTGATCGCCATCAAGCTGAGGGCTCCACCAATCATCAAAACGGCCTGAAGAGCATCTGTGTACATTACTGCCACAAGTCCTCCAGTGACTGTGAGCAGTGCAGTCATACCAATCAGAAAGATAATGGACAGATAGAGGTTCCAACCCAGTGACTCCTGAATGAACAGAGCTCCAGCATACAAGTTTACAGAGACTTTGGTAAACATGTAGAGCAATAAAGACAAGGCAGCAAAGTAAACCTTCAGCCTGTTGCCTCCAAAGCGTTTGGACAGATACTCCGGCATGGTGTAGACCCCTGAGTGGATGTATACAGGGATGAACACCCAGCCCAGTAGCTGCAGTAGTAGAAGTGAGTTGAACTCAAATGCTCCCACAGCAAAGCCACTTGCAGCTCCTGATCCAGCTAAGCCTATGAAATGTTCACTGCCGATGTTGCTGACAAAAAGTGATGCTCCAATAACTATCCATGTCATAGAGCGCCCAGCCAGGAAGTAGCCATTTACAGTGCTGCGATTGGTCTTCCACATGGCAAAAAACCCAATGCCCAGCAGCAGCACAAAATAAAGTGCTACGACAGCAATGTCAGCTGCCTCCATTCCAGGAGCCATCTTTACGGATTACGTTAAGGAAACGCTCTGCTGTGATAACTATAACCCAAATGCCTCAATATGTCAGATAAGGGATGCTATAGCTGACATGACAGAAACAAAGTCAGAGTCAAAATCTGCATGAATCAATAGTGTATGTGGTGGCATATGCCACGTGATGCGTGTCATTATTACATATGCATGACATATGGGCATATGGGCATATGGCATGTACATATATGGAGTGGACATGCCTGACGTCAGAGCAAAGTGTTCTAGAGCAGATACGGAAACAGTGTCTCTGTGTATGTGTGGGGTGTGCGGGGTATAGACCGGGGTACCGAATCTGAACGCTGAGCAGTAAAATGACTCCAGTTTCACCTTATTGCGGCAAGCAACACTTCCAATGGCAAAACAATCGGCCTGTTCCGAACAGGCACGTGCTCTGAACGGCCACGTCTCAAAGTCAAACGGGCACGGCACTACAGTAGTATTGTACATTTTGTCAGTTAGGCAAATCAAGCAGGCCTACTCGTGCAGGTTGCATGTGTGAACATATTGTATATCAGGCTTCAATATAATAGCTTTTTTTATAGAAAAAAAAAGAAAAAGGTTGAGGATTTCAGGTGACTCACATGGTTATTTATTTAGCCTATTGTACTCCCATTACCCAAAGTAACCTCTTAGTCATAGCAAGGAGATTATTCAATCGGGACAATTTCAATGGTCGCATAGCAAATTAGTAATTACACAGTGTGTGAACTACATTTTAACGTGCCACTGTTAAGAATCTTAATCTAAATGTGAATACAGCTATTCCCATGCTTCTAAATGTCGGCCTCTTTGACAGAGAACAGATGAACATACCGTTGTGGAATGTCTTTGTCATTGTGGGACATCAACAACCACAGTTGTCTTCATGTTGTCTTGTCTCTCTTGACAATTTCTTTTTCTGTTATCTCTGTCTTGTCTCGTCTGTCTGTGTTGTCGATGAGTCACCATATGCTGTTCATAAAATACATTCAGCTCCATCTCCTGTGCAAAAATGAAATAAAGCTTATGATCTTCATAATTAGCCTATATACAATGGTTTATTTCTTTCTAACCGGAGAAAATTGGTAATTGGCCTTTAAATGCTACACCCGCAAATTGGTAAATTCAATGTGAAAGGATGGAGCTTTAAACAGAAACCATTATACAAAATTGAGGGAAAAAACATATGTCCAATAAGGTAAATATTTAATTCACTTAAACACACTTTGTTTGTGTGGTGGAGCCAGATGGGGGTTAGGGACAACTTTTGACTATCTACCCGCTCCTCCACCTTTGGACTTTGACTATGTTCGTCAACTGTTTGGTTTAGGTTTTTTTAGGCTTTAGTTTTACGTTTACTTGTTTAGTTATGTAGCTCTGTGTTTAGTATGTTCTGTGTCTAGGTCTGAGTTATGTTGTTTAGTCTATTCATTCCCTGTGTTTCTTGAGTATCTTATGTTGTAGTAATGTTCCTGTGCTTCCCTTGTAGCTGTAACCTGTCTTCTTAACCCTAGTCACCTGTGTCCTATGGGCTGCCTCAGCCTATCCCTGTGTTGATTGTACAGAAGTACACAGATATTACTGTATATAGCATTACTTATTTAGCATTATTTGTCAATTATTGTGCCATGAAACGTGCATGCCAACTTTGCCTGAAAGACCGTGCTACTGTGTTGCAATACCGAGTTTCTCCACACAGGGGCAGGCCAATATTGGGGAAAGTTGCTGTGGAGTAGTTGGAATGTTGGAACCTTTCATTCAATATCATTTTATTTGCTTGTAGAGTCTTATTTGAGCTCCCATCTGCATCTCTCTGTATAGTGATAGAACCCAGCATATTGCCTTTCACATGATTATAATATAATTAGTTATATCCTATATCATTTTGTTCATTCAAATAAGCTACAAAATACTGTACGTGCATATACATTACATACATTGTCTGCTCTTTGAAGTCACTTGCTTGTATTTTGTTTCATTCTTTTTCTCAATGTTATATCTGAAAATGTAATTCTCAACATTGCATGTGAGGGGCTCTGGGGCTGTAATGTAGGCTACTGCAGGCCTAATCTTGCTGATGCCTGAGATTGGGTCAATTAAGTATTTCACAGTGACACAGCATGATGAAAAGAATACAGAAGTTGAGATGAGAGACATAGATAAGTGAACTGATATAATATGTGATGTGATCTATCGTTTCCATTGGTGAGCTATAACAGCAGTGTACTGCAGGGGTCAGCAAGTAGGCTTAAGTTTAGCTCGGGCCATTTCTTCTTCTTTTTTCTAAGTCATTAGATGGTGGACCAGAACACCATTAATGACTAATCAAGGATCTGGATCATGCGACAAAACACCTCATTTACAATAATAACGATATAGCTATAAAAGTTAATAAATAAAGAGGTATGTGGTTTAATACTGATAGAAATGCGTGTGGAATCAAATGTTACAGGTTTATACAGAAATGTTTGTATAATCATTTTGTGCCGGGCCCGACCTTGAATGTGTCACTTTTAGGATATTTAGTTAACCAAAAAGTATTTAAAAATGTTTTATCTGGAGACATAGTTATACTCCTTCTTTTCAAACAAGAGCTCTTTCACGTTTCAAGGTCTCTCTTAGAACAGAGAGAAACAATGTATTGTTCAAGGCATGTGAAACACAGTTTTGGTTTGTTTTTTAAATGTGAGAGATGTTTTTCATCCAAAAGTCTAAAGAGGAAAGTTGACATGAAAACATAACATTGAAAAGAATGGAAATAGAACTATGCGTTTACCCGGTTTCATCAATACAAAGCCATTGCTGTCCATAGCCTACCTATGTGGGACTGTCAGTCAGATATTGTAAATTATTTACGAAATAATTTGCCGGGCCAGATATTATCACTGGCCCCCGGGAGGCCTGTTGCCTACCACTGATGTACTGTATACATATAGACAGTACATACACCATTAAGTTATAGCTGCTTGTAATATACACATCTTTGTCATACCACTGTCAGATTTGCTGAGAAATTGGGACAGCATTAGGACATTATTGAATCAATACTTGACCAACACAATATTTTAGCTATTGGTGGAGGGCATTGTATGTAGTGTAAGTATAAGTACAATTATGATTAAAACTTTGGGAGTAAGCACAGGACGTTTATCACTACAAAGCTATAAATATACTGTAATAACCTGAACAGGCTAGGGGCACACTAGGGACATCACTTGCCAGAATGGATTTATCATCTGAGGTCAATTTCAGACCAGAATAGGAGGATAAACCTGGGGAAAAGATAACTGTATTCTATGTAGCCTAGTATCTACATGTACCTATTCCACTAGAGCAGACTGCTTTAAGCAGTAGTTTAAGCAGTGGGCAGAGGCACCCCAGCAAAATGAGAAAAAAGTTTAATTTCACTATTATTTCACCAGCTAAAGTTAACCCAATGACAGAATGTATAAGAAGAGGTTTCACTCTCTCCACTGTTATCTCCCCACCTTAGTTGAATGTACTACATCTGCTGTAATCCAACAACAAAAAGCTTGAATTTGTGTCCCTGGTACATATTCTTTACAAATGGCCGTCTGTGGCCAAATAAATTATGTAACAGTTTGGGGGTATTTGATATGAAAATGTTGTGAACCACTGCACTAAAGAGCACCTGTTGCATATAGAACCAAGCAGCGCTTCACATTTTCAAGACATAAAGTTAGACTTTTTTATTTACTTAAAGTTGTACAATGCAGAATCACAAATAACGATTTTTAGCAACCTCTGCTGGTCACTACCGTCACTGCATACAATTTCCCTAGTCCTCGATTACCCAGAATTCCATTCGTTTTCACCGGAAGCCGGAAGCGTTTCAAAAAGCGATCTTTTAATTGTTTTATACTATCTACGGATCGTTTCTCTTAGCCAGTGGAGCATTAGTTACCATGAGCTGTGCTTTCTTTTTCTGTTCTTTTTCGATCTTCCAATCCTACATTATCTTAAAATCAGCGTGAGGTTCCTTTTTGTTAATAGCGCGGTAGTTCCTGGCCAAACAGGAAACCGTTGCGGTAGTTCCTGAGGACGTCGGCCACGACGTCATGACGTTGGCCAGGAACGTCATTTTCCCGGGAAAGTCCCCCCCGTACACGTTCAATAGAAAATATATAAATAAAAGGCTTCCGGGGGTGAAATTCACTGAGTGGGTGTTGTGAAACTTTTGCCACTCGCAAAAGATATACAATTTAACTTTAGTTTTGTTGAAAACGTTACCTAGTATTACTTTAATATTGCACAACTAAGAACAATTTGGTAAGAATATGTTTAGAAAAAACACTTTAAGATAATGAAAAAGACAGTTCAACATTGCACTGTGCAAAATAAAGTAAATGGAACAGAATAGATAGAAGGTATTATAATGGGTTATCTAATGGGCTATGAAAAACTGTACCTCTAACATAATTCAACACTGCACCAAGTTTTTAAAAGATATAAACAGAAAACATTTAATCATCGTACAAAAAACAATCCCAGTAAATTGTTTGTGCAGGATCACCGTAACAATTTGCACACATCAACATTTGTACGTCAGTCCCAATGAAGCTTTACAAGATTTTTAAAAAGGAGAAATTTCAGTCATTAAAAAGAATACAGTTGAATAAATTCCCAATTAGAGAACTACAATAATAATCAAATGTAAATAGGGTACAATATGGCAAATATTTAATTCACTTAAAGTACAACACCATAAAAACAAATCTCAGTAGATTCATTGTGCAGGATCACCGTAACAATTTGCACACACCAAAATTGGTACGTCAGTCACACGATTTTTAAAAAGCAAAACTTAATTCAAGTACAGTTGAATCTCTAGTGCAAACGACCTTTGCTGCATGTCACTCTCCATCTCTCTCTCCTCGTTTCCTGTCTACCTCCTGTACTATCATTAAAGGTAGAAAAGCCCAAAACATATCTTAAAAAGAAAATAATTACAGTTGAATAATTAAATGTAAATATTACAGCTGGTCAAATCTTTGAAAATGCAACTGTTCAACGACAATAACACCCCTCCTCAACTCCCAATATGGTACCAAACCAATCTTCCCCTTAGTCCAGTGTTGGACAAATCTATAGTGAGAAGTAAACATACATGAAAATGCCCAATGAGCAGACAAGTAGCAGGCCCATATTTAGCAGCAGTCTAATTCTGGGAGGCTCATACAGCATCTCCATAATAACCCTCTCATCCTCCTTACTTCCCTTTGGTGTGGTGGTCTGTGCTCCCTCCTTGTACCCACAAAACCAATTGAGCAGACTCAGACCCATACCAGACTTTCCTTCCTCATCCCTGATCAGATCTGCCCTCGAATTACCAATCTGTTCTCCAGAGGTGGTTGCCGGGTTGTCTCTGTGCCAGGTGTTGCTGGGTCATGATCAGTGGATGGGAAAGGGAGCTTGATGCCCGCCGCATCTAGACACCTCTCATCCAGGGAAAGATCTTTATGGTGGCTTTCATTACGATTGCTCTTCTCAATGTCATCTTCTCTTGTCACCTTTTCAATGTTGCGCAGCCCCCACAAAGTAGTGGTGCGAACCTGCTCCTTATCTGGTGGGGGGGTGCAGAGACTGACCACCACAGCAACAACCCCTGACAACCAAAACAACCCTGCTGCCACATACATGTAATGGACATGTGTGATGAAGGAAGGCCTATCATCTGGTTGATCACAGAGAGGCTCACGGTAGATAAATGCCAGGATCAGACGCAGAGTACCTAGTGTGAAGCCTGTCATGCCTCCCCAGAATGCACCTGTTTCGTTACAGCGTTTCCAGAACACACCCAGTAGGAATAGGGCAGCGATAGGTGGAGTCAGGTAGCCAGCTACTTCCTGTATGTAGAGGTACATCTGCCCGCCCTGCATTTCAATGATGACAGGGACCCAGGCAATGCTAATGGCCACCATGAACACCACAAACAGTCGGCCTACAACCAGTAGTTCCCTCTGGGACGCACCTTTTCGAGCACTCTGGTAGATGTCCAGGGTGAATATGGTGCTGGCGCTGTTGAAGATGGAGTCTAAATCACTCATCAGGGCGGCAATCATGACCGCCATCATCAGACCCCTCAGACCCACAGGCATCACAGACATGACCAGACGTGGATAGGCGATGTTAGAGCAGCCAGCCTGAGAGCCACACACTGCCAAGCAGTGCTCTGGCCCAATGCAGGCAATCTCATCCGCAAATAGGATCCGGGAAATCATACCTGGAATGACAATTATAAACATGGGCAGGACTTTAAGAAATCCAGCCATGAGTGTGGCACCCTTGGCATGAGCAATGTTCTTTGCTGCGAGTACTCTCTGGACAATGACCTGGTCAGCACACCAATACCAGATGGAAGCAGGGGTTTGGCCAAGAAGGAACCCTGGCCAAGGCATGTCTTCGTCTAGAGGTCCATGAAGCATGTGCAGAGCATTAGGCTTGGGCTCGATGCGGCAGGAGTCAGAATAAGTGAAGTTGCCACTGGCCAAGATAGCAGAGACATTGGGGACAGCCTGCATGTACTTTGTCCGAACACCCTCCAGCCCACCCACCTTAACAAGACTGATCGCCATCAAGCTGAGGGCTCCAACTATAATCAAAACGGCCTGAAGAGCATCTGTGTACATTACTGCCACAAGTCCTCCAGTGACTGTGAGCAGTGCAGTCATACCAATCAGAAAGATAATGGACAGATAGAGGTTCCAACCCAGTGACTCCTGAATGAACAGAGCTCCAGCATACAAGTTTACAGAGAGTTTGGTAAACATGTAGAGCAATAAAGACAAGGCAGCAAAGTAAACCTTCAGCCTGTTGCCTCCAAAGCGTTTGGACAGATACTCCGGCATGGTGTAGACCCCTGAGTGGATGTATACAGGGATGAACACCCAGCCCAGTAGCTGCAGTAGTAGAAGTGAGTTGAACTCAAATGCTCCCACAGCAAAGCCACTTGCAGCTCCTGATCCAGCCATGCCTATGAAATGTTCACTGCCGATGTTGCTGACAAAAAGTGATGCTCCAATCACTATCCATGTCATAGAGCGGGCCAGCCAGGAAGTAGCCACTTACAGTGCTGCGATTGGCCTTCCACATGGCAAAAAACCCGATGCCCAGCACCAGCACAAAATAAATTGCTACGACAGCAATGTCAGCTGCTTCCATTCCAGGGGCCATTTTTACCGATCACCGTTAAGGAAAACAATAAAGGTTCACAACAGCTTAAAGTCATGCAAAAAATACATTTGTGATTTTATAAAAAGCAAAGTAAGAGGAAGAACACAGCTGAACCCCCAACTGCTCCAGTGGAGCTGCTAAGTGACCAACAGTATTGTGGTTGCAATGGTCAGCTCCCAGGTTTTAACGTGTGTGTCTCTTTGCGTGTGTCTATGTGCAGGGCGTTGCTGAAAATGAGCACTCAGCTAAAATGAGAAAAGAAAAAAAAAATAGGAAAAAAATAAAAGAGCAAAGGAAATGTTCGTCTTTGGTTGGCTGTTTGGATGGAAGCTGTGGTATCTACTGACAGTTCAAATTCACTAGGGTGTGCTTCGGGAGGTTATCAACCAGCACTGGGGATTTTCTACTTGTAGAGGAGGATGCAGCAGGCCTCTGGTCTAGTACACTCTAGATTCAGAACAGTTCTGCAAGACAGCAAAGACAAATAAAAGACCCCATTAGAGATTAGTTGAGTCTCCTTTCACAGACAGAATGATATTCTGAATATTGCAATTGCTTCTTATATTGACAGAGGTTTTTACCAATTGCTGGTCAAATTAATAGATCGTAATGATTTGTCTAAGTCTATAATGTGAAATAGCCTCACAGGTAGGCAGGGAAGCCTAGCCTTAAGATGTGCGTAAAGACAGGGGTTTTCATGCTTGTAACACACTAAAATGATAAGATTGTATAGTTTTATGGAGCGGTTTGACAATATTACATCTACAATGTCTTAAGTAAAAGTAGGACAAGACCCGCAAAATGAATTGACTTTATGTGAATCAAAGGCCAGCCCTAAAACCGCGATAAAGTCATTGTAATTTATTTCGTTTTTTAATTTATACTGACTTTTTCATTCTTATTCCAAACACATTTTGAATCAAGTACAGGAATAAATATATTTTCTCTCTTTATAAACGATCAGGGCAGTGTTAACTAGATTAGTGCCCCGGAGTCTGCCATCAGACCTCTGGAGCTTGTTCAGAAAGCTGCAGCTCGTCTGGTGTTCAACCGCCCCAAGTTCTCCCACACAACTACCCTTCTCCGTTCTCTACACTGGCTCCCTGTAGCGGATCGCATCCAGTTTAAGACCCTAGTGCTAGCCTATAGGGCAGTGACAGGATTCAAAGTACTAAATAAGTGATTGATTATTGTTCTGAGTATAGTAATGATGAGTGTACTGAGTACTTAACTGATGAGTCTATAATCCTAAAAGCATGATTAGTAATTAATTGGCTGGATTAGTTGCTTTGGAGTCTGACTGTCAGCTGAAACTCAGTGCAGTTTCTATATATAGCCCCATGGTTGCAATACAGGCATGCACTACTCACTCATGCTAGAGACAGTAGTTGGAAAAGGTGGGTCTCAAAATAGAATTCAGAAAATAAACTGGCTAAAATTGCTTTGAAATTAGAATAATCATAGAAAAGTACAAGGTGTCTGGTACTGTTCTAAATTGAGGATTCAACTCTGTCTGGGACTGGGAAGAAAGTCCCTCACCGGTTCCTAGTGTAGACAGTCATGTGCCTGACTCTGCAGAAGGCCCTCACTTCCGCTCTGCGTGGTGCTGAGTGATGAGATAAGGTGGTTCTCTTTAGCCGAAACTGGTGCCGTATTTATTTCCTGCATGGAGTGTATAGAAAAACAATGCATCAGCATTGGGTTAAGAAGTCATTACCACACCTGTCATCCCCATGGACAGAGTGAGTGGTAGTTATTATTGTATATAAGTCTGCTGCAAGTTCCAGTTATTAAATTACATTGATTATGTTCTGGCCCACCATCTAATGCTGTGGTAGGAAATAGGTGGCCCATGGGCCAGAACTGGCCCACCAGCGATACCATCTGGCCCAGTAAATTATGTTGTATACTTTACAATATCTGACTGTATGTCCAAATAGAGAATCTAACCCCTCCTGAATAATGCTTTTATCCATGTTGACAGTGAATGACAGGCAGGTGTTTCACATTGTTTCTCTCCATATCCAGGAAAAGACCTTGAACTCCTATTCTATGAAAGAGCTTGTTTATCTCTGTTCGAAAGGGAGTATGACTGTCTGGCCCAAATGAAATGTTCTTTTTTTTTTAACCTTTTACTGACCACATGTCCTCAAATGCAACATTCAATGATGTGGCCTGCACAAAATGATTACCCAATCTTTTCTATCTACACCACATTTCACATGTAACCTGTCACCCATGGAGACTTTAAATCATAGATATTTGATTGTTTTTGTCGCATTCCTACGCCAATAATTTGATGACCGGCAGTAGTTCCGGTAGGAGACACAAAGAGTCTCCTTTGTATCTCCTACCGGAACCGCTGCCTACCGGTACGCTCAGTGGTCATCAAATTATTGGCTTAGGAATTTTGGGGGTGGTGAACTATCCCTTGAAGCAAATCAACTGTCATTGGAATAAAGTCACTCACCGGTTCCTAGTGTAGCCAGTCTGGGCCTGACTCTGCAGAAGGCCCTCACTCGTCACTCTATACTGCTCTGTGTTGTGTTGAGTGATGAGATAAGGGGACTCTGGTGGTTCTCTTTAGCCGAAACTGGTGCCGTATTTATTTCCTGCATGGAGTGCACAGAAAAACAATGCATCAACATTGGGTTAAGACGTCAGCCACACCTGTCTTCCCCACAGACACAGTCAGCCATGGACAGAGTGAGTGGCTATATACAGTGATACAGTGATGCCTTACAAAATATTCAGTAAAAGTCCGGAATTCTAAATTTACTTAATTAAAAGTACAAAAGTATTGGTATCAAAATGTGCTTAAAGTACCAAAAGTAGAAAGTACTCATTCTGCAGAATGTCCCATTTCACAAGTTTTCAAATGTATAAAAATCTTTTGAAAATAGCAGATCTACAAGCTCACAATGCATCACATCGCGACACATTGTGAGCTTGTAAATCAGCTATTTTCAAATGGCCGAAATGTATATAAGGCTGATGTGGTTTATGTATGTTTTGTAATAATAATCTAAATCTACAAAGTAACTAGTAACTAAAGTTTTCAAATAATTGTAGTGGAGTAAAAGTATAATATTTGCCTCTGAGATGTAGTTTAGCAGATGTAAAAGTACTGAAAATTGGAAATACTCCAGTAAAATAAAAACTCCTCAAAAACAGAAAGAACAGAACGTAATAGGATAAGGATAAGGATGACCCTACTGTAGGCATGTAACAGATGTATCTCGTATCAATAATGAACATGATGTATTAGGACAACAACAAGATGTGTCTCGTTTCAAGTACATAGGCATCGTTAGATGGCCATGGACTATTCATAACAACTTTTATACTTAAACCTATACACAAAACCATAAGAGCAACAGAAACATACCTGCATGGAGTGCATATAGCTGCATTGGGTTAGGACGTCAGCACAGCAGCACACATGTCTGTGGTGAGGAGACACAAGCAATGAAACTTGTGCTGCAGTCATTGTGTACTAATACTGCTACCAATAATAAACTACCAAAAAGTTTGCCTAAAACACTACATTTTAGGTAAAACGATTATACAACAACATATAGGGCTACACTATAATCTCACTTCACAGTTTAAAGTGCATTTGCAATTTTAAACAACTTTGAAAAGTAAATCTAGCAGGAGCACTGAACAGACTCACCTTCCCCACAGTCAGCCATGAACAGAGTGAGGATGGAAGGGAGGGAGGGGCAGGCTGAAGACATCAAAGCAACACAGGTTGACAACGTCATTACAGCAAGAGGTGAAAAGAAGACAATAAATATTCTCCCAAAACAATCTACTGTAGAAAACATTACAAATAAGTATGACAAACATAAAAACAAGAAAATAAAATGGATTTTTGGTGGAATGCATTTTATGTTTGAGATAGGGATGTGTACATGATGTCTACATGACTAAGTCAATTGCCTTGACAAACACCCCCTTATTAAAGTAAATAAATACAACTAATACGGAAACTAATACAAACAAAACCTTTTTAAACAATATAAACCAAACTGAAACAAGCAAATCGCCCCTGGGAGTTAACCTGAATTGAACGAAAATTGCAATAACTAAATAATATCAAATGAAAAATACAAAACTATTATAACTCTGGTGTGGTATGATGAAGAGTTGCTTTGATTGATTGGTTCAGGTACTTGTAGCTATTATTGTGAATCAATTAATATTTCCATACAAAGATATCCTAGTGTGATTTACAATATTCACATTACATATTTGACATTACAGTGCAAGGTCAACATCTGGACGGTTTGAAAGTAATAATACAAATCTAAGCTTTCATCACATTGTCCACAGAGCTTCAAGTTTATGCTATGACAAGAATCAGAATCAGCTTTATTGACACATCATAGGTTTACAGGTGTAAAGAAAAGTCGGTGATTGATTGATTGATTTAATACTTTATTAGTCAGAAATGTAAACAGCACGTAGTAGCCTACAGTCAAACATTCAGGCTAAAAGGATAAACCCCCAAAACTCCTGGGGACTTGTTTCCATTGTGGTCCTATGTATTCAATTCATCAACATAGCATAAAGGATTTACACTATAATACATGTCATCAACAAATAAAAACACTTGATGTACAAAAGAGATGGGAAATGTATATTTACCTCCCCTTATGGCCTCCTAATAGATGTTCTTTCAGGCCAATTTTGAAAGAAACCACATTCTTTAATGGATGGTGTAATTCTTTTTGAGCGAGCTCCATAGTTTTTGTGCGAACAAGTATGAATTAGCCTTATGACTAATAAAGCATGCTCTTTTATACATTACATGAGTTTAGTTCCATTTCAAATGGCTTTAGTGCACGTGGCACAGCAATATCTTCCAACTGTACGCATGCCACCCTCATGTGGCATTTTGTTTTAAAATTAAACTTTTGGTCATGGGCCGACCAGGAATAATCCCTTTCAGCTATACAGCTGAACACTTCTTTGTCAATATTATCAAGGTTATGTGCAGTACAACAACTGCCTAATAAAATATTCAGGTTGAGGTTGAGATGGTTTGGACATGGAGGAGGGAAAAGGGGTATACCGGGAGAAGGATGCTGAAGATGGAGCTGCCAGGCAAGACGAGAAGAGTAAGGCCAAAGATGAAGTTTATGGATACGGTGAGAGAGGATATGCAGGTGGCTGGATTTACAGAGGAAGATGCAGAGAATAGAAACGGATGGAAACCCGATCTCTTGGTCCATATTATGATACGAATGCTCATTCATATTCATCTCAGAAACCATCGTAATAATAAACAGGGTTGTTTTCTTAAACGATAAGTCATATCGATCTCTCTCCTTCTACTTTTTCATTCATATGGTCTGTGCTCCACCTTGCAGTAGTAGTCTTCACATAGACCTCTGTCTTATGGCTTCACACCCTTTTCATACAACAAGCTACGCTTTTGCTTCAAGCTGAGCTAATCACTGGCCAACCATTTCCTTTCTCCGCCTCCTGGTTCTGTTCCAATTCAACATCCACCTCCAGGTAATCCTGAGGGCCGTCTCTTTCTTGGTCCTGTGTCTGCTGCTCTCTGCTCTGCTCCACGGCCAGAGTGTTTCTGGGCTATCCTCCTGCAGGGCAGACCTCTCTTAGCAGGCCGTACCAAACCCAAGAATATGGCACCCACACCCATGCCCACTGCACAGGAGTAGAATGCTGAGCCATAGTTCTGTGTTTCATCCACCAGGAGACCGTGGAGACAGAAGAGTACAGTATAGTGTTTACATCAGAAGACTACTATGTCATTGTAATCTACCGATTATGTATCAGTATACTTGACAAGACATCACTCTTACCTCCCAGAGGGGGGACGGCCAGGCCAGAAAAGCTCTGTATGAACAGGTAGACCGCAGCAACTGAAAACGTCTTTGGCCAGAGCCATGGTGCAGAGCATGTGGGCAGCGTGTGGGCAGCGTGGTCACGCTCAACCCTGCATGTCACGGCCAGCTCGATGATGTACAGCTGAGGGGCAAAGAAGCCAAGTGCTGCACTCCCTGAGAACGGAAAAGTCTAAAGGTTCAGGAGTCTGTCGAGACACCTCTTCATCTCATCCTTCCCTTTTCTCATCGTCCCTCCCTTCTTCCCTTTGATCTCTGCCCCCTTGCTCCTCCTCCACTTTTGGCTCCTCGCTCACTTCCTTATCGCCCTCTGCCCTGAAATGTTCAGGCAGAAGAGGTCTTCTCCTCTTGACTGTCTGCATCCCTCAACGACTGGGCGCCAGAGTCTCCAGGTTCCCTTCTTTGTGAATGAACTCTCTGAGTTTGTGCCATTCGACTCATCTGGCCTACTGAGGGTTTCCTGTTCTTCTTCAGGCCACAGATCCTCTGTTTCGTTTTCCTGGGTTGCTCTGGGCTTTATGATGATTGGCCGAAGCAGGACTCCACAGAGGATAATGGAGCCTGGCAAAGCTCTGATTACCACCATGGTGTAGCTCTGCCTCAAGGCAGAGAAAGCTAAGAAGGGAGAGAAGAGAATGAGATTTCACTGAAGAAAACTGCCATGGGAAATACTGTCTGTGAAGTGGGTAAAAAAACTTTTTGAATTGTAATCCCTGACCTCCAGACCCACCAACCTACACGCACACATCCTCACAATTCCATCTGTAGCTCCACTCTGCATTCAATAAAATGTAATGGTAGATGACGCTTTATAGTAAGTCGACAAATAAAAACTACACGCACGCACGCACGCACGCACGCACGCACGCACGCACGCACGCACGCACGCACACACACACACACACACACACACACACACACACACACACACACACACACACACACACACACAGTCAGCCATCACCACATGTACAAACCAAATCATGACTGGCAACTGACACATGCAATCACTCACCGGGGCAAGGAATCAAAAGGGCAAACATGGCAAAGGACTCTCCAGTGGAGGCCAAAGATGTGACCAGGGGACGTTTACGGCTGAAGTACTGAGACAGGATGGTGACAGTGGGAAAGAATGTCAAACAGTAGCCCAGACCTACAGAGAGAGAAGATTAACAGATAGACTTTTCAGTGCCGTTTTCAATTGAATGAATCAACAGGACAATTTAACTAAGAAAGCACACTTACATTGCATTGTGTTGTATTATGGAGTACAGAGAGAGAATATGTACAGTTTCTCCTCATTAAGTGTGCACTGAGTGTGACACAGTCAACCTGCTCTGGTGTTATAGTCCACTCAAGAGTAAGGTGGGCAATGATTTAACACTGATATAACGAGACAGAGATGGGGGTGCAATCCAATACCTGCAACTGCTCCTGCAGCAGTTCTGTACACCATTTTTAACACACCTACAGTATGTCCCACCCATACTCTACTGTGTTGGCTATATCACTGCCAGAATTTTTTTTTGCGTTTGCCCACTGCCAGAGATTTTTCATTGAAAAAAAAAAAGTACTCAGGAGCCGAGATACAAAATGTTTAAGTTTTAAGTTAACAAGGAAGTGGATGGGAGTCTAGATCTTCGAAAAATCATATCTCCTTGGTCTTTGGGTCAAATAAAAAAAGAAAAAAAAAAAAAAAAAAGGGAAAAAAAGAAAAATGTAAAGTTGTTTTAGTCGTTCTTGGCAGACAGGGCTTAAGGGAGAGAAGTCGTTTTAGTCGTTCTAGGCAGGGAATGAGTTAAATCAGAAAGGCCTCTGCTTCAACAGACAACCATGTGGTTAACTGTGCTGAAACGCAAAAAAAAAAAAAAGAGTTCTGTCCGACAACACTCATTTGTTTTGCTTTTCAACATGTAAACACACATGTTAAAACAACGAATGTTACCACTTGCAATGTTGAAATACCATATGTTAATTAGACAAATTATACAGCATGGTATTACTTTAATAAATCTCATGTTGAAAGGATTCACAGGTGAACATTATCCCAGATTTGTGTTAGTGTCCTTGGTGACTCATCCCACGATTGATATCCTGAGCTCAACTGTGGTCTCTGCCTCAAGTCTCCCCTCTAACAACACAACCCACTCTGAACTGGTTCTCATCTCAAATCCACCATCTGCGCTCACCTGTGAACGTCATGACGAAGACACAGATGGAGATGATCCCCAAACTCCTTCATGAGGTGATGCAGGAAGATGACGAAGCTCTTGATGGTGCCATAGGTCAGTGGTTCTCAACCTGTGGGTCGAGACCCCCAGGAGGGTCCCCATATGATTTTTTGGGGGTCCCCAGATGACAGTGAAGTGACATTTTTGGGCGGTGTAGCCGCCCCTATAAGTTGGGTTGGGACACCTCATTAGTACACCCTTCGCTGTACTGTGATTGGCTCATAATTAGTACACCCCTAGCATTAGTACACCCCTAGCTGTACTGTGATTGGCTGACTCTATTGCCTGACTCTATTCAGCACTGTGATTGGCTAGCGAGACACATGATGAAATCAATAACCTATAAATAGGACTATGCACTCTTTTTTTAAGTGAGCTTCCATCACAAATTTCAAGAAATGCCTTTTTTCACCTGCGTAATATTGCAAAAGTTAGGCACATTCTGTCCCAAAATGATGCAGAAAAACTTGTTCACGTATTTGTTACTTCTAGGCTGGACTATTGCAACGCTTTATTATCAGGCTGCCCAAGTAAGTCCCTAAATAGCCTGCAGCTAGTCCAGAATGCCGCTGCGCGCATACTGACAGGAACCAGAAGAAGAGATCATATCACTTCTTCATTGGCCTCTTTGCACTGGCTCCCGGTTAAATACAGAATAGAGTTTAAAGTTCTCCTCCTCACATACAAGGCTCTCAATGGACAGGCTCCAGGAAACCCCAAAAAAGTTAGAACAGGAGGCAGAGCATTTAAGTTTCAGGCACCTCAGCTGTGGAACCTTCTCCCAGTCTCAGTCCGTGAAGCAGACACACTCTGTATATTTAAGACTAGACTAAAAACCTTTCTCTATGATAAAGCCTATAGCCGAAGTGTATAGACTCAGTCACCCTATAGTCATCCTCTCCTCCCCCTCTCTCCTCTCGTCCTCTCTTTGGTTGTGTGGGTTTGTGTCCCATTGGTACAATCGTAATTAACCCTGTACGGATTCACGCTCTAGTAAGGCCTGCCACTAATTCTACAACCGGGGACCCGCTCCCCGGAGTTTATTTTATTTCCCACGTCGCAGGTCCATGGACTGTCACTACGGACCCCCAGCTGCGGCTCAATACTGTGACTGCGGACCGGGCCTCTCCATGGAGCACGACCGTGGATTTCTACAACACTACACTATACTGTATATTATCTTAACATTCTTATATTATACCATTATATACTGCATACACACTATTTCTGTACTATATTATATTATCATATACTATCTTACACTATTATATTTGCTACTATTGTTATTGTTACTACTTGCACTGTATCTCTTTCTGTCTCTCCTCTGTCTGTCTCTCCCTCTCTCTCTCTTCTTTCCCCCGACACGGTCGAGGCAGAAGGCCGCCACCCTAGAGCCTAGGGTCTGCCTGACGTTTCTTCCAGTTAAGAGGGAGTTTTTCGTTGCCACTGTCGCAAAATTGCTTGCTCAGGGTGGGATGTCGGGTCTCTTCTCTACATGTAAAGTGTCTTGAGACAACTTGTTGTGATTTGACACTTTAATAAAATTGAATTGAATTGAATCACTGTGATGACCACTGTGATGACCACACCGCCCACTTCACACTGGGTGTGATTTTTGGGCGGTGTAGCCGCCCCTATAAGTGGGGTTGGGACACCTCATTAGTATTAGTTTCCTGCACTGTGATTGGCCCATTAGTAGACCCCTAGCTGTACTGTGATTGGCTGACTCTATTGGCTGACTCTATTCAGCACTGTGATTGGCTAGCGAGACACATGATGACATTAATAACCTATAAATAGGATTATGCACTTCCAAAAGTTATTTTTTGGAAGTGAGCTTCCATCACTATGATGACCACTGTGATGACCACACCGCCCACTTCACACTGGGTGTGATTTTTAATACCTAAAAAAAAAAAAAAAAAAAAAAAAAAAAAGACCATTACTGCATCCAAAGTAATCAAAAAACTATACAATAAAAACTGGTCAAACATTGGCCAATTTGTTTGACAAAAAGTTGTGAGCTTGTAGATCTGCTATTTTCACATCTGTGAAACTGAGTCAAACTAAATGTAGTGCCTCAACTCCTACATTCCAAGTGCTTGTCAGGGTGGGGGGGCCCCCAGTGGGGGGGCCCCCAGTTCAAATAGGATTATTTTGCGGGGTCGCGCCATGGCCTGAAAAGTTTGAGAACCACTGCAAGGTGAATGTCTCCACCAGGAAAAAGGATATGGCCACAAGCCACCCCCAGCCTCCGTCTGGGGCCTCCGTGCACACAGTGGGCCCCAGGAGGCTCCTACCTCTGAATTCACACATTACCATGGCCGAGGCTGAAGGAGGAGAGAGGCAGATAGATTGGTTCCCAGCAGGAATGAAATTTGAATCATAGAGTTATGTCTGTTTTCAAACAGTTTTTTTTATGAAGTTTTGCATATAGTGTATGTCTGTCTATGAATTGAGTACAAAGGACCCCAATGGAAACAAGCCATAGGCTTTGTTGGGTTTTAAATCCTCTTAGCTGACCTTGTATTGAACTGTACTTTCCTGTGCTTTTTTTGTGCAAACAACTGCTAATAAAGTATTCAATCAATCAATCATAATATGGTTTCGACACTGCCTTTTCCTCAGAGCACCTACAGTCTTCTGTATAGTAGTGTGTATATCTGTCTGTCTGTGTCTCTTATGTCATCATGATTTGTGTGCATGGGGATCTCATTTTAAACAAGCTTAGTGCTTTATGAGTCTTCCAGTTTAGTAGACCTTGTATTGTGAATTTGTACTTCCATGTACTGCTAGCCTGTTCTCATGTCTTACTAAATAAAGTACATCAATCAATCTATGCATTAAACACATTGGAACGGTAGATGGCGCCATTCGACTTCATTTTCACGTAACAAAAGAAAGAAAAGGGGGGGGGGACACGACCCAGGAAGAATAACTTAACCTACCCGGAAGTTGTTGTTACAGTTAGCATAAGCAAGCTAACGGCTAAGTTGTGTGTGTGTGTGTGTGTGTGTGTGGTGGGCTGGTGGCAAACAAACTGCGGTCCCTGATTTATTCACCATGGCTGTTAAACTAAACGCACTGTACAGTGACTCGTACGTTGACATAAGTCAATACAGAGACCAGCATTTTAAGGTAGGTACTAGGTAGATAAATGACCGTTCATTCAACATTAACTTTGGAGCCACTAGCTAACGCTGAGACTGTGATGGACTTACTCACACACAAGAGATAGATAGCGCCCTACGACCAGGGTTGCCATGTCGGCTTATTATAAGCGACTTTGGGTCTAAATAATATAAAGTGTAGTAGCTTATTAGTTCTTAAACATTATTATTATCCAAATTAATATGTATTTGTCTGCAGACCCGCATCTGAAAACATTTTATGCCAGGTTTTGTGTTGTCAAAATGTTCCCAACAACATTTCTTCAAGATCAGCAGATCTACAAGCTTGTTGTGAGCTTGTAGATTGGCTATTTTTAAATAGCCAATGTATTATGTTTAAGGGTCGAAGGGCTAGCTGCTTTTGGGCTTGTTTTCATAGACCTGGTTGCTTGTTTCTTTTGCAAAATCTGGCAACACTGCCGACAACATTTCAGTCTATCATTTTCTCAATAACGTTACAGGTTTATCATCATCTGTTTTATTTTGCTCTCTCTCTCTCTCTCTCCCCCCCCCCCCTGTTTATGTTTTTGCATAGTAGCGTATATTTGTCTGTCATTAAATGTTTCCATGAATTGAGTACAAAGGACCCCAATGGAAACGAGCCATAGTGCTTTCTTGGGTTTGTTTAAAAAGAAACAAATTCTCTTAACAGACCTTGTATTGAACTTCACTTACCTGTGCTTGTCTTTGCAAACTGTTAATAAAGTAGTCAGTCAGTCAATCAAACTCTCCCTCTCTCTAATGAATTCTCTCATATGTGTGTATTGTTTATTTCAGGGTAACCGGTATGAACAGGAGAAGCTGTTGAAGGGGAGTCCCACTCTGTACGTGGGGAACCTGTCCTTCTATACCACTGAGGAACAGGTATGCTTTTAGCAAGTGGTGGACGAAGTACTCACATTTCTTACTTGAGTAAAAGTATCAATACTGCAATGTAGAAATACTCTATACAAGTAAATGTCTGGAATACAAAATTTACTTCAGTAAAAGTACAAAAGTATTGGTATCAAAATGTACTTAAAGTACCAAAAGTAGAAAGTACTCATTATGCAGAATGTCCCAGTTCACAAGTTTTCAAACGTAAATTGTATAATAATCTTTTGAAATTTACAGATCTACAAGCTCACAATGCGTCACATTGCGAGTGTGACACATTGTGAGCTTGTAGATCTTCTGTTTTCAAATGGCCGAAATGTATATAGGGTTGAAGTGGTTAATATATGTTTTGTGTGTTTTCATTTGGGGGGAAAAAAACACTCTTTCTTCTGTAACTCTTTCTTCATTGGGCTATACATGCAGTATTTTTGATATGTATGCTAGAAATGCTTCTGTCAAAAACCAATAAACAAATGTTTAAAAATTAATATATATAAATGTTTTGTAATAATAATCAAAATCTGCAACTAGTAACTCAAGTGTTCAAATAATTGTAGTGGTAAAAGTTCAATATTTGCCTCTGAGATGTAGTGGAGTAGAAGTAAAAGTGCTGAAAATTGGAAATACTCCAGTAAAGTCAAAATACCTCAAAATTGTACTTAAAGGGATACTTCACTTTCAAATAAAATAAACATTAAAAAAATTTATTTAAAAAAAATGAAAGAAGTTATGGCAAAATAAAGGCCCCCTCACGCATTAGAGTGTCCTACTAATGTGTGAGGGGGCCTTTATTTTGCCATAACTTTCATTTTTTTTAAATAATTTTTTTAAATTTATTTTATTTGAAAGTGAAGTATCCCTTTAAGTACAGTACTTCAGTAAATGTACTTACTTACTTTACACCACTGCTTTTAGCCCCGTTTGGAACCTCACCCTCCACGATATATAGCGGAGCAAGAGGTTCCGATCGGAGCTAGTATGCTTTACTAGATGTAAAAGTTGCAGTAGTAGCCACTAGCCAGATTGAATTCCCATACAAGTTTAGTAAATCCACTTTTGGCTAATTTATGCAAACTCAAACCATGCATTTTCTACTCTTTTTTTTTTTCCATTTACTGATGATCAGGTATATGAGCTGTTCTCCAAAAGTGGAGACGTAAAACGCATCGTCATTGGTCTGGATAAGGTGAAGAAGACTGCCTGTGGGTTCTGCTTCGTCGAGTATCCTTTTATCAAGCTTGAGTAAATTAAAGGTGCTGCAAGTGATGTGTTGGGGTTTAAACGAAACGTGTTTAAAAATAATAATTATATAGCTCTATATTGCTTTTAGTGTTCAGTAACAGGGGTCCCCCCCAGTCTCTCCAGCTCTTTTAATGAATAGAAAATTCATTTTCAGGTGGCACACCAATTTCAGGTGAGAGAACCAATTTATCTGCTTACATTTTTGTGTTCCTGTTCCAAGTTTGTCTGCTCATTTCATACAAATTTTTACAATTTTTAATCCAGTTTACCCTTTGGTCGTAAAGTAGATTACTTATTTTACATAATTTTATACAGACTTAAGCAAGTCATAAACAGGGTAATGTACTAATGATTGAAGTTATACTGTAGACCAGTGGTTCTCAACCCTTTCAGGCCGCGACGCCCCAAAATAATCTTATTTGAACTGGGGACCCCCACCCTGACAACTTGTGACAAGCACTTGTAGGAGTTGAGGCATTATATTTAGTTTGACTCCGTTCCACAGATAAATATTGTGAAAATCTACAAGCCCACAACGCCCTCGCAATGCAAGGCGTTGTGAGCTTATAGATCGGATATTTTCAAAAATGTTGCCTCTTTTAATATTTGACAGTTTGACCAGTTTTTATAGTAAAGTTTGTTGATTACTTTTGATGCAGTAATGGTCTTTTAACTTTTCTTTCTTTCTTTTTTGAGGTATTAAAAAGGTCTTAAAAGCCCTTAAATTGTCACTTCACTGTCATCTGGGACCCCCCCCCCCAAAAAAAAAGAAATCATGTGGGGACCCCCCTGGGTGTCCCGACCCACAGGTTGAGAACCATTGCTGTAGACCACAAATTGAAATTGGGGATTCTATTGTTCTTCATTAATCCTAGAGAGAACCATCAGTTAGCCGTAGATGTCCCTTAACCCCTGCTCTGCCAGATACTACACACGTGTAGATGCAGAACATGCCATGCGGTTTGTTAATGGCACGAGGCTGGATGATCGCATCATTCGGACAGACTGGGATGCCGGATTTAAGGATGGAAGGCAGTTTGGCCGTGGCAAGTCTGGTGGACAGGTGAGGAATCTTAGTCTCTTGTTATTTTTATTATCTGTATGTCTATAAATTCCATGTGCGCGTGCTTGTACTGTATGTCTATCCTCTCAACCGACTTCACACTCGTAGTGTGTATTGCTGAAGACCCAAGGAAGTGCAGTGTCGAGTGTGAAGTCACTTTAATCAGCGGTTCAAGCCTACTGAGAATGGTTGAGGGATGCAAGTGAATCGACTGTCAACAAAAGACAGCATGCGCCTGAAGAGGTGGAGCCAATAAAGTAGGGTGCCTTTTGTAAATACACTTGACTCTTGATAGCGCCAGAGCGCATCATGGTGTTCTGGGGTGTTCAGGGTTATCTGAGCATCTTAACATTGGTGACAACAATGGCGGAGGAAGTCATTGCAAAATGCTGTGGCAACCATGTCTAACAAAATTGGATAATAAAAGTGTAATGTTTTACATTATTAAATGTTAATTTCAATACATTTTTAAACATCAAAATGTCTATAATTAATTACTGGCACTACATATTTATGACAATTGCTCATTTATGAAAATTATATACTGTAGATATACACTTAATGTACATCTATCATCTATCTATGTTGTGTGTGTCACAGTAGTCAGAAAAAAGCCTTGGTCTAATTGTTTTGTGCTTATGTATGATTAACTGTTTACTACAACAGAACAATGAGAAATGGTACAAGACATATGCTTATTGCCATGCCTTAGTAGTCCTATTTGAATTATCTGTTCAACGATACGTATCATGTTTAAACGTTTGCTATGGTTGGCTGCAAATCCCAAGAATACAGCCATAACGTGTTTGATAAACCATTTAGACCCCATGTCTAGTGGGTCTGTCTTGTCTCTGCTCATGCATCCTTCTCACCCCTTGCATTCCTGTATCCAGTATCTGAACTTATGTTAATGTATGCAGGTAAGAGACGAGTACCGTCAGGACTACGACCCGGCCAGAGGAGGCTATGGTAAAATAGCAGGGCAGCAGAGAGTCCCAGAGCCACGCAGCAGTTTTTAGACGCCACAGCAGTCTAATTGGACAGAAAGCCCAGCCCTGGATTCATCAGCTCTCCAACAGCATGATGCCACAGTTTGCCTGGCCTGATGCTGCTGCTTTATTGGACCAACAGAGCTTGTAAGACATTATATGGTGATGACTTCCACTGGAGAATGGCTTTTCCTCCTTCTTGTGTTGCCTCAATCCCATCCCTGCCAATCGTTACACCATTGTACAGATATTATTGCTACACCCTAAAGGTGTTTTTTAAATGAAAGGGTAACCTTGCTTCTAGAAATACCAGCATTTCCCTAAGAGCCAAAATGGTTCAGTGACTAACGTTGTGGCAGTTTTGGATATACTTCTGTCAGAGATCAAGGATAATGCCACCTGACTAAATGACCTTGTTTTGTAGCATCTCTCTCTGTTCATGTCCAATTTGAAAGTTTTTTTTTTGTAAGGGGAGAAGAAAAGAATGCAGTCATCTGTGATTTTCTTTTACGGAATTCTTTTTTTCTCAATATGTGTATACATTGGTTTTTAATAAAACAGATTTTTGAAAAAATGTTCAGTGTGTATGTTTCAGTGCTGCCTTATGGGGTGCGTTCGGAAATTAAGCACTGAGCACACTGGCCCATACAAACTAATAGGCGAGTGCGCTCCCGGTGCGCATTTCCGAACGCACCCTTATAGAGAGCAGTAAGTATGATTGTTTGCATCAAGTACATGATGGAAACAGATGTGACTGAAGCATGATTTCTTTTTAGTAGGGCAACTTCCAAAGTCCACAACAATCCTTTTTGTTCATATAATATCCAATTTGTTTGTATTTCACATCGCTCTGACCATGTGGTACATTGTCTTAACTTAACAAATATAAAAGTTTGTCATTGCGGTAGGATATAAACCAACCTTATTTTTGGTCTACCATGGATTTATTGAAAAGAGTCTCCAAACTATGCCCTTATTTAACTTAGTTATGCCAAAACCTCTGTTTGCTGCGCCTGCTTCTCTTGCAGAGCAATATCAACTCCTTTGGGATTTGAGACCTGCTGATTTAAACTTGGTTGCGGAAAAAAAAGCACCTCTGCTGAAATGTGACCAATCAACTTGCTGTGGTCTATACATGAAAAAAGCACCTCTTGCTGAAATGTGACCAATCAACTTGCTGTGGTCTCTACATGAAGTGGGGATAATTTCACCTTGCACCATCAGTGAGCCATGAAAGAGATCATGGCTTGAGGAAGTCTGAGCGGGTATAGCACAAAAGAAAGGTGACTGCCAGAACATCTAGTCCCCTATTGGTTTTAGGTTCAGTTATCACACAGCTGTGCACTAATTAGGAATTTCATGTTCTGTCTCTCACCGAAACCACACATCTCCCTCTTCTACCGCAGCACTCCTTCCACTTAGCTCTCCTTTTCTCCTACAAAATATTCCCCCTGCATTGCCCTCACGCTACCTTTGCACAGCAGTCAGCATTATATAGATTAATAGGTCATTACCCCTTTGAACCTGAAGGCACTGATGCACAAACACTACCATCGCTGTGGTGTTGAATCAGGTGAATTGCTATTAATTCACATCCACTCTCTGAAGATTTTACTTCAGCAGACCATCTGCAGCAGCCATTTAAATAACCTGATGACTAAACATCCAGGGTTTCGGTTATTTGGAGGTGCAATTTCATTATAACAGAGTAATTCAGTTCTCCACAATGCCTTTCTTTTTGGCAACTACACTGCACCTTGAGGAATGTTACAGCTTGTCCATCAAGAGGATGTATTAGAACATTATAGCTTCACATTTTGTGGAAAATGAAATGCTTATCCTGGTGCTGTGTATTGAGGGTAAGCGTTAAAGTCAGTCTAGGCCTTATTAGAAGGACTATTTTCTTTGTCAGAATTCAGTAGGAAACGGGTGATGTCAAGGTTCTAAGAGCCATTTGTCCCTTCACAGACACTGTTTTTCCAGGGTTATGTTTTATATATTATCCTGTTATTACATCAGCCATGATAGTAATATGTGAAGGAAAAAACAAAACATACTCCTCAGTCAAAGGAGAAAATCCCCCTGGCAAAGTGACATATTAGGTTTCTGAGCTACAGGCAGGGCTGCTCATGCTACATTCATCTCCCTTTGACCTGCTCCCATCGGGAAATCTGACCCCCCAATGTAACCACCTGGAAACAAACCTCTACCACTCAACCAAAGGGGAATCCCACCTGGACAAGGGAGACATTAGGCTTCTGGTCTACAGGGCCAGCTGCTACGCCATGCTTATCCGCTCTAGCTGTTTCTCTGTAGTGTTCTGTCCATTTGTCTCCCTTACCCCCCCCCCCCCCCCCTCTCTGTTTATCTGTCCATCTCTCCTTAATGGATGAGTAAAGTTGTTTGTTCAGATCAGCCCTACTCCTATCAACAGGAGGTTAGCTAGGAAACAGGTTTCAGCCATCCGTAACAGACAGTAACCGTGTGGTGGGATTTGGCAGAGAGGGTGGGGGGGGGGGGGGGGGCAGGTAATTATATTTCTGATGGAGAAACTTAATTTGAATATGGGAATGTTGCCTAGGGCAGTTTCAAATCCATTAAAAGTAGCTGAAGAGCAGGAAATTATGTTATTACCAATGAATGGGAAATGTGTTATTAGAATTGCCTAATTGTCACAATGCATAGAAGTAATGTCTTTCCATATGTTTGGACGAACTGAAACAGTGCTCCGGGGCTTTCTAAAATGATTGCCACTGCTTCATAGAGCTAGATTATGTGACCAGACTTGGACATGGTCCTCTGTCCTAAAACCTAATTTATGTACCATCGTACAACGGGGTCAAGCACTGAAAATAACACGTTTGACACGTCGCTTACGTGAGCTTATAAATCGTCTACATGTGACGATTTATACTTTGTATGACAAAGTATAAATCCGGCTTATCTAGTACTTTACTCCATTTTGTCCAGTGATCCATAGAGAGGTTTCTGTCTGTTCGCATATAGCAGGTTTACTGCTCTGACGCCTCTTACCCCCCTTCTCCATCATGTCAGACCTATAGTGAAACTCTCAAACCGAAGCGTCCCCCTACTTTAGAAACATTTGGTTCAGCTGAGCGGCCCTGTCAGTCACAGCCAATGGGGTGGAAATGCTCGAGGGTTATTACGGGTCTGAGGCATCATGGCGTGAAGTGCTCTGCCTAATATCACGCTTCGCAACACACTCAATACGCCAGAGTTCCCAAGAACTTAATCTCAGCCCTAATAGCCTACCTGTACGACGCAACAGTACGGACATTTCCCTTGTCCATTCACAGAAGCCTCTGCGTTCCAAATGAAACCAACCAGCACTTGGATTTCAGCAAATGAATGCTCAACCTGTCTGTCAGTCAAGTAGTCAGACTCATTCCGTTTTTCATTCGCAATCTCCAAGCCAGATTTACTGGTGATAGATGTACTGCAGTCAATCTAGCTGAAATTAATTGTAGAACATTAATTCTCACGTGCATAATCTACGTTTATGTATTGAAAACACGCTCTATTGTTGAAAACACTCGTCTGAATTACAGTTCACCCTGCTGTGTTCCTCAATCATGCCAAGCGTAATTGAACACACAAATGTAATTACAGCAATATATTTCAGTCTGTTTCAATTACCACAGTCCATTTCCTTTCTCTGATTGATTCCCTCTCTTCCTTTATGTGCTGTGGTTCTGCTGGTTGACCCGGCAAACCTAATATTAACCTAATATTAAACCTGATATGAGTCAACAGCAGGCAAACAGCCCCATTGATTCCCTCTAGTGACTTGACATTCAAATGGATCCTTCCTCTCTCTCTCTCACTCACTCGCTCGCTTGCTCTTTGCTATCTCTGCAAGAAGTGTTCCATCAACCACTTCAGAATAGTGAGATCACCCATCAGTGATTTCAGTAGATTCATTAGAAAAGGTAGCAACAAGAGGTTGGTGCAGTGCAGAAACTTAGCATCCATATACGAGGGTTCATTTTCTAAATCAAATTTCAGATAACTGGGAAAATGAAGTAAACACCCAGACTGAAATAGACTCAATTCAGCATCACATTAAGGACACTGCCTGAATTGAGCTATAATAACTATAGCTCTCTCTCCATGGAGCTATAATAAGCTCCATGGAGAGATCAGGCACATTCTTTTCTCTGAGTCTCTGCTGCTTCACCATGTACCAGATCAGAGGAAGGACCCCCTTGTAGAGTGGTCACCAGCCACAGCCACCTCTGTGACCACCTCACAGCCCTGGCTGCCTGGATGAACACACTGCAGGCTAGTCTGGCCGGGCCTGATCAAGTCACGCTTCTGATGATTAATGACCGGAGTCCTGTGGGGCCGGTGTCGTCTCTGAATTCATGTTGAGCTCGGCTGTCAGCCACCAACTGCTCAGGACTCACGACCTATAGGTAATAACCATCCCTCAACCTGTCTGTATGCACATCTATCCATTTGCCTGTCTGAGTCTGTTCGTGTGTGCGTGCAGGTGAATTTGCCTGCCCCTCCGTCTGACTGCTTGTTCTGCTTATGTAGGCTACTTACTTACTGTGCATATTCATATTTACAAATTATGACCGCAAAAACATTGCACAAGTATTTCCATGTAGGAGACTCGTCATCATCATTAACTTGGTCATTATGACATCTAATCACCCACTGTTTGCCTGATAACACCATGCCATATAATCTTCACATTGTCATGCTTTCACACACAGAGCTACTGCTTTGTTCCATCTCAAAGGTTGGACTCTGATTAAGTTCCTCTCAGCAATCTTTTAATTAAGAAACTGAATTAAATTTGTGGATTCATTAAGAGCTTTCATCCACTCCTAACCTACCTAAATAGATCATGAAAAACAAAACTGTGAGCACTGTATAATTGCAGCTACGGTGAAATGCATTGTTCCAGTACAGAGCCTTGATCAATGGAATACCTTGGAGGGTATTATCTTACTGCACTAAATGGATCTCATGTGTATCACACGGGGCGAATGCCAGTAATGGTTATGGCAGGCACTCACATCTGTAATTAATACCGGTGAAATGGAAGGGGAAAGTGCTATTTCTACGATTTCATACACAGTGAGATTCCTCTTATTGGAGCCATTAAATGGCACTGTGGAAAGTGGTAAAGGTTTCAGATCAGATAACTCAGTTAACAACAAGCATCCAACATTGACTAAAATCAAACCGTTGTTGCTTTGTGTTGTTGTAGACACATGGATTTAAAAGGTTTATTGTCTCCGCCAGGCCGAAAGGCATGGCGAGAGAGTATGTTTTACCCCCTGTCCGTCCGTCCGTCCGTCCGTCCGTCTGTGGACGGCTAATCTCCCGCACTGTTGGCTTGATCGCAACGAAACTGTGCACACACACTCCCTGGATGCCAATTCAGAACCTCTGCCCCAATTTTTTTCACATGGCCCTGATATAGCGCCACCAGGAGGCCGCTTTTTGCAAAACACATTTTTTCACAGTAGCCTCCTACATATTTTGTCCAAACATCACACAAATCGGTACACAGTATCTCTATAGTCATTAAACAAATCCGGTCTTTCAGATTTTTCATATTCCATCCTGATTGGCTAAAATTGGCTTCCAAAGTTTAAGGACTGCTTTGTTTTGGACAAAATGCCTCAAATTATTAACACAGCATTCAATTTCCGTGAAACTTTGCACGCACATTCCCACTAGGCCGAGGAAGAAATTCCACTTGAGATTTTTCTAATCAGCCTCATGGTGGCGCTATAACAGCCTGATTCGTGTTTTTACCTATAACTGCACCAATCTGTGTAAAACTTTGTATGCGCACTCCCTAGAGGTCAAGGAAAAACCTTTATCCTGCATTTTTCACATCTGCCTTTTATAGCGCCACCAGGAGGCCGACTTATGTAAAACATATTTCTTTACATTACTCCTTCTGATTTTATCCAAATTTCACGCAAATCGGTACACATGATCTCTATAGTCATGTGATCAAGACGGATCTGTTTTTCATATTCCATCCCGATTGGCTAAGATTGACATCTACAGTTTGCTGGAGTGGCCCATTTAGAACAAAATGCCGCAAATCATGAATGCATCGTCTGATTGCGGTCAAACTTTGCACGCACATTCACACTATGTTGAGGAACAAATGCTACCCTTTTAACATTGGCCTGTTATAGCGCCACCAGCAGGTCTAATTTATTAAAACTTTTTTTTTAACAAAATTAAAATCCTCAAATCATGAATGCAGTGTCCGATTGCCGTGCAAGACCTAAGAAGTAATGGCACCCTTTTTACATTGGCCTATTATAGCGCCACCAGGAGGCCACAATAACCTGACCTGGCGGAGACCTGTGCTCCGAGGAGCACTTTTTCTAGTTCTATCTAATTCTGAAGAAGCGGCTGTAAAGTGTTCATTGTTTTGGTCATTGAGATTTACTTGGTGTGATTGTGAGTTAAAGACAAAAAGTTCTTTATGTCCAATTCTTAATATATGCCTACTCCATTGTACAAAGGTGTCACACGGAGACCTTTGAAAATAGCTGATGTACATGCACACAACGTGTTTCATTCACGATTTTTGGCAGGTAACACCATTATAGGATGAGGTATAATTCATGCTTATAAGTTCAGCAAAAACAAGTTTTAAATCCCGGTTGGTTAGTATGATAATCGTAGTATGGCATGGAATGTTCGTGTTGTAACAGCAGGCTGTGTTGAACCGGTCAATAATATGACTGCCAAAGGCCTAGACAGGAGCCCTGGTGGCCTGTTGGCTGCAGGATGCTAATGTGAAGGTTTCAAAGATCCAGATGAAAGATGAAAACTAATCCCACTTTTATTTCCTTGTTTGTGCTGTCTTTTCTGACCCTGTTTCATAAATCAAGGCTTATAAACAACTGTGAGGTTATGTTAGATTTCATCTGAACTTGGTGGCAGAGCATACATTGCAGTAGCCCTGAATGTATGGAAAAGTCGACGAGATATTTGCAATGCCCTGAAAAAGATCGTGTTCACATAATTATTCAGCTTTAACTTATGTTTTTGACCATCAATAACACGCAGCAATGCAGTATGTTCTAGAAGCCAGTGATGGAGAAACGTTTATTTCTCCATTCAATAGCCAGACGGACAGACAACAGGTCCTATGCACCTTGCCAGCCAGATACTCTGCTTAGTAAAATAAGGTAGTGTATTTTATGATGAATCAGATAATCCCAATGTTGTGTACTCTGGTCTAATAGGTAAACAGTATGCTATGCCCCTTGCTGTGACACTCTTAATTCAAAAACATTGTTAGTGTGTAAGATGGGTGTGGTGTGACAATACCACATCTGGTATTAAAAACTGTTAAATGTTCAATTATTAGCATGAATTACCATGCATGACTTTATTTTATTTGATGAATCAAGTCTAGCCCTCATTTAAAAGCTAAATATTTCCATGCAGGTTTTAATGGTCTCTCAGCCACAGTCTGAGTGGTAATGACTCCCTCTATTGGTGAGCCTAACACACTGCAGACAGCCCAGTCCACTTTTCATTCTGATAATGGTCTCCACTCTCTACACACTGTATAGAACACAGTCACAGTGGTTCCAAAACTTTTTAGCTCAAGACCCAAAAGAGAAATTAGACGTTTGCCCGGGACCCAAACTAGTGAAAATAGCAAATCTGCACGCTCACAACACGTCGCTTTTTTTAATGGAAGATTTTTATTTTTATTTGTGAAATATCTTTGAAAAATGTTAGAATTGTTTTTAATTGATCAAAAGTTATGATTTTATTTGAAACCCCTTTAAATCTTTTGAAATTATATATATATATATATATATATATATATATATATATATATATATATATATATATATATATATATAATCATAAATGTATGAAATGAAAAAAAGGAGATATTTACTCGTGACCCATAAAAATTAGTCCGCGACCCAAAGATGGGTCCCGACCCACTGATTGGGAAACCGTGGCATTGAAGGTCCAGGTTTCATTCTGATAACTGTCTCTACACTGTTTAAATCTCTTGCCCTAGGACTCAATTAACTTCAATCCAGTAAATTGAATTAAGTCAATCCAATGGAATACTAGAAACTCAGTCAAGCACAGATCTCCACCAGAAGACATGTCCAAATAATAATAGGCTACTACTGTCTGACGACATGGCGTCAAATTGCATCTCTCTCATCCTCTCTCATCCTCTCTCTCTCTCTCTCTCTCTCTCTCTCTCTCTCTCTCTCTCTCTCTCTCTCTCTCTATCACTCTTTCTCTCTCTGATGAATTGTAAAGCATAGTGCTGTGATGTGGTGTTGGATATGAGGTTTCCCACCAGGAAGTGCCATGATTGTGAACACATTATGTTGGATGATAGTCGGGAATATTGGAAGTGTGGATGCAATGCGAATTGAGAGCAGCCTCTTACTATCTGAGTGAGTGACGGCACATTATATCTCGTGCTCTCTGCTCTCCCTCTCTGTTGCTCGCTCTATCCCCCTCTCTCTCTCACTCACTTGCACCCCCCCTCCCCCCTCCCCTCTCTCTCTCTCTCTCTCTCTCTCTCTCTCTCTCTCTCTGTCAGAAGGCACTGAAGTAGACAGGCATATAGTCTATTGCTTGTTGCAACCCTTATAGTCTTCTCTAATAAGAATAACACACAAGAACAATGTTGGTGTGACTAAGAAATTCACTGGGGAAAACAAGTCTACATGGGCAAGGGGTGCTCCGTGGAGTGCATATCCATGCCAGGCCTGATTGCGTAGCCAGGGCAGATATTGCATTAACCACTTGAACCCCAGCATCCCTATTCTGGGGGGGACGCAGATCTATCGTGTAGAGTTGTGAGCTTGTATAAAGAGATTTGGTGTGTAGAGTGAAAAAAGAGTATACCAAGTACAGTTGCAAGTGCAACTCAGATCAGTTTTACTTAGAATGGAGGGTGTAAGTGGTTAAACAGTCCACTGCTTCCTCTGTGTGCATTCTGTCAGCAGCCATGCTGTGTGTGCATCTGCCCCTGGACCCTAAGCTCATTAGATATTATGTGACAACTCAAAGCTGTTCCAATACCTGTTAATTTGAGACACTGTTATTTATTCTTTATTGGATTTTTATCATGCTTGCGCATCTTCTGTTCAGTTTAAAGTAAATAAACTAAGCATGCGATGAAACCTATTTTGCTGAAATTGCTGAAATGCAAATCAGAAAGCTGGGCTAAAACCCATTATGTATCATTATGTAGTATGTATCATGTATTAAATCTGGATATAGGTGGGGTAAAATCGGTGACTTGCTGACAAACAGAAAGCTGAAAGCTATATGAAGGCTATAGTACTATGGCCGTATAGCTACTGTATATATTTTTATATCATCATCCTGCAATTCTACAAAGCTCTGTGGCTCTGTGTGTGCGTCTGTCTGTGCGTGCGTCCCCAACACTTATTCTGCCCGGTTCTCCTCAGTGGCTGGAGCAATTGATCTGCATTTGTACACAGCCATTGACCATTACCATGTACACGGAACACCGAAGCCCGTTTTTCGCTCTCCCCAAATGTCAGCTGTTTATTAGCGTTTTTTCAAAGAACTGGGGATGTGCATAACATATCCTTTTTCATGTACTGTAGTATCCTACTATGGCCGACCAACTGGTACGGCTATCAAACATGACCTTGATGAAAGCAACATGTCTTCTGTTCTGACCTTCAGTAACTACAGGTATGGAGCAGATGTACAGTATTTGTTAGCCTTTTGACTCGCTAAACTATGTTTATTTTAGCAAAATAAAAATTAGCTGGATAATTTATTTTCTGTTTTCTAAAGAGCTGGAGAGATGGGGAGACCCCTGTTACTGAACACTGTACCAATGATGGGAATATAGAGCTATTGAACCGTTATTTATTGAACATTTTGAATAGTTGCTCTGCTCATGCTTACTTGAACATTTGGTACGACATTTTCGGAGATGGGAAACCTTGCTAGAGAGGACCTACAAGTAAAAGTCTGTCTCAAACTAGAAAAAAAAGCGTTCTGGTCTCATGAACTCGAGAGAGCATTCTCCCCAAGTTAACTTGACGAGAATATTTAGTCCTGTGCATCCGTTGAACAGCGCACCATAGCATCACATGTTTTGTTATACTAATAGGGTGATGGTGTTAAATAATTATTTTATACATCCTCACTTGTGCCTCACATAAGAATATTTTACTTGTATGAGTATGGGATTGGAATAAATGTGAGTGTACATAACTATCCAGTATCCACACAACATTACCATTCATTACAAAAGCATTTAGCTTTTCTCCATTACACTCTGGTTGGGGACCAGCCTCCCTCGCTCCTTACTCTACAGTTCTGAGTGGCAATGAAAGGTCAAGGGTTCTTAGAACACCAGATTGGATGTCTTTCAGAAGCTCTTCTGGAGTAATGAGTACAAGAGTATAATGAGAGTGGATGGAGGACTTGACACCGGTTTTAAGAATGAAACCACACTGGTTATTATAGTCCATAATCTGTAAATAAACTATAAAGGACATTGAGCCTGGTTCAGATCACTTGCTCAGCCCAAGTCTCTTTTCAGAGTGCTCGTTATCTGCCCATGTGGCGTGGCCCTGGTCTCACTGCAAGACAAAGGGCAAGCAAAGAGGGCTGATTGACTCTCTTTTAAAAACTGGTAGCCAATCAGCCCAAATTAATTACAAATGTAGCACTGGAATGCCACACCATGGCTCTGTGCATGTAGCCTGGTAAAGCCCCTCCCTCCGGAAAATCTAATTTCCATTTGATTTCAGGAAGGAGTCTGGCATGAAGGCTTGTATGGGCGTTTCTAGCGCATTACCAAAAAAACGAGCCTATCAGCGTCGTCGCTCATCGTTCTGTGATTGACAGCAAAAGTTGGCCAATCAGGTGGCGAGTTCGAGTGAGCCCGAATGGAGCCGAGTGCAGCCTGAGTGCAGCCGACAAAAAACGAACGGCAGCCATTGTTGTTTGTGCGTTGTCTTTACTTCTTACTTTCGTTTTTAAAACGCTCTCAAACTTCTTTTTTGAGGCACGGAATTTACTTTTAAGATACCGTTTGGATAGAATTTAGTTGTTTTAACTTCATATATGTGGTCAATTAATCATGACAGAGCCTATTTAAAAATAAAAATTCAGAGAACCGGCAGGGGCGGGCAGTGACACGCATGTATCCGAATAAGGCAACCTATTTTGGGCATGGCCGTCTCAAAAGTCCCGTTGCGTCACATTAGTCTGGAGGTGGTAAAAATGCACTGCTGATTGGCTGAAGGGGAACACTGCTGATTGGCTGAAGGGGTTGTCAGTCAACGGTATTACTCCCGCCCAACTCCAGCCCACAGCCAAAATTGCAGAATGGGCGATCATGCCAGACTCACTCCTGAAATAAATGACAAGTGAGATTTCCGGAGGGAGGGTTTACCAGGCTACTGTGCATGCAGCAGGTTGCAAATCTACTGCCACAATGACATAAAATGTTTTGCTTAAAGTAACATTAAGTGGAGTTCTAGGTTTCCACATACATTTTCTAATTTCTCCATCCCTGTAGTAAAGCTGCTACACAAGAATGATCCTCAGGCTTGTAGCTGAACCAGGGGGCCCAGGCCACACCAGGACATGACACTCCCTGACCCCACAAACACACACACACGCACACGCACATGCACACGCACACACACTTTTGTAAAGGAAAAACAGCAGTTGTGTGGCCTCAGGCATGCAACCTTCACCTTGCTTGTCAAAATATGTCAGCTTTAAGCAAATATGTCAGCTTCCTAGGGAACAAATCGAATCGGGAAGACATAGAGTGAGGGAGACATAAAATAGACTTGACAGTGTCATGAATCAGTGCATTGGGACTGGGAGAGTAATCAGACTTTGATTGATATAGTTAACATGATATTGTGAGTCGAATAGAGATTGGAGCTGTGGTAACTTTCCCTGACCTGGAGAACATCACTTGCGGTGTTGTATGAAGGACAGCTGAAATGGAGTGGATCACATCATTATTCCATGTGGATTATTATCCTTCTCATGGACAAGTAGATGCTGAGTGGACAAGTGTGCAGTCTGAGCACAGTGCTTATGCTGTGTGGATTACGCTGGTGAATTCAATTAAGAGTAGGCTATATAAATGTAACCAACATGTAGACCCATTTATTTTGTAAAATAAAAGATGAAATAAGACTTGTGAAATGGGACATTGTGCATAATGAGTACTTTTACTTTTGGTACATTTTTGTACCAATACTTTGATATCATGTTCTTTTACTCAAGTAGGCTAAATGTTGAATTCCACACTTTCAGTTGTAACAGTGTTTCTACATTGCAGTATTGATACTTTTACTTAAGTAACCAAAATTGTGATTCTCTCTCTCTCTCTCTCTCTCTCTCTCTCTCATCCCTCTTTTCCTCCCCTTACCCTTACCCCCCCCCCCTCACTCTGTACAGCGGCTGCTAAATTTGAGAACATTCTCGTGTTCTCTGATGGCTTGAGACACATTTACATTACATTGCCGCGGACGCGAGACAAAGGCGCGCCTGATCCACACTGTCCGGAGCTGTGGAGGGAGAGAGAGCGAGGAGGAGTACGTGGAGTGGAAGCGATCGAGGGGGGCACCCACCCAAAGTCTCTGTCCCCTCCACGAAGCGGGACAGTCAGTTCTCATCCTGTCACTTCACCATGGATCATCTGGACAATAAAGTACCCAGTGGAATTAGTGCACGGATCGCATTCCTTCTCTTCAGTCTGTGCGGGATAACAGCAGGTGAGCAGCACTGTGCGCTTTGCACTGTTACTGAAGTGGACGAGCCGTTGAGCCGAGGGCAAATAAAGTAGGCTACAAACAATAGGCGTTTTTTGATCCTACATTTCGTGCATGTATAGTTTAAGTGAAGTCGTCTCTCTCTCATCTCACTGAATTATAATATGGTTGGTCCAACAATGTTGCAGTGAAAAGTGAATTTCGCCGGTGCATTTGCTCATAGCCTGCGGACTGTTGTCACTGTCACCACCGCAGGATCAGGATCTTGTCCCTCCGGACATCATGGTCAGCACTCAGCACGGCAGCAGGCAACTTTTTAACCATTATTGATCCAATCCATAACTTACATGATGTCAGCAATTGTAGCTTATTCCAATCATCGGAAAAAAATATTTCAAGAGACAAACAAACATACAAGGAAACAAACATTAAAAGGAAAGACAATACAAGACAAAGGGGCTTCTACTACAGTTATTACTTCAGTACAATTATTATTATTTCTTGTTTATATACATTATCCATGGGCTGAAGGAAGAAAGTCCACTTTTCCCAATTTTTGTGTAACAATTGTCCTCAGTTTTTCGATAGTGTATATTTCCCCTATAATGTCCATCCATGTCCATCCATTTTCTTTGGTTGGAGGGTCCTGTTTGTACCAGCGACGCGTGATTAACGTTGTTTGTTTGATTGTTTTACTTCTTCTGAAAGACTGTCTGCTTGCTCACACAAGTCATGGACGGTTTTAGACTGTTAGACCTCTTGTGCTCAGCGACAGTGACAGTCAGGTACCTCCAATTATTTTGAAAAGCCTATTCAAAATAGCCTTTCTGACCACAGGTATTACAGCGAGGAGAGGAGAAAATAACTGGCGTAATAATAACCCATAGCCTGCCCTATATTTTCTCCATGGCCACTGATATTTTGTATCTATTTGTTAATCCATTAGACTAAGTATATTTTCTTTTCTTTCTTTACTTCTTGCACTTTGCTGCCACAGAATAGGCTATGCATAATTTTGGACAGCTTAGACTAGACGAGAGTATAAGAGATTTTACAAAGGAAATAAAATGAAAGTTTGCAATTTTGGAAGTGGACTGGAGAGAAAGAAATCAATGAATGGATGGATGGATAGATTAGATAGAGATAAATATATAGAGAGATAGAGAGAAAGAAGGATGGGGTGGGGTTTAACATAATACAAAGCTTCAGAGAGTTATAGGCTACATCTGCATAAATAAACCGTTGTGTTTGTGTATGTCATTACTCATTAGACCATGTGTGTGTAAACGTGCATGTGTGATGCTGGCTCCTGAAGGGATTTTCATTGAATGCTATGCTAAAACAGGATGTTGCATTGATGTACAATAGCTACAAGGCAGTATAGTTGCAAAAAAGATCAGAGTCGTGCTCTTGTGACTGGCAGTTTGCTGGTTTCAATCTCCCAACAGGCTGAGTAAATACTCTCTCCTCTCTGGACAACTGTTGTCATGGTTCCCTTGAGCAGAGCATTTAACAAACGCCTCCAGTGGAGCTGCTCAAGGACCAGATACCTTCACAACTTTGGCCACATTTGAACTTCTTCTACATTTTTTTGCCTTTTTTATTGTCTCCGCCAGGCCAAAAGGCATGGCGAGAGAGTATGTTCCTCCGTCCGTCCGTCCGTGTGTGTGTCCTGTCCGTGTGTTAGCAGCTAATCTCCGGCACCTTTGGCCCGGTCGCTGCGAAACTGTGCACACACACTCCCTGGATGCCAATACAGAACCTCTGCCTCAAATTTTTCACATGGGCCTGTTATAGCGCTACCTGGAGGCCGATTTGTGCAAAACCCATTTTTTAATATTACTCCTACAGATTTTATCCAAACGTCATGCAAATCGGTACACAGTATCTCTATAGTCATGTGATCAACACAGATCTGTCCGATTTCCCATTTTCCATCCTCATTGGCTAAGGTTGGCTTCCAAAATTTGCAGGATCGGTCCGTTTTAAACAAAATGCCTCAAATCATGAACGCAGCTTGCGATTTCCGTGAAATTCCACAAACACATTCCCACTAGGCCACGGAAGAAATGCCACCCTTTTTCACATTGGCCTGTTATAGCGCCACCAGCAGGTCTAATTAACAAAACACATTTTTGGAACAAAATGCCTCAAATCATGAATGCAGTGTCCGATTGCCGTGAACGAGCTAAGAATAAATGGCATCCTTTTCACATTGGCCTATTATAGCGCCACCAGGAGGCCACAATAACGTACCTGACCTGGCGGAGACCTGTGCTCCGAGGAGCACTTTTTCTAGTTTTTTATATTTCTCTACTTTATTGTAATCATAAATCACTTGCATTTTTATGCCTTACGTATGTGATGAAATTTGAATGGCTTTTTTGTGTTAGAAATTTGATATGAATAAACTTTTTTTAATTTATTGATTGCTTGGATAAATATTTGATCGGTTTTCAGTTAGTAGTCAGTGCCATTCACTACCATTCATGTTGAAGGCTATGGGCAAAGGTAATTCAGCATTGTGAAAACCATTGTGCCATTTATCTTCACAAAAAATAGTAATAGGCCTACTGTATTTCTGTACTACAAGCCGAACCAGCCATTTACCAGGAGTTTAATATACACTGCATGGGTAAAATTGTTCCATTCAAGTCCTGCATTTAAATCTTATCTTGAAGATGGATCGTGTGTATTTAAATAGCACAGTCACCTGAGTGGCTGCAGTGGTGGCAGACAGTGGCTCAGGAGGTATGAGCAGCCTCTGGGAACCAGAAGGACCCCTGTTCGATCCCCAGCTCCTCCTGGCTAGAAGTGTCCTTGAGCAAGACACTGAAGGTGGCTGTTCCTAATAGTTAGGATGGGTCAAATGCAGAGGACGAATTTCCCCATGGGGATCAATACAAGTAACACAAAACTTAAATTAATATTCTAAAGTGCAGTTTAATGCTAAAAACTAAAAGTAGAGAATGACATGTAGTGACACCGGCATGGTCCTTTAAGTCCTGAGGCCGATTCTACAAATGCCTTCTAAATCAGTAGTTCTCAAACTTTTTTGTGCCAAATACCCCCAAATGTATGTATATTTGTCCATGGACGACCCCCCCCCCCACACATCTGAATATGTTTTGTGCCAGGGACCCCCCCAGAAGAGAAGATTTGTGTTAAAAAAATAGCAGAAGTACAAGCTCGAGCTTGTAGATCTGCTATTATTTTTGAATAGCCAACACTAAAATCTAAAATGACACAGATGCTTTCCCGGTTTTAATGGGTTAAAGCTCTGTTGTGTGATACGCAACCTCTACTGATAAACAAGGCAAATTATGAATGATATCAAGCCCTTGGGTTTTAAAACAAGTAAGTTCTCCATCTTGCCAGCTCACTGGCCTTGTGGTTACAGTGTCCTCCCTGAGACTGGGAGGTCAGGGACAGGGTTCAATGCCCGGCCAAGTCGGGTGAAGACCATGGGTTCGGGGGGTAAGGCTGGTGAAGTTGCCAAAGTGATATATATATATATAGGGTTACGGGAGGTTTCCACCCGACAGCAACGATATACAATATATTGTTTTCTGTTTTTGAGATGTATCTGCCTATTCATGCCAAATCATATACAGGTTACAAATAATTGAGGATAAAACACAATTTGATGGAGAAAATAACGTAACTAAGTAATAGCTACTGTACTAGATTTTGAAGCTCATTCCCAGGTCTATCTCCATCTTACGAGAACATTCTCCACGATACTGCTGAAGTGAAAAACACATCTGATGGGCTGAGAGAATGCAATTAAAAAAGTACTTTTTTCAATCCTATCCTGCCATGAATATGAAGCAGACTTCCGCTGAAAATGCCCATGCTAATGCATAGCAATTCTTCTGTAAGGTTACAACCTTCATAACTTGTAAGGCTCAGTTTTGAGAAAGCATTTGAGGAAAACATCCTCTCTGGAATCAGAAAGACATGAATGTTTTGCTGCTAAATTCTGTGCAAGCAAATCCTCTTAGTGGGAGAACTTGGTATAGAGCTTGTGATCCCCCTGCTCCCTGTAACATCACCTTGTAAAGAAAAGATCTCAGATAGAATACTGTTCCTGCTGTCTGGAGGCATTGTCTTAACCACTTAAGCCCAATATACTTGTACGATGAATGGAGAGGGACAGACTAGACAGACAACGGATAAAGAACGACAGAGAAAGAAAGTAGGAAGGAATGAGATGTAGAAAATGACAGTGATTTTAAATTGCCATTGTCTGTACGTACAGGAGCAAGGTGGGGGACATTGAACAGTATATGATTCATTTTTCTGATGGATTTTGTTATGCATTTCGATGTATCTTGATTATTGATCTTGTGGAATGGTTATGCAATCTCTTGCTGCTCACATATGACCAGTTTCCTTATCTATCCCCCCACGGGTGTGCATTTCCTTATCTGCTCCCCCTTACCCAAGGGTGTGTACCTGCAATCATGTCCATTGCCGCCACCTGCGTGGGCTTATTTTAAACCTTCCTTTTTGTATACTCATTCATCTGATGAATTCAGATAAATATCAGCCTGACTGAAATGTCATGGTGGTTTTTGTAATAGTCTTATTTTTATACGAGCATGAGAGTGTTGCGCCTCCTTCCTTTCCTGATGTTCTGCTGCATTAAAGGTTGCACCTGTGTGCCCACTGTTGCCGGAGAACAGACTTATTCAGATTAGGATGTCCATGAAATGAAGAGGTCTGATTTAGTCAGGTGCTTATTTCATCCATCTTCCACACATGGAGAGAGCGTGTTTATGTCATTCTAATCTACAGGAAACGTAGAGCAGTGGTTCTCAAAGTGGGGTCCTTGAGGGGGTCCCCAGCAAAATGTATTAATAAATCATTTGAACCACTTTAACCTTTTAAATTGTAATTGGCTATTTGAAAATAGCAGATTTCAAAAAATGATTAAAACAAACTAAATTGCAATATTAAAAAAAAAAACTTTTAATAACACAAATCTTGTATGGGGGTGCCTGGCAAAATACATTAATTTGGGACATGAAAAGGTTTGAGAACCAGTGACATAGACCAGGCACATCCGCTCTTATAATCAGGTGCAGGACGAACAGAAAATCAGCATAAAGGTAAAGACAATAGTCTGCACTCTGTTTGCTCCCACTGTCACAAGGGTCGTCATCATCATCATCATCATCATCATCATCATGTTTCAGTCACAAATGGATCTTCATCAGGATGATGGTTTATGCCATTCTCCCATTCAACTCCAAGTGCTCTCTTTCTCACTCTGTTTCTCTGTCTCTCTGTCTCTCTGTCTCTCTGTCTCTCTCTCTCCCCACTCTCTCTGTGTTACCACATCACCATTTCTCCCCCGGGGTTTGTTTTTGTTCTCTTTGCGCAGATCAAGACGCAGAGGAGTGTTTAGTATATTCACAGCCTAATGGAAGATAATAGCACCACCTTTTCCCATGATGTACATGGTGTGTGTGTGTGTTTGCGTGTGTCTTCAGATAAGGAATGAGTCACCATCACAGTCACTAGTCTCTACAGAGAGGAACTCTTTACTTAAAGGTCTAATTTGCAAGTCCAAAACATTGCCGTTCTTCCGCCCCAGTCATGCATTGTGGACACTTGAAGCGAGACAAAAGCTGTCGGCTGTTATCGTTGCTGTCAGGCAGATATCTTGTAACTCAGAATTTCAACGTGGTATGTTTCTTTCATTATTTAATGCCCTACTTTGTCGTACAAGAGCGTCAAGATAAAGTAGTGAGCTTGTAGATCAGCTATTTTCACTATTTCTGAACATTTTTGTTCCATTTCCTGGAAAGTTACGTTTTTGGACATACAAGGTTTGGTTTCCACCCGACAGTGACGTTATGTTAACACATTGAATGCCAAAAACGGTCCGGACCGTTTTTGAGGGTCCAAACGAGAAGTGCCGAAAACGGTCCGGACCGTTTTTGACCCAATTCTATTTTTATACATGTGGGCCACGTGGGGCGCTAAAACGAAACTTTGACATCACCCAAGCAGTTTCTGAGAAGAAGAGGCTGGATGTGGCTCCATGTCAAAAATCCTTCCGGTCGGCGTTTTCAATGTTATCTCCTTGATTAAAAGCTTAATATCTCCATTTCTTTTTAATGTGGTGGAAACGAGCCGTTTTCGATCGGCGATCACGCTGCAATGGAGGATCGCGTTGGAAATATTATTGTTCCAGGCGTTAGTCGGGACCCTCCGCCGTCTCGCACGCACGCTTTGTTTACATGCATTTCCGCGTCGGGGCTTCTCACAGCACGAAATGTATAACGCAAGTGGATGGAAGAAATGCTGGCACTCAACGTATAATATTTTAATAAACCTCTGGCACCCAATGTGTTAAAGTAGTAATACTTTAAATGATGACAGGACTTGTGCATTAGGCCTTTACAGCAGTGATGACATGTTGCCTTGCCCCCTTCTTCTATATATTAACCACTTCAGCCCTATTTCTAAAATAGCTAAAATAGCTGATCTACAAGCTCACAACGCATTGCATTGCAAGCTGGTAGATCTGTTTTTGCTATGTTTTAAAATGATTGAAAATGTTGGAACATTTTGGAAAACATGCCCAAAATATGGACGGCAGCTAGGTTGAAGCAGATGGTGAAAGCTGGGAACACATCCAGCAGGAGCAGGGAAGGGTGTTGTGGGAGACCACCCCCCAGATGATTTTGGGGGGGTCCCCAGATGACAGTGAAGTGACAATTATAAGGACTTTTAAGACCTTTTAAATACCTCAAAAATAAAAAGACCATTATTGCATCAAAACTATACTATAAAAACTGGTAAAACATTGGCCAAATTGTCAAATAATATAAGAGAGATGCAAATATTGTGAAAATAGCCGATTTGCAAATATTGTGAAAATAGCAGATCTATAAGCTCACAACGCCTCGCAAAACTGTACTATAAAAACTGGTGAAACATTTGCCAAATTGTCAAATAATATAAGAGAGATGCAAATATTGTGAAAATAGCCGATCTGCAGATATTGTGAAAATTGTCCAATTGTCAATTGTCAAAACGCCTCGCTTTGCGAGGCGTTGTGAGCTTATAGATCACAATATTCACTTGTAGATCACAAGATTCACTTGTAGATCACAAGATTCACTTGTAGATCACAAGATTTATCTGTGGAACCGAAAATGTAATGCCTCAACTCCTACAATTCCAAGTGCTTATCGGGGTGGGGGTCCCCAGTCCAAATATGATTATTTTGGGGGGTCGCAGCCTGAAAAGGTTGAGAACCACTGGTTTAGTCAGTGGTGGAGGATACTATAGGAGTAACCTGAGCAACATTTGATTCATAAACTGGCATAGCACTTGGCATGCAGTATTCTGTGACCACGATGACTACTGCTCCACAAATGAGGGCATTTTGCTTTTTTTGCAGGCGACAACAAGTAATCTATGATCTCTCTGTGGTGTGAATGAGCCGATTGAACTGCAGGGTAACTTTGAAGTGGGTCCAATTATTCAGAATGGTGGAAATGAGTTAGTTGGTGCTGAGGGGCTAAATTTAGTGGTGCTTTATTTGGTCTTTGAGCTTGAAGAATCAATCTCCACCAACCCTGAGACAGACAGGGATTAATCTGATTTCTTTTTTTAAGAATGCATGGCCCCAGCACTTACAGTATTTCATTGGCTGCACAGCTCCATCTTAAAGAATTTATTCTTCTTCAACGAGCTCATTGTTTGTTCTCGGGGAGCATAAACCACTGAATAAAATCAATTTGGTGTGAATGAGTGAGACATTTCACTGCATAGCCCACTCTCATTTATGCGTTCCGAGAGGGTGGGCTCCATGAGAGCTGGGATGGAGGCAGGGTGAAATAGCTCCGGATAAATCACTCTCACATTTCATCTTTAGTGTCATTTATGAAAATGTGTGTGTACAGTAGTAGGAGAGGCGGAGCCGCGAATGGGATCGGATGAAGTCAAGGTTGCATTAACCCATTAAGACTGGGAAGTGGGAACTTCTATTCAAGTTCCCACAAAAATAGCAGATATACAAGCTCGTGGCGCGGCACCGAGTGCTGCGCTACGAGCTTGTAGATCTGCTATTTTTTGAAAAATCTTGAAAATGTGTGCAAATCTTTGTATATATATACGTTTTAAAGCGAAGTTTTTTAACTCCGATCTGTGCTTCTGGGCGTCCCTGGAACAACATATTTTGAGATGGGGGTCCGCGGCCAAATATATATCATTTTGGGGGTCCATGATCTGGAAAAGTTGGAGCACCACTGATTATAGCAACATAAAAGTTTTTAAAAATAACTGTTTGTAGAATATACATTAAAAGATTTGCACGAATGTTCACGATTTTTCAAAAATAGCAGATCTACAAGCTTATAGCGCGGCACTCAGTGTCGCACTATGAGCTTGTAGATCTGCTATTTTTGAATAGCCAAAGAAATCTTAAAATGATACGTTCCCGGTCTTAATGGGTTAAGGCAGCGGAGGCCGGTGGCACAAGCTCTGTGCTGCCAGTCATGAATGTAGATTTATTAGCTCAGGGACAACCAGTCAAGAGAGAGAAATTGTAGGAAAACTGCAGTCCATCCATCTGGGGTTTTGACCTGTTAGATTCTCCATTTGCTCAAGGCCAGTCCCAGCAGAAATCTGTCTCCCCGAGAGAAACGAGCCCATTTAATCAAAACATCGCTGTCTTCGATGACTTATTGGCGGTTCAAGAATCGGTCCCATCAGGGTCATGATGTTCCGTCAATCAGTGGGAGCTGACTATTCATTTTCCCCCTGCTAAAGCATCACTGTCCGTTAAACTAGCCAGTTTCAGTATGACAGCACCCACTTTGTTCCAGTTATACAGAAGAGTATAGAAGTCCTGACGTCAGACCCACGCTCCGTGGGTCATGGGAGTGTTTTTCTCATCTCCCATAGATGTTTTTTTTTTTTAACTCATATAAGAACTGTGTGCCAAAGATAAATAAAAAACTAGCCGGGCGATTCGGTCAGGGAGGTGACTCTGTGTCATTTATGATATATAGTTCTATTTGATACAGTCTGTGTTTGGAGAAAATTGAATAAATCCTGCGGCGGTATACCCGGAAGTAGCATTGGCAACTACAGTAGGAAATCACGTGATTCTTTGGCTATTAAAAAATAGCAGATATACAAGCTCATAGCGCGGCACCGAGTGCCGCGCTATGAGCTTGTAGATCTGCTATTTTTGAAAAAGAATCGTGAAAATTTGTGCAAATCTTTGAATATATACATTTTTCAAGCGAACATTTGTAACTCAAATCTTTGCTTCTAGATATATAACACAATATATATTCAAAGATTTACAAAAATGTTCACAATTTTTCCAAAATAGCAGGGCTACATGTTCATGTTCATAGTGCTTGGTTCCGAGCTTGTATATCTGCTATTTTTGAATTGCCCAAGAAATCTAAAATGACAGAGATGTGTTCCCGGATTGAATGGGTTAAGGCAGCCCTCAATTGATCACTTAAAACGTGTTAAGTGGTCAGATGGGTGGGCCGCGTGCATGTTCAGAACATGTTTATTTTTTATAAAATAAAAAAATTAAAATAAACACCAGTGGGCCCCGGCCGCCAGGTTGAGAACCCAATGCTCTGCAATCTGCAATCCAAACTAGTCAGGTTCTAGCCCATATTTAGAAAAGATGTACATCTGTCTCCAGCATGCAGAACATACCCTTTACTGAGGGATCAAAATCTTACAGTGATGCGTGCTAGATCTCGATCGCAGCATGACCAGTGATCTGTGACGATGCAGGGCCGTTGGCATTACAGACTGAAGCTGACATTTAACACTGCAGGACTCAGTTGAATCAAAGCCAAAACCTTGTGGTGAATCATAGAGAGGTATTTAAAGACCAGTTAAAGGGCTTTGTGGGTTTTGGAGTGAGTGAGTGAGTGAGTGAGAGAGAGAGAGAGAGAGAGAGAGAGAGAGAGAGAGAGAGAGAGAGAGAGAGAGAGAGAGAGAGAGAGAGAGAGAGAGAGAGAGAGAGAGAGAGAGAGAGAGAGAGAGAGAGAGAGAGAGAGAGAGGCTATATAATGTACAAGGGGAGTTGAAGGGAGAAGGTGGAGCAGAAGGAGGTGAAGGGGACATGAAGGTTAAGGATAAAAGTGATGAATGAGGAGGAACTAAGTAGGGCAGGAGAAGGAGTTTTGGAGAGAGAGTCTCCCTCTGTTTCTTAGCCCTGCAGTGACACTCTCAGCTCATTCTCCCATTTCATCCCTCAGTGGGTTTTGTGTGTGTGTGTGTGTGTGTGTGCGCGCGCGCCATCCAATGCCAGAATATCTTTGTGCAAGTCATTTAATTTTATATTCAGTTTGCCTCCGTCAATGGGCTAAACTAATTTTCATCCCTTCATTATTATCTTATAACAGGTGGAGTGCATTATTGCATTTACATAATACCAGGCTCTTTAAAAAGTGAAAGAGCTTTGAAAGCAAGTCAAATAATTCTCACTTCACTGGCAGATATTATTTCCAGTGTTCAAAAGAAAAAAGATGTGTGTTATTGCAGCATTTATGTGTTTGCAGTTAGTTTTATTACCCTCCCCAAGTCATGTTTTCACCTCCATCTGTCTGTCTACCTGCAGGATATCTCGAGCAGTTATGAACATATTAGCACAAAACTTGGTGGAAAGGTTGCTCCTGAGTAGTGTGGGAAGAAGTACTAAACTGTTTTACTTGAGTAAAAGTATAAATACCACCATGTAGAAATACTCTGTTACAAGTAAAAGTCTGGTAATCAAAATGTACTTGAGTAAAAGTACAAAAGTTTTGTCATCAAAATATACTTAAAATACCAAAAGTAAAAGTACTCATTATGCAGAATGTCCCGTTTCACAAGTTATCATATGTAAAATATATTAAAATCTTATGAAAATAGTGGAACTACAAGCTCACAATGTGTCACATTGTGGCACCTTGTGAGCTTGTAGATCAGCTATAATAGGGCTGCAGTGGTTAATATTTTGTAATAATATTTCAAATCTACAAAGTAACTAAAGTATCTACAAATTTTACTTAAGTACAGTACTTGAGTAAATGTACTAGTTACTTTCCACCACTGCCTGAGCCAAGGAAGAACTGATTAACTTTTTGTGGCAATTTGTCAAAAGGGGTGTGTTAGTAGGCGTGGTCTGTCACAAAAATGCACATTGCTTCTGAACAGATTAACATAACACCACCATACTTTTAAACAAGTTGAATCATGGGCTCAGGAAGAACTGATTAACTGGGCACATGCATCATGAAGTTATATTGGCCGAAGGGGGACGTGATGCCTGAAGCACAACAACAGACCAACTGCCACCATGGGGGGATGTCTGTGCTCTATTGAGTACATTTTCTAGCTCATTTAACCTTATCATTGACTTTGCATTCACCCTCCATCATTAACTGCAGTTCTATTAACTATCCAAATATGACCTAATTATTACAAATTTATTCCATAATTTATATTTACATGAGCAGGGTGGTGGTACTGATAGAGTATGTGCATATATAAATGTGATACCTACAAATGTAGACTTCAAAGATGGACAACTGTTTTAAATCCTGTAACAATGTACCATCTTCTGTAGTCCGCTCACTGTATCTTTTGTCTAAAATAATCAATCATGGAAATCAAGGAAAGTGGCAGTTTACTTATACTGTAAATAGAGACTTGATTAGAGATTAGAGATTTGATAACATGCATTTGAAAGGATGAAGGTTGGCTGCAACCTTCATCCTTTCAAATGCATGTTATCTTTACACTACTGTTAAGTACACATGAAAAATGGCTCAGTAACTAAACAGATGTGGGGTGATAATCACTAGATATAGCTCCTGATTTCTTCAACTAATTGAGTGCAAAGTACTGCCACCTGGAATCCTGCAATCCCCAGCTCCATTCACACGAAGGCTTCACCTAAAATCCACAAAAATGTATTCTTTTGGTTGAAGAAGAATGGGCATGAATCATACTATATCATACAATTTAGTGTATTGGTAGATGTGAAGGACATATGCATAGTCTACAATATGTCAATTCTTCTCATATTGATTGATTTAATATTTTATTAGGCAAAAATGATTATTTAAAAAAAAAATACTTTGTCTAAAAGGTCCGTTCAAAAAAGTCCTTGCGGTCTTGTTTCCATTGAGGTCCTTGGTATTCAATTCATACCAAGGACCTCATATTCTCATATAGACTCAAGAAGATTTTCAGAAACGTTTTCATTGTTTGATGGTGCATAGAAAACATTGTACAATATGCATACGATTAAATGTCTTGACAGTGATGACAGCTGCAAAGCCACCATCATGGCTTTGCAGATGATGTAGCAGCCATCATCCGTTAATGATATGCTCATCAGATATTGTACCTGAAGTCATTACTTAAAGCGATGTCGCTTGCAGCAATTCTTTTGAAATCTGCTGAAAGAAGTCATATTTCACAGTGAATGATGTTGGGTTGTTCCTTCATGATAGATGGCTTGGCACTCAAGCCAAGCAAAAGTGATGTTGTTTGGCTGCCCGTTTCATCTTCTCTTTCTCCATCTGTGATAACTCTTAAGAAATTCCACAATCAAAGATTTAGATGCTGCCTTTTTAGAGTAAATTCTTCTTTTGATCAAGTGATTGAGTCAGTTTGGTCTTTATCAGAGCTGCTGTGTAAAACAAAGGCTGTCATGGAATTCCATGGACAACGATGGTAAAAAAAAAAAAAAGTCAGAGTGGATTGCGTAGGAGTGTAGCTGTATACAAAATGTCATTTTTTATACAGTACAGTAACCAGGACAGTTTGGAAAAGCAGGAGTTGGAGGAATCACCACCGTGGCGTAGCTGCTGTGATCACAGCAGATGAAAGGCTGGGAATGATCGTACAAACAATTCTCTCATTGTTAGCACCCGGGCCAGGCAGCTGCAGAGGCTGCAGGTTGTCTGGCAGACGATCTCCACTCTCCTGTCAGAGGTGTCAGCCCAGAGGAGGGAAGAACAGACAGTAGGGAGAGACTAACGGAAAGTATTCACAGCCAAAATGCTTCTTTCACACAGCCACTGAAACTATGTAGTGCCCCAGACAAGACAACACTGCCAATCAAGCTTAGCTCTATTGGCACGGTCGGTTGTGGGGTGGTTTGCCGAGAGGGTGACTGGGGTTCAATCCCATCTCTGTGCAAACCACAACATAATGTATAGATGAAAAATGTATAGTTTATTTCTGTTTGAATTAATTTCATAAAAACAAATCATCTATTAGAAAAAGCTGTTGCAGCCCTCAAAGAGAGAAGAATGTCCTTTGGAGGAAGGTTAGGACTTTGGGAAGCCAGTATGGGTGCTTCAGTTAATCGAACTAATCAGTTTGATCGATTATATATTTGTTATCAATAATTCAATAAAATTATCGATTAATCTATCCATATTTAGGTGAAAAGCTTAATACAAATTAAATAAATTAAATACAAAAATCAATATAGTTAACATAGGCAATGTACAGCTCACAATGCATCACAATGCGAGGCGTTGAGAGCTTGTAGATCTGATATTTTAACTATTTTTGCACAACACCATTGTGCATGTTCGATTCAGTGATATATATATATTTTAAAAAAACATCAACAAATTATTCAACTAATCAAAAAAGTAATCGCTAGAATAATCGCAAAGAACATTATTGATAGTTGCAGCCCTAGAAGCCAGCTTGATGAGAAGGATCAAGGATGTAAATAAATATCGACAACTTGCAGAGTTCCCTATATACTTTTAATATTAAAGCGTTGTGCAATATTTATGACTGTCTATGAATAATATGTGCTCTAAGAAGGTAGAGCCAATTATGCACATGCTGTTTCACCTTCCGCTCTAAAGCACGTTGTCAAACCGCAGCCCGACTCAACACTCCTCCTTTGGTCTCTCCTCCCTGAGATTCAGTTAGTTCCTCATTAGATTCTTATTTTGACTGTTTTTGAGTTGAAGTTTTATCCCATTAAGACCTGAGGCCGATTCTACAAATGCCCTCTAAACCAGTAGTTCTTTCAAGATTTTTCAAAAATGTTCAAAAATAGCAGATGTACAAGCTCGCAGTGCAGCACGAAGTGACACGCTGTGAACTTGTGTATCTGCTATTTTTGAATAGCTAATGCTAAAATCTAAAATGACAGATTCTTTCCCGGTTTTAATGGGTTAACATATTCATCATATTTTCTACTTAAGCCAGGTTTATTCTCCGCCGTACGACGGTGTCTCAAGCCCAAAATAGCCGATTTACAAGCTCACAATGCTTCACGGATGCAACATGTTGTGAGCTTGTAGATCTGTTATTTTCAGCATAAATTAAGCATTAGAGTCTATTCAACTTCACTGAACCCTAATTTCAAACATTTTGAGTGTTCATTGTTAATGAGTAATTAATATAAAACTCATTACATTTTCAAATTATATCATGAATCCATTGTGAATTAATCCCTACTTGCTAAACTGCTCAGACGATTCCATTTGCTGTGTAGTATTTTTTGCTACCATTGTATTTTCTAGTCTAGCCTCCATCGTAGAAGCAACTGATAACGGTATCTCCGGGGTTCCGTAAATTGAGAGAGCTGGGCTGGGAAGTTCTATGGTCAAGTTATGGTTCACGGTTGGGTTGTACAATTTCCTAAAGCGAATGCTGTTCTCTGCTTGAGGATGACTGTTAGTGTCCCTCTGGTGCAAAACCAAGCGCTGGGCCTCATTGTCTTCCGCACTGGCCTGAAAGATTAAATAATTCAGAAAGACTCGCAGTGAGCAACCACTAAGCTCTGAATGTCTGGGGCATTTACACTGCTCTGAACTTTTATAGCTTCTGGTTGCTGTTGTTTGTTCAAGTGATGGATGGTGCTCATCAGTATTCAGGGTCCTTGGATCCATTGTAGCCTCTGTGGGAGCTGTGTTATTTCAGTAAAAAGGTAAATTGGACGCTGTAGATGGATGGATGAGCTGGAGGAGAGTAGAGTGGTTCTATATGACTATTTCTATTTTTGTAACTGTGGCTCTCTGTCTGTCTGTCTGTATGTCTCTCTCTCGCTCTCTCCCACATGTATTCTTGTGTATTCTGCAGTAACAACAGCGATTAAACACATTTGATGGATGATGAAAGTCCTAACAAGAGTTTTTTCCCCTTCTTTTTTAAAGTCGCTGGTCGGTAGAATTAGTTCTGGTGACTTTGAGCTTACTCAGAAAAAAACAAACAAACATGCTTACAAAGAATAGATGAATCAAGAATCAATCAAGAGAATCAAGACGGGTTCATTGGGGTTTATAAGAAGGTTAATGGCTTCAACAGTGTGTGGGCGTGCCTATTTCATACAAAAACTATAGGCTATCATGAAGGCAACATAAAAAATCAACCCCAAATTGTAATTATATGTTGAGGGGCCTCTATCGAGTGCACCTCCAAAAGCACTTTCATTTCTGCCCATAGGGGGCCACAAATGCATAAAGTTGCACCAAACGGCTATTCCCCACACTTTCCTCGTGCACTGATAGCTGCAAACCACGACTTGCACAGCCCTGGCGAGGCAATCCAGGCTGGTGGAGATATGCATTCCGTGGAGCTCCAAGGAACAACCTAATTTTTATCTTAATCTTTTCTTTATTCTTTTTATTTCATTACAATCTAGTATTATCTCTATAATTATTTATCTCTGTATATTGTATTGCTGTTTTTTTCCAACATTTCACTGCTTGTACCAGTGTACAAGCATTTCACTGCTTGTACACTGCTTGTACCTGTCAATCACTCATTTGTCAATGAGTGATTTAAGCAATATTACACGAGAGGGTGTGCTTTACCGTCATTATTAGCACGCCTGTGATGCGGTCAGGAACGAGGCGCAGCCGAGTTCCGCCGCGATCACAGAAGTGCTAATAATGTAAGGTAAAGCACACCCTCGAGTGTAATATTGCGATTATACAACAGTTACCAACAAAACACATCCAAATGTATTGATATTGTGGGGCAATTCATAATAAAAAAAAATCGCTTATCCGTTTCCCTGTAAAGAGAAGAGTTTATTTGACTGAGACAAAATAGTCCCTGTGGCAGCGCAGCACTCTGTCTCTCTGACTCTCGTCTCATCAACACAGCTGATTCCAGTAGGCTATATGCTCCGTCGTACGATCGTGTTACGTGGCCAAAATAACTGATCTACAAGCTCACAATGCGTCAAGATGGCGATGCCTTGTGAACTTGTAGATCGGCTATTTTTGCCGTGCGATACCTTCGTACGATAAAGTATAACATACACTGGACTGTTAACGAAATGGGAGTAATTTTACTTTAACACAGGAGGATATTTATACAGTATGGATGTTACCATTGAAATAAAGCACACTTTTTTCCAGTTATTCCTTTTATTATAGGATTTTAGGCGATTTAGTGTGCTCTCTTCTAACCATTGATCAACAGTAAGTCCACCAAATAAGTCAAAATTAACAACATAGTCCATCTTGCGTAGCTGTTTGTTCTCCGCCCGGTGGCGGCGGTGGGTACTGTCTGTTTGTTTTCCTACCGTGGGACAGTCACAGCGTGACTTCACAGCACAGCTGTGTCATATATGGTCTAATCAGGTGCGGACTGATTTATTTAATGTGATTAGGCCCGTGATATGATGCTGGTTTGAAGCACGGCTAGAAAGCTATTTCAACCAATCAGATTGCTTGGTCGGAACTACCTGTTGTATAATGACAAATAATCCCCTCTTGATTGTTGATTCTTCTGAGAGAGATCAAAGGTCACCTACTGCTACCCATGAGATATTGGCACTGGTGCACAGTCAAATCTGTGTTGTTTTATTCACTTGTAACTCTGAGAATGAAAAGATGTAAGGGTCATATGGGGTCCTCATATTCGCTCTTGAAACGGGCTCCCAGATCACTAAGGCCGCCCCTGGGTTTGACTAATCTTTGTTCACTCATGCGGCTTAATGATGCATTGTTTCTGACAGTTGGCAGCCATTGCTAGGTTACCGTTATAATAAGCTAAATAAGGTTGCTGTTATCTGGAGATTTTGACACTCATTAGAATGCCTCTCAGCCATAATACAAGGTCGGAAATATCCCAATTAAAACTATACATTTTTAATAACGTCACATAACTTTACATTTATGTGATTTCCACGACCGGGTGGTTTACCAGGCTAGTAGTCCCAGACACAAGGCAACGTTTATGTTTAAAAAAATCTTCAAGTTTGTCAGTCACTTCTTTGCTCAGCTCTGCCTCCTGATTATTGTTAATACGCTTTTAAACAGTCATTCTAAATGTGAAATTAATCATTATTGAGCAACTGCGTGGCCTATTTCTCTTCTAAAATGTCATCAGAAACTTTGGACAGTATAGGTGAAGTACAGACAGACAGACTGCAAGGGATTTTTACACAGGAAGTGACAGACAAATTTACAATGAGAGACGAGCGGGCAGGTAGGGTTGAAATGTGTTTTTCTACGTACATTCACATGATGATCATTCCCAGTGCATCCAAGTGAGAAGGCAGGCATTGTGTTGCTCCCCGTGTGAAAAGACCGTAACCCATTAAACCCGGGAAAGCATCTGTGTCATTTTAAATGTATTTGGCTATTCAAAAATAGCAGATAAACAAGCTCATAGCGTGAGACGAAGTACTGCGCTATGAGCTTGTAGATCTGCCATTTTTGAAAAATCTTGAAAATGTATGCAAATCTTTGAATATATAATTTTAAAGCAAACATTTTTTCACTCAAACTTTGCTTCTGGGGGTCCCTGGAACAACATTTTTTGAGATGGGGTGTCCGCGGCCGAACACATAATTGTGGGCGTCCTTGACATGAAAAGGTTTGAGTACCACTGAAATAGAAACATACGTTTCTTTTCTGCCTCCTGTCTCATGCTCACACGTCTTACAGTTCCTGTCACCTGGTGTGAGAAGAGGCGTGTACAATGGCATCTACACAGGGACAAAGCCGCAGAGTGATATACTGTAGAACTGTAAGGGCAGACTTCATAGCCATGGTAGGGTTGTTATACAACACCTATCAACCAATCAGGTTGCATGAGTTGACCAACCTGTAAAATAATTATGTATATTTAACATTGCAAAACAAACATCACATTTACCTGAAGAAATAGTGGTGTATCTCTTTATAACATCTAAGTATATTTTGAAGTATGAACCAGGAAACCACACTGAGAACTCATCTAGAGCTAAATTTAAAAGATGTTTAGTATAGCAAAATAGAAAAGAAAAAGCCAAGCAACAAATATAATGAGCTATAAAGATGTGTGTGTGTGTGTGTGTGTGTGTGTGTGTGTGTGTGTGTGTGTGTGTGTGTGTGTGTGTGTGTGTGTGTGTGTGTGTGTGTGTGTGTGTGTGTGTGTCCTAGCACACAAATACACTGTATGTACAGTAAATGAATGAATGTATGTACTGTAAATGTGTGCATGTGTGCATAAAAGTGCTACACTCCTAGAAACGTAGCTAATTAAAATGGGGGAAACCCATATTCACTGTCCTTTTTTTCCCTCTACACCAAATCTCTGAAATCTCACAACGTGGAACATTGTTGATGTCATTTGTTAAAGTGTACCTACGTTTATAATGTACTGCCCATCATGAACAGTGATATTCTACCGTAAATAATTCCTTGTTTCTTCCTCTTTGCTGTTGCAAATAAGGACAACAAAGAAAGCAGTTCCATTGCATGTAGAATTGTTTTTTTGATTTATTTTGTATTGGCTAGTGGCTTAGAGGAAGTCATGGTAGCTTAATATACCACAGGGCGTAGCTTTACACAATCAGGTCAACGTTTAGGTTCACTGGTTGCGTATATGTAACAGGTGTTGAGGTGTACAACACTTACCTCCATTTTGCTCTGAGCCATCTACGTTTCTGCTTCACTGCTCACATGGTCAGGCGACATCAATTCTTAAATGTCAAAGCTCCATTGAGGAAAAACCAGCCTGATGTGCTCTTTATATCCGGCATGAGGCTGGTCTCTCGCCACACATTATCTCCCCAGCGTGTACCACGGTTGCCGTTGGTGAGCTGGCCCTCTCATTTCGCCTCTCGAAGCTAATTCCAGCTGCTCCCACTGAGTGTTCCCTCATCAGCCACAGTCTGTGAGCTGCATGTGTCCATCAGCCCCTTAAAGGCTGGTGGGAGACTAGTTAGAAAAGAGTGGTTGGCCACTACCTCTCAACAGCATTGCACTATGTGCTACGTTAGGTACAGTATCACACAGCTTTAAAATAGATTCAAACTCGTCATGATTTAAGGTCAACATGTCATTGTAAATGTGGGACTTTTTGAATGAATGAATGAATGAAAAGCTTTATTTCGAACATGTTAAAATTAGACAACAAAGTAAAAAAATAAATGCAATATAATAACGATGTTCGAAAACTTTGACTATATCATACATAAACATAGACAATTGTTTACCATTAATGGCTTTATTGTTAGATTTTGGTTACATATGGTCCATTTTGTCATTCAAATATTACTGAATTTACCTCAATAATTGGCAAAACATTATTGCACTGCACTGCCACTGACGTAAAAAACGTAATTTGTCCCGTTTACCAATCCTGCCACTGACGTAAAAAACGTAATTTTTTTTTTTTCAAAAAAATTAATTTTGTTTTTTTTATTTTTTTTTTAGTTTTTTTTTCAAATTTGACCCAAAGACCAAGGAGATATGATTGTTTAAAGATCTACACTCCCATCCACTTCCTTGTTAACTTAAAACTTAAAAATTCTGTATCTCGGCTCCTGAGTACTTTTTTTTTTAAATGAAAAATCTCTGGCAGTGGGCAAACGCGGTCAGCAATAATTGTGGCAGTGAATGAGTTAAGAAGTCGTGGATGTTTGAATTTAGTTTGTGAATCATTCTTTTCACAGGGACTATTTTCCGTTAGACTTCTCAAATCAATCTGCCCTTTAATAAATGACAAAGAAAGAAAATCTCTGCTAGTTGATATTAATTCTGTAGGTCTACTGTAATTAATGGAATCCAACAATGGCATCCTTGACAATCAACAAGCTACAGTATTCTCTGTAATAGACCTATTATGGACAGTAATGTCAAATACCATGATTAGCAGTCAAGGGGCAAAACATCCCAGACTTGACAAGATTTGTTAAAGCAAGGGGGTTAATGTACAGGATTTATATTATTATTAACAAAATAACGTATTAGTCTGTGAGATGTACTGAAATATATGTACAGGACACTTGACAGGACCCTGAAAAGTCATCAGTGTAACATTTTGGAGGATGTTGTTGCTGTCGTAACAGTACACAGCATATCGAGTATAGAATGAAGAAGATTGACCTTGTGCTGACAGGCTATTAAAATGTGTCAACAGGCTTTGGTTTATAGAAACGAGTAGGGGAAGTTGTTTGCTGCTTGAAATGAAGTGCACTAATGTTGACAAAGTAATCTAAGCTAAAGTCATGTTCATGGTACGTGCTCAGGGCAAGAGCTGAATTAAATGTGAATTATAGTAATTACCTCTTGTCTCAGTGGTGGATAACAACATCCATTAGAGGTTTAGTGAGAGGCGTTATAGGTTACAGCTTAATGCACTTGTGGAAACTGGGAAGTATAGAATATACTGTATCTGAAGTTAATACTTATGTTTTTGAAAGGTATCTGCAGTGCCACTTATGTAGAATAATTTTGCATTTTCCACTGCAAACCATTATTATACATGGTAAAGGTCCCTGAAGCAATACCTTTGCAACAATGCACTATATAATTACATACATATTTTCTGTACATGTGCATGAGAGTGAAGAAGACAAGTAAATTAAAACAGTGAATGAGTCAATATGCGTGTGTGTGTGTGTGTGTGTGTGTGTGTGTGTGTGTGTGTGTGTGTGTGTGTGTGTGTGTGTGTGTGTGTGTGTGTGTGTGTGTGTGTGTGTGTGTGTGTCTGCAATCCAGAATGTGTCATAACACCAATAAACATCAAAGTGTATGAGGCATGAAAAGGTCTCCTCTGACACCACTGATTCCGGTCTTTGAGTAGCCAGCTTGTCTCATTAATGAACCTGTTCTGTCCTCCACTCAGGACCACATCCATTCATCCAACAGGCTAAAGGGCCAATTTTCACCCAGGGAATATTAGGCCTCTTTCTGTACAATTAAACTCCACAACTCCTGTCCAACTACCTCTGATATGCTACTGTTTTATACCACTCAGCATTTTTAACTGCAGTGTATAAGAAATTCAGCTTCACCCAGCTGATTGCTGCTTGCATGGTCATGTTGAGCGCACCGGGGAGAGCAGTTAGCTGTGTCAGTCATTTAGTTAAGTGTCTTGCTCGGGGACACTTTGACACATTGACCGGACGGACCAGCGAGTTGAACTGGTGACCTTCCGTCTCTACACACACAGCTGCTGCCACCCACACTACAATATAATGTAATGATGATGACAATGCTCTCCTGTTCGATCATAATTTTGATTGGAATCTGGACTGTGGAGCCCTGAAAAATGATAAATCAGCCAGATCTATTATCTGTCCTATAAGCCACACTGATACCACTTGTGGATATTCTCTGAATGCAATCAGCATTTTGCCTGAGACGGCCTCAAATCCACAACCAATGCTTCCACCTGCATACCAACATCAATACTGTAATGGTATTTTCACAGCTTTGGGCCATATGTTTTTTTTTATTTTATTTTTAGATAGTTTGTATATACATTGTTGTGCTATTGTATTATACATTATGTTATGGATTATATCATCATTTATATTTTTGGCTAGACTTTTCAGTCTGTGCTTGAAATAGATTAAAACACAATATATATGTGACTTTAACAAAAACGAACAATCTGCAATGATATTACAATCAGGATAGATCAAATCAGAGCTTTATTAACCCATTGAAACCGGCAAAGCATCAGTCATTTTAGATTTTAGCGTTGGCTATTAAAAAATAGCAGATATACAAGCTCACAGCACAGCACTTCGTGCCACACTGCAAGCTTGTACATCTACATCTGCTATGTTTGGACATTTTTGAAAAATCTTGAAAGTGTTTCAAATTTTTTGTTTAGAGGGCATTTGTAGAATCGGCCTCAGGTCATTTAGCAAGTTTCGAGTCTCTGGAAATAGATTTTCACACCATACCAAAATGAATGGTATCCAATGGTTTCCTCGAAAAGTAAACAAACCATGGTGTGCTTTGGATTTTTTTTTTTTGCAGTAATGCTTATATGAATAGTGGTCAATGGGCTAAACATGCCAGATCTCCAATATGTTATACTATACAATTTGTTTGCAAAAAGGTTTTGTGTTTTGACAAAATGATCTGTGATTCTCAACCATTAACCCTCATCTTTTGTCGTTTTTGACTGCTTAACAGAGGTATGTGACAGTCCACTGGTGTCTGGTCTACCGCCATCATTCTTCAGAAGCTCTTCCCAGTTGTCCAACAGTCATGGGCCAGGCTTCGCTAAGGTCAACAGAAGAGAAGGTAAGGAATTTGTTACAGAACTGCTCCTATCCATGGATCAAATACAGAACATAGCATTATGGGCTTGATTGTAAACTGCATACGGCTATACCATACAACTGGACTGAGGGGCCAGTCATGATTCGAGTTCAGTAGTACAAGCAAAAACTTTATACAAAATGATCAAAATAAATACATGACACAATCTAGGTTGTGTTCTTGTTACATAGTCCAAGTAATAAGGTATTCCTGTAAGGTGCGTGAATTAAACATTGTACGTACGTAAGAGAGGCAAACGAATGCTCATACACCGACACATCAATAAATGGAATTTCCACAGAGATTTCAGAAAAATCATACAATGTATTATTGGGGCAGGATAATTAATCAGAGGATCATTCATGTTCCAGGGCTAAGAACACACATACCAAATAAACATGTGTTCAGTATATACTCAAATGTTACTTCAATGTTACTTGACAGACAGGCTTTATTAATCCTCTGATGTAAATTAATGATTAGAAAATGCCAAACAGTTGTTAACACTCGGGTGTCTAAGCAGTCAACCTGACCAATTTTGAGATTTTGAAGTTGATTATCTTTGCTCTTGAAGCTCTCAGAAGGTTCCCCTTCCATGACTTTTCCTAAATATTCGATTGAAATCATCTCAGTTTTTTTCCCATATGAAATGTTTTCTAAATATGAAATTAGGCATTATCAATCAGTAATCGGTTCATTATTCCCTCCGCAATAGATGAATGCATTTTATAGTGTGTGGTTCGGACGAATGGCATGCATTGGGCAGCACAAATCTTTGAAGAGACTATCATCTTATATAAACACAATTGACACAAGGAATTGACACTCTCACTTCTTCTGATTATTGGAAAATTAGAATCACAGAAATTTGTTGAGAATTAGGAGTAAGAGAGACCTTTGAATGCTGTGCGCCCGGCCGACTCTTTCTCTCTCTCACAGACACAACGTACGCAGTAAACTCCTCAGTGTTCATGACTCCAAGTAATAGTCTGTGACGTATGCGGAAGTGCCTTTTAGACCTGGCAATAGGTCTATTTGTGGCGTTGATGTGTCACAGACTTAACCTCTGAATTTGGAACCGTGCAGCTGTCGCTACAGCGATCAGCTGTTCTGTTTCATACGTGCTCATCAATGAGATGCGTCTGAGTCTGTCTCCGGCTTCAGACAGCAGGCATACATTTAACTTTGAAAAGTTAATCTGTGTAACTTAAGTAAATATGGTTTACTCTGTCGCTACCAGTGAATCCTTTTTAGGCTATCTATTTTTCACTCAAGAGTGTAAATGTACCGTAACCATTTCCTAAACCCCATTCGTGTGCCTAATTCAAGCTCACCGCTTCAGCAATCGCGCTGTTTTCTACGTTTTTGTCATAAAGATTTTACATATCGGATCTCAGTTACAATTCCCAGTTACCCATTCCCATTCACGTTCCCAGTTCTAGCCTATATTATCATGTTTCTGCCTGTACCCCAAATGAAACCTAGCACTAGCCAACATGTGAGGTTTGAGTGGGATTGAAATGTTAATCGATATTTAAAAGACAATGGTATCGCCCGCTGCACGGGGAGAAGGTGTCAGAGCATAGAAGGCTCTGGTGGAGCCCAGAGGGGAGAGAGTGGGCAATGGAATAGCAGGAAAAAACTGTCAATTTTATCTGAAGTCCGTCTGCGTGGTAGTTGGCCGTACTACCATCATGCAAGTGTTAAAGCACATATACAGTCTGGGCCTAAAAATGTGTTTGCCCTACATTAGGAGTCTTATCTAAAGTAATAGGATCCTTTCATCTGGAGACAGCTGCTCAAGGATCAGTATAATGCACTTCCAAATGTTTGTTATGACTTTCACTGTGAATGTCAAGAAGAATAGAGCCATAATGTTATCATTTTACTGTACACAATTCTACCACTGACTATCCCTCGAAAATTGCACAGTGTCTTGCGTTGCACACTTCTGCTCACTAGGCCTGTCACAGTTATTACATAATTGCCTAATCGCTAATATATTTTCATTATAAAAAATTATGGAAATAGCAGATCTACAAGCGACGCTTCTTGAGCTTGTAGATCGTCTATTTCCACTATTCATGTTTTTTGTGAAAGTTATTAAATATTTATTATTTAGTTATTTAGTTATTTGTCTGCCCTGTGCAACTTTAGTTTACGAAGCTTAAAAGCAGAACAGCGACAATTAATCGTCAAGTAAAATTTCATAATCGTGACAGCCCTACTGCTCACATTACAACGCAGATTGTATCCTTAGCCGGATCTCCCTGTTCTGTGGGTTATAGCAATGGATTACTGATCACCTCAGTGTAGGAAGCCAACACCTCACAAAACATATGGCTGTTTTCAGGACACTGATCACAAAACATCAGAGGGACGTCTCCTTTGGATTGAAATAGATAGATAGCTCTCTGGCAATGGGAGTTGTGAAGAGAGAGAAGCCAATACGACACAACACAACAGCTACTGCTACCCATCGGTATCGTATAATGTCTGTACACTACATATTAGGAGTTATATTGGAATATACATCACTGACTCTCACAAGGTCACTTCCCCTTACCAGGGGAATAAATCTGAATGTAAGTCGTCCACTACAATAAAAACAAAAAACGATGAAATACTGCACTGGACATTGATGTGAGGCTTTGAGAAAATGGCTGTCATGGATTATTTATGAGCTTTTTGGATGCAAAGGTTTTGCTGCTTTATGCATTTTTATGAAACTCAGCAGTTGATCCGAGTGTCAAAGCATAGAACCAGCTGGGAATGTGGGATATGCTTTTTTTCTTGACACAATGAGAATGGGTTGACCAACTAACCCATGCTTAGCCAGCAGAATGAAGTTACCCCAGTGTGTTTGCTGGTGGAGGCTGTGAGCAAACACTCAATGTGGTTCAGTTTCTTTTTATATTGCTTTGTGATTTTTTTTTCCTATTCCCGTATTTTACTTGTGCAGGTGGGACCTTTTATAAGATCCACAGTGATTTACTTAATCTCGATCTCAAATGTTTTCTGTGTTTTATAAGTCTTTTACCCAAGGCTTGCTTATATGAGTTGAGTGAAAAGAAGTTAAAGGAAAATCTATTGAGCCAGAGCTGTCAGCAAGCATACTTTAGACCTTATCCAGATCACCGTACACTGAATAATAATAAGCAAAGGATGAGAGAGTACAAAGGAGCGCTCTTTGGGTTATGAAAGGCATGAGTTTGGTATTGAAGGAGCTGCCTGAAAGTGGTCCATTTAACCCATTACTGTAAAAAATATTCAAAGCAATCTTCTTTTTAGTTTGGCATATCCACAGGGGACTTTGATTTAAAAACATGCTGTACCGAACATTACGGAATGTTTGTAGCCGTAATGCATTGGTGTGACGCGTGATGCCTGGTGCTACAGTATTTATACTGCAGGTGAATTGGTACCAATTGAAGAGCAGGTGTGCCAATTATAGGAGGGCAACTTGCATGGCTGGACTAGGACAAAAATTCGGCCCTAGCATTTAATACCTTTGACTGGCCCACTTGTGATCTTTTTTTAAAAAGAAAAAAAAAAAGTTGTTCCCCTACTGTAATGTCATTTTCATCCCTTGTGCTTCTGCACATTTCCTTTCAGCATTACATTTCTGAATCAATTCATTAGCAGGCTTTCTAATGTGTCATTGCAGCCTCTCTCACACTGATACAGTTAAACGTTTTCACAGCCGGTCTATAAAAACAACAGATACAAAGTAGCCTAAACCCAAATCTAGGGGCTTCAATTAAATCAACTGTAGTCTGGGTAGATTGGGCCCTAAAAAGGTCCAGTGAATAGGTCCTCCCCAAATCTGCTTTAGTTGCACGACCAACAAAGCAACTAATTCAAATCTTTGAATATTTATATTTTTTAAAGTGAACATTTTTAACTCAAATCTTTGCTTCTTGGGGTCCCTGGAACAAAACATTTTGAGATGGGGGTCGGCGGCCAAATACGTATAATTTTGGGGATCCTTGACATGAAAAAGTTTGAGCACACTGATACGTAAAGCAACATGTTTTAGAAGGTCTCAGGTCTTAATGGGTTAAAGTCATGTTTTGCCAATGGCAAACTATGTCAGGTCATTGAGCCTCCCTTGTGGAGTGCAGTAATGTTAATACAGTAGCTGTATCTCTGAGCTGAATGACAATGATAAGTAGATTTTTATTTAGGTCTGAAGCCCTTGCCATCCTACCTCTTTTTCTTCTTCCTTTTCCAGCATCCCAATTCATATACATGTTCTGGCATAGGAAGGAACTTCACTCTAACTGTATCACTTGTATTTAACCACAGTAAAAATACATTGAAACAACGTCTTTTTTACAAGTATGAACTGGCCAAGAGGCAGAAAATTACACCGATTCACGTAGAGACAGTACAGTACAAAAACACCACACATAACACACTGACTACTGACATTACTCCAAAGAGAGTAGGTGAGAATTAAAAGTTTTAAAAACATAAAAAGTAATTAAAAAAAAGGAAATGCACCGAGAAGCAACAATTAAACACAAACGAAAGCTTCACCTCAAAGCAAGAACAGCTATAAAGGGATTTGGTGGTAATATTTAAAAACACCTTCATGAAATTAAAGAGACGAATTTCAGTTGAATCTGAAGTTAATTCCAGGCCCAGATAAAATAGACTTCTTTTACCTGCCTCACCCCACAGTGCAGGCATGGTATAGCACAGCCAACTAGTACTTTTTTATATATATGCAGTGTGTATATATATGTACTTTATGTGTGTGTGTCTTTTTTATATTGTGATCAAACGTATCATGAGTTTTTGTTATCGTTACATGCCTATCTTTTCACTCCGAAGTAAAAGAGAATGTATTTGAAGTAATATTTTTTTGTTTGTTATCAGAATCCTCTACTAACCTCTAGAGTGTGTGTGTGTGTGTGTGTGTGTGTGTGTGTGTGTGTGTGTGTGTGTGTGTGTGTGTGTGTGTGTGTGTGTGTGTGTGTGTGTGTGTGTGTGTGTGTGTGTGTGTGTGTGTGTGTGTGTGAGAGAGAGGGGAAGTGACAGAGACAGACAAAGAGAGGATTGTTGTAATATTTAGTCTATAGAACGCACTTGTTCTGGTGAAAGAATTACCCAAATGATAAGATTACAGACATCCTTCAGGGTTGGCTCATGCAAACTGGGCAATTTCCCAAGTCCCTAGGGGTGCCAAAGGGTGCCACGCCACAGGTGATATTGTTTTAATTTATTTTTATGCTCTCCACCTACCCAACACAGACAGGAAATGAAACGGTTGTCAAAATTAAGTGGGGCACAAATTAGACGCAGAGAGAGAGAGAGAGAGAGAGAGAGAGAGAGAGAGAGAGAGAGAGAGAGAGAGAGAGAGAGAGAGAGAGAGAGAGAGAGAGAGAGAGAGAGAGAGAGAGAGAGAGAGAGAGAGAGAGAGAGAGTCAACGGGCGCTGTCCCTGGTGCTGAATAGAGCAGAGATAGGCAGAACACATAATTTTGGTTCAGCCTTGCTTGCTTTTCATGGTTATATATTTGCCATTGTTCAAGGTTCAAGGCTGTGTTTTATAGTTACATCTTGTGTATAGGTAGGTACATAAGAGTAAAATGTATTTCTGTTCGGCTTCCTACAGACAATGCAGCACTATAGGTAATAATAACACTAAGATAAGAAAAAAGGAAGAATTTAAAAAAAAATCAAAACAAGAAAACATAAGGGTCTCCATAGTATCTTCTTTATACAACAGTTTAGGTTATAGTTCAGGGATGGGGTTGGGGGTGGGGGCATTTAGAGTTTCCTTTTGGCCTGATTTATTTTTAATATTGTCATTCTTGTTATTCTTTCATTGCTTGTGGACGGTAAACTTGTCATAACCTAAACCTACAACAGATACTGGTTTTAAATACCTGACAGTAATATGAATATTTGTATGGGGGGGTAACTTTTATTATTTTGCCCTGGGTGCCATATTGCCTGTGTTGTGCTCAATCAGAGAGGACACTGGTGCCACCTGCGTGGCCATGATCGAGTACATCTCCGACCCTTGGTTCCAGTCAGCCAGGCATGACCAAACCTCAACGCCTACGGGGAAACACAAAAACCTGAACATCACTGATTAAGTTACATTATTTGTTTGGCCAGCCGTGTGTTGACGCCTCCTGTATCCGTCAAATGAATGGTTAATTGAACTGTTTGACATACAGTCTCCCATGGATCCACACATGCAAAACAAACCACTATAAGGAACATCAATCAAACTCTATTTAATTTGTGAATGTATTTCACACGTTCAAATGGTTATATGCAGGGTGTAATTTGTTAATTAGAACAGAGCGGGACATCTTTGAAAGATTGTATTCATCAAAAATAAATACATGAATTGTATTCAAATACAACAAGCCTATATTGGGTATGAAACTTGCAATTACATTCTGAATGAATGAACTTACCTCTCTATTTCAGAGGTACATATTGTAGTGAATTTCAGTCTCTCTTTCAATTTAATCATGAAGTGGGACACTTTAGTCTCTATTGGATCAGACCTCTGACAGTGAAAATCGTTTTTTATAGGCGCTTGTGCCGTAGGCTGTTACTGCATTGAGACTTGGTGTGAAATCAATGCGTCCCTATGGTAAATTGAACAATGTATTACACCTGGTTCTAGCTTTTCATCAATTGACTTTATAACCTCCCGGTGAAACTCCTCACTGTCAGGTGAGAAGAAGCGGCTGGCGAGTGGCAACGCCATGTGTATCGGAGGAGACACGTGATCGCTTGGAGGGGGCGGCGGGACTGGGGCATTGGCCATGACTAAATTGGGAGAAAAAAGAAAAAGAAGAATAAAAGAAAATAATATACATCAAGTGACCTAGAATGGCTCTCAAGCTGTGGATTGACCTCCCCCCTATCAGTCAGGACAGCAGACTCGCTCACCATCTTCTGTTGCAGTTTGAAAACTCAACCCCCTCACTCCCCAGCATTCACAATTTCTTTGTATCAGTGCGTGTTGCCTATTTAGTCTAGATAGACTAGACTTGCACCGGCCTGGTCAGGGACCAGGACCACATAACATGGCAACGATGTAAATTGGGAACCATGCCAACTTGGGAATGCGTGCCCCATCCGGTTGTGCAATACCCGTTGTACCTGTTGTCAGACTACCCGGTGCTGTACCCATTATCACTACGGTACTAATAACGTGAGATATTACAATCAATGGGTTATTTATAAACGGACACCGGCCTGCTCGGGAATGATGCAAGTCGAGAACAATGCAAGTTGGGAATGCATTCCCCACACGTTTATGCAATACCCGTTGTAGTTCTTGTACTTGAGTACCCGGTGTTGTACCCATTCTCAGAGTACCCAGTATGATACCAACTACCATACGACCGGTTGACTAAATATGGAGATACAGAGATCACTTAAAAACTGCTGATGTCATGCTGATGACGTACATGAGCATAAGTGAATGGAATTTCTACCAAAATGACACGTTGGTTGAAATTAAGTGGGGCGCATATTCCATTCTGACAGAGAGAGAGAGAGAGAGAGAGAAAGAGAGAGAAAGAGAGAGAGAGACACACACACAGACAGACATACAGAAAGAGGAGGGGGCGAGAAAGCCTGCTAAGTGGCATGATAAAAGCGATCTGATCATGTTTTCTTTTTTTTTGTTAATGACCCTGTTGCTATTGTCCGTTATTTTGCCCTGGGCGCCACATTGCCTTGTGCCGGCCCTGACCTCCTTTTCTTCATAATGGTGGATAAAGCTCCTGCAGCTATTTTAGTGATGAAAATAAATACATGAATGGTATTCAAATACAACCTATATACATAGGATATGTAATTTGAAACTAATAATAATAATAAAAAGTACCTCTGAATAAGCATGTCGGCTAAATTAAAAATTATTAATCAAGAGACTAATTTACGGAGCCCTATTGTATTTAACGAGGTAAAAAACTATGGCCATTTTTCATGTGTTTTTTTTTTTACAGTGCCATAATATGATTTAATGCAGCGATGCTGGACGGTTCTTCAGACCAGATGAGAATCTGATCTATGACCTGATCTATTATAGACGAATACAGGGAAGGCCTGATGACATGGAATCTGACATCAGATGGTGATGAATAGTATCGATTCGATATCAATGCTTTGCTGAAGAGGCATCTCCTTCTGAATATATGACTCCCAATATTTTATTGTCTTTCTCCCCTCACCTTTTCTCTTCCTTAATGTCTTACCTTCCTCGCCCCCGCTTCTCCATTTCTTATTATTCCCCTTTTGCCTTTTTTTCTCCAGCGTTTTGTATAACTTTCCATTTACTGTAGGTCTGGCACCAATGCTTCTTGCAAAACTCAACCACCTCACTGGATTCTGTTGTGAACTGTCTATTCTTGCATAAACTATGACAAATTAATGTCTTGAACTGGTAGGATACACATTTGCCATGGTGCTGTACTGCTGTATACTCTTTGCGGTTGACATTGGCTAAATGTCTTGTTGTTGGGCCTAGTGCTTCTCAATTCATCAGAACCAATTAAAGAATGTGTGGCTGAATTAATTCAATTTTAATTCAATTCTGAAGGACAATAATGGCATTTATACAAACGTATATTTTTCCCCCTCTAATTGATTTGCTATTTCCACTCCCACTTCCCATAATGTATCCCTTTGTAATTGCCTGCCTTTCTCTTTAACTTCTTACCTCTATTTCCCTCTACTGCATCTATCTGTTTCGGTGCGTGCGTGCGTAAAATAGAACCACTACACCACAGGTTGCATCAGAAAATGTCTGGTAATTAAATCTAAAGTAAAACTCATGAAGAGTGAAAAAGTCACATCGTAGTTGAAAATCTATCTGTTAAGTTCTTCAATGACATTCATTTAAACAAAATCAGCGGCAGAATATTAGTATTACTGGGTCTCAGTGCTGCATTCAAACTTACTTGAACCTACTGGAAAACTGGGTGGGACTTTCTGGCACAGTACTTTGTGTCTCTAGGTAATTGACTGAGCAGACAAAAATGCCAGGCAGAGCTCCCCAAGGCTCCATTTTGAGGCCTCTTCTGTTTTAAATTTATTTAGGTGACATACACATTTACATAACCATATAACAAAGGGACTATGGTCCAATACAAGCACTGAGTACAGTACAGTACATTGAATAAATCAACGCTCGGAATGTGCCAGAATTTTCTTCCATTAAATGTCTGGAAGATGTCTGATATCACGAACAAGAACTAAAGGACTTGATTTAGTTTTATCAAATGTTTTTCTCCCACTTTAGTCACTATGCCTAATGCCCCTCAAACTTTTCCCCCCTATTAGCTGATGTTCAGACTGTTTGGTCCTAGGGATGCTATTGAAACCACATGCCGTAGAGCCTTCGCCTTACTCCTCTCACCCCAACACTCCCTGCTCACAGATGCCGCCCCCAGCCCGTATAGGATTACGTGCAGTGACAATTATCATCCTCCTCGCTCGGCTGCCCTCCCCTGAACACGAGCCAAATGTGTTTGTGTGTAGACACTCAACAATGCCGGCTGCACCACAGTGGATTCAAACCCACAACCTGCCTGGGCATGCAGGCACTTCACCATTGCACCACCTGAGTGCCTTCCAAAATACATTTCTTATCTTATGTTACATCCAGACCTCTGGTCTGCTTTCTGTCCTCAGTCAAAACTAAACGTGGAGAAGCAGCTTTTTCAGTTTTTATGCGGCACATACAGTACCTGGAACATACTCCCAGGAAACTGCAGGTCTGCTACAACTCTCACCTCTTTTCAATCAAATCTGAAGGCTTTTATCTGTGCTGCTGCCTTTACGAAGGTTATCACTACCTTTTGCCCTAGAAGACCTTTCCAGGTCGAAACGTTGGTTTTCATTTGAATAAATCCTGGATCGTGGCCACGAGTGTGCAGCCTTTTCTTTACTTTTATACGTATTTACCAAGGTCAGCAGAACCTCACTAATACTGGTGTGCGCCCTCCTCCCGTTTGTTTGACTTTTGCCCAAATAAGACACAGATCATCACCACACATGAACGCACACAACATTAAACATACAAGCAGCCAGCCTGTGTAGTGCGGCTTTACCACCAAACACTGCATCGTGATTTGTGCATCTTCATTCACAAACTACAAACATAGTTGCTTATAGATGTCTAAGGATTGGACAGGGAGGCCACACTGTTGTTGTTTTTTCTTGTGCCTGCCTGTCCCATTTACCCTGTTCTCTAGTTTTTCTCGAGTGGCTGTCAGGTTGAATAACACAGCATCATAGCCAACCAAACAGTGTGCTTATTACTGTAGACACACACATCTGTTCCTTTAGTGAAGCTGCTATAGCCTGACCAGCCTCATGTCAGCCTTTATTTCCCCTTTAGCACTAAAACAGAACAAGAGGCGTACAGGCTGAAGTCACATGTTATGTATAGGCCATTATTTGGCTAACAACAGTTGAAGAGTGAATATTGTTGCTGATGTGGATTATTCTCAGTGTGATAGCTGCGAGGAACCCAATAGCGCAATCTGGAACTTGGTTTTGCTTGCAGCTCTATGCTGGCTTATAATTGGACTAATAAAAGGATGTACAGTAAGGATGTCTACCAAAAAAAGTCAAGCAAATCTAACCTACGTCTTACCAAGGCTGAAAAAACCCTACTGAAGAGAATAGAACATCATGGAGGATACTGGAGATTTCCATTCATTCCCCCATTCGTATAGATTCATCTAAAGTAGCCTGTTGGTTCACACTTGACTACAGGGACTTACATGTGTGCATTCCTTCAATAGTGCTGACTGTTTCCCAGTCAAGGTCATCAGTTGGTTTGGATTACATTTTTGTGTGAGATGAGACTTCTTGTTCTCTGAGTTGAATTCTGTGTACTCTTTCATTTCTTCCATCTTCAATTAATTTCCAGTCATAACCCAGAGAGATCAATCTGTCTGCCATCGTGTACAGTATTTGGGTGAGGAACTTTGGTGAAGAGCTCTTTTGTCAAAGAGGAAGCTGTAGCTGTAGCTGTCTCTACCTCTATCACTCACTCACTCACCCCCCCTCCCCTCTCTCTCTCTATCTCTCTCTCTCTCTCTCTCTCTCTCTTTCTCTCTAATACACCGTTTAATGAGTAAAGGTCAGTGTGTCTGCTCTCTCTCACTGTGCTGTCAATGGTCATGTCTGTTAGCAAAGCACTTATTAGCTTTGGCCTTTAGCTTCTGCCCTCGAGCTGAGACACCACCACATTGAAACAAGTATTCATTCTGGGTGAAAATGTCAGTGTAAAAAGTGCAATGTGTTCCAAATGAGCTGAGGAAATAGCATCGACTATCCACAGTGCATTGGCATCGTAATGAGGTTCATGTTGTGTTGTGAAATTATTTCTCAAACAGCTCAATAGTGAGAACTTTGACAATACATTCGATGGAACAGTGTCTGTGTCCACATGTGTGTTTGTATTGAGTTTATACATATTTATTTGCGTCAGCCCCGCCACATAATGACCCATTGGCAATGTAAATGTCAAACTTTTTTTTAAACTTGGCAGTCTCTAGCTTTAGAGGCTGGCTGGCTGTCTCATGTTGACTTATGTCTTAAATTATACCTTGTCTTGTGACTTATGTCGCATATCATGACCACGTATAAATTAGGCCCCCCCATCTCTCTCTCTCTCTCTCTCTCTCTCTCTCTCTCTCTCTCTCTCTCTGTGCAGTATGTGTCTGTGTGTTGTGCATGAATGGTTGTCACCTCTGTAGGGAAATTGGCAGCAGTCTCCTCCTTTAGAATCAGTCCATCTGGCGCTTGGGCAACGCGCCGGCCTGACTCTGCACTTTCTCTTACACACACAGACAGAAACACACCCAAACCCGCGCACACACACACGTGCAGCACACACACACACACACACACACACACACACACACACACACACACACACACACACACACACACACACACACACACACACACACACACACACACACACACACATGCCTCCTCACCTTCTCAGTATTCAAAGTGTCATTGTAGTGTAACAGCCCATTCCATCATCTCAGATGTTTCTTCCTAATCAGGCTCTGCCACCACCGGCCTAATGCCTTGCTTATGGCTGTCCATCGATTTCGATGATGACGTTGCTCCAAGAATGGTTTATGGGGGGGTTGCGTTTGTGCCATTGCATGTGACTGTACAGGCCAATGCGTGGCAATGCGTGCCCTGCACACACACACACACACACACACACACACACACACACACACACACACACACACACACACACACACACACACACACACACACACACACATGCAGTTAAATGTATATCTCTCTCTCTACACACACCATCCCGCTAGCCCTCCCTTCCAATTCGGCCCCACCTACAGTAAGCACCTGCTCGTTCCTCCATCCATCTACTCTGACTCTTTCAGGACTATATGGCTTTACTGCTCTGTAGCCTCTGATGTGACGCGATTATGATGAAACAGATCCAGAGACCTGCTGACCCCGTGTCATGGCAGAGAAACTACACAGACGGCGTGAAAGCTTTTCTACTATCCCAGGGAATTGAAATGTGTTCCGTCTCTGATGGGGCTGCTTATTTAGCTGTTAGTTTCCTAACGGCTCATTTCAATAGCCATTTCGCGATCAATGTCCCTCCCGTCGGTTCAATGAGAGCTGTTTGATTTCGCTCAATTGGTGAAGGTCACGCACAGAAAGCCTTTCCCCAGAACATTGAAGAAAAGTTGTAACCCCCCCCCCCCCCCCACTCACTTCCAAACTTTGTTCCATCTCAACCTAGGCAGATTAAAGTGTAATGAATCACTTTTAGATCCTTCCCCTGACTCCCTGCTTTCTTTCTTCACCCATTACAACCGGGAAAGCATCTGTGTCATTTTAAATTTTAACCATACTTTGGCTATTCAAAAATAGCAGATATACAAGCTCATAGCGCGTCACTTCGTGCCGCGCTACGAGCTTGTAGATCTGCTATTTTAGTTTTTTTTTAAAAACGCTAATCTTTGAATATACTGTATTTTTTTTTTAAGCGAAAATGTTTAACTCAAATTTTTGCTTCTGGGGGTCTCTGGAACAAAATATTTTTGAGATGCGGGTCCGCGGCCAAATTCATATAATTTTGGGGGTCCTTGACATGAAGTAGTTCCACTGACATAGAAACATACGTTTTTCAGAAAACTGTTGGGATTTAGAAGACATTAGTAGACGCCAACCTGCTCTCCTCTTTGTGTTCGGTGTTCTCCTCCTCCTTGCTCCTTCACACTCGATGGCAAATTCCAATCACAGTTGTCATTCATTCTCTCCACGTCTCTCTTTGTTCCTCCTCTCTGCAGGTGCTGGAGGCTGGTCTCCTCTGAACTCAGACAGGTACCAGTGGTTGGAGGCGGACCTCGGGAGGCGGACTCAAATCACCGCCGTTGCCACGCAGGGCCGCTACGGCAGCTCCGATTGGCTGACGGCCTATCTGCTTATGTTTAGCGACACGGGACACAACTGGAGACAGCACAGACAGGAAGATAGTATAGAGGTGAGTCTAGTGTGATGCTTAGTTACTGTATATTTTATAATTATTTACAGATACAGTACTGACTGGAAAGTAATGCCATTAACCCATTCAATCCGCATCTGTGTCATTTTAGATTTCTAGATATATAAGCTCATAGCGCGGCACCGAGCTATGAGCTTGTAGATCTGCTATTTTTGGGAAAGAAATCATGAAAATGTGTGCAAATCTTTGAATATATATTTTTAAAGTGAACATTTGTAGCTCAAATCTTTGCTTCTGGGGATTCTACAAATCTTCTAAATCCTAACAGTTTTCTGAAAAACTATTGTTGCTATATCAGTGGTGCTCAAACTTTTTCATTTCAAGGACCCCCAAAATTATATGTACTGTATTTGGCCTCTGACCACCATCAAAATATTTTGTAATAGGGACCCCCAGAAGCAAAGATTTGAGTAAAAATGTTTCCCTTTAAAACATATATATATTCAAATATTTGCACAAATGTTAGAGATTTTTCAAAAATAGCAGATGTACAAGCTCATAGTGCGGCACTCGGTGCCGCGCTATGAGCTTGTATATCTGCTATTTTTGAATTGCCAAAGAAATCTAAAAATGACACGGATGCGTTCCCGGATTGAATGGGTTAAAAGAAAGATTATGGCTCTCAAGACTGTATTAACAAAAAACAACCCATGTAGTCTAAAAACAAAAGAAAATAGAAATGCTACCATTAGCATTAATATTTCAAAGACGTACTTTGGGATGAATCGACTAAATCCACCGGAATCACAACCACAACAAACAGTGTTGACATGGGAATTGTAGAGGGGTGAATGCTGACATGCATTATGAATGGGGCATAGCACAGTGCTGCATACAAATGTGTTAAAGACACCTTATACTCCATAGCTACGGTAACGTAAATACTCTATATCAATAGCTGGTTTTTGAGGAACACTTACCTTACAAAGATTCAAGTTGAGTTAAAGGTAGGGTAAGTGATTTGCTTTGGTTAAAATAAGTGTTAAATAGCTCTATATTCTGATAGTACTCATTGCTATAGAGTGTTTGTTCAGTATTAGGAGTCTCCTTGTCTCTCCACCTCTTTATTAAACAGAAAATGCATTTTCGTTCCAGTTTCAGTTTCATTTCCAATTTTATTCAACCAGGACAGAGAACTCAATCAGGATACAGATTAAACAAGTGAAATTGGAAGTGATGACACTAAGAAATGAGCAGACAAAATTGGAACTGGAACACTATACAAATTAAGCTTAAAAATGGGTACTTTCTCCTGATTGGCTGAGATTTTGACACCTACCGAAAAATGTATTTTCTGTTTATTAAAGAGCTGGAGAGACAGGGAGACATCTGTTACTGAAAAAACACTCTATAGCAATGATTACTATCAGAATATAGTATTTTAACTTTTTAACAAAATACTTTTTGTTTTAACCAAAAAATATCACTTACCCTACCTTTAAATTCAAATACATTCTATAAGTGTCTATTATATTTGTATCTATATCATCCCTGGAGATGGGTGCGGCCTGCATTGGTAAAAAGGCTCATCAGGAGCTTTCCACCCTTCATTAACCATTTAAGACCTCTATGCAAGCCCCCAGAACCCAGTGGTTTCATTGAAGCCAAATGGACATGCTGGCCATTCATGGTACTGCAGGCCTGGGGCCTCAACATGAACGAGCGAAAACGGTTTCGACCAATGGGCTCGACTCACGAGCGTGCGCACGTGCTTGCGCACGGGGCTGTGCGCTTCTGTGACGAATTGGGCCCATAATAGGCCGCGCGGCCGCGCCCACCAAATTTCCAACCCGGAAGAAGGGGTGATTTAGGCCCATGCGCTGGGTGAGCAACTGAATGCAAGTGGATGGGAGGAGATTTTGGGTGCCCTCTCTATTATTTTTTAACTCTATGCCTCTATGTCATATGGCATATATAGTAAAAATGTACGATCGACAAGCTCACAACCGCTATTTTTGAAAATGGAGGAGAAGCGTCCGCCTATAATGACATGCCGTGTTGAAAGTGGTTAATATGCTGTAAGTGATGGAACAATAAAAGGGACCTTGCCAGGGCTGTGCTGACTGAATAGAGCAGCTGCCAAGTAGCGTAGATGCTTTTGGAACAGAGAACTTCTCTCTCTTTCCTTTATCCTCTGTCATTGAACGCTCGCTCCTTCTGTCCCTCTTTCTCTCCCTTTAAAAGTCGTTCTTCTTTATCTCCCCTGTTTTCTCCATGTTTGACTTTTTTTTGGTCTGACACACCTCTCCTCTCTCTCTCTCTCTCTCTCTCTCTCTCTCTCTCTCTCTCTCTCTCTCTCTCTCTCTCCCTCTTTCTCTCTCTCTCTCTCTCTCTCTTTCTTCCCCACTCTCACCCGCTGACTGAAGACTTGTCAAAGGCTGGTCATATTTCAAAAGGCGCTTCCCCTGTAAATGAGACGCCACTCGCTGCTCAACAGCAAACCGAGTCATTTTTCTTTAGCTCTCCGCTCCGCTGCCTGCACCGCACTCCTTCAATGTGCTGAGGATGGTGCTCGCAGCTCACAATTATGCAGCACCGGGCGCCGTGGTGGAAAAAATACTCAAATGTTTTACTTAAGTAAAAGTATCGATACTGCAATGTAGGAGTTCTCTGTTACAAGTCAAAGTCCGGAATTAAAAATGTACTTGAGTAAAAGTACAAAAGTATTGGTATCAAAATGTACTTAAAGTACCAAAAGTAAAAGTACTAAAATGTTTGAAAATAGCCTAGGTATAAAATAGGCTATTGCTATTTCTGGTGTGAGACACGGTGCACTTGTGTGAGACACAATGCACAACCAATTATACAGTTAATCAGGCTTTAGTATGTGTGTTGTAAGGATTTTGGTGGAATGCCCTTACATTCGGGATGATTCTCTGTGTTGCTGAGGTGTATGGAGTGGTGTAATAAAACATCAGTCCAAAGGCTACTTTCTCTATGCTCTGTTCTTTTACTGAACCGTCGGGCACTGGCCTACATGGGAACGATGCAAGTCAGGAAGCTCAAAAGGTGTTGCCCTGTGATACGTTTTGAGCTTGTAGATCTGCTATTTTTGTGTGACACTGTAGTATGACAAAGATGGGCATTAATAATAAAAATAAAAAAACGCATCTGTGTCGTTTTTAGATTTGAGCTAAAAAAAACATTATTTTACACTTTGGCTATTCAAAAATAGCAGATTTAAAAAAAAATAGCGAGTGCCGCACTATGAGCTTGTAGATCTGCTATTTTTGAAACATTTTGAAAATGTGTGCACATCTGTGAATATATATATTCTTTTAAAGCGAACATTTTAAACTAAAATCTTTGCTTCTGGGGGTCCCTAGAACAAAATATTTTGAGATGGGGGGTCTGCGGCCAAATACATATAATTTTGGGGGTCCCTGACAATTACGAAAACGGGGCTGTGTACTCAGGCCCCTCCTGTACTCCCTTCTCAATCATGACTGTGGGGCTCCACACAGCTGAAAAAACATCATCATGTTTGCTGATGACACCCCCGCACGACGTTGGCCTGATTACAGACAATGTTGAGACTCCCTGCACTACAGGGAGGAAGTGAGAGCCCTGACATCCTGCTGTCAGGATAACAGCTTCCATCTCAACTTCAAAACTAAGGAGATGATCGTTGACTACAGCAGGAAACACTACCCTTCCTCTTCGCCTTGCCAACTAGTTGTACGAGCTCTTGTTTTATTGGATCTTGTTTATTCTATACACTTATTTGTTTTAGCTCTTGCTCATTTGATTTTCCTATTCGTCTCATCTGTTTAAGAAAGTAGGTAGCTGATATATTGCACTTTTACCTTCCTGCACTAGGTATACTTTTAGTTGCTTGTTTTAGAAGAGAATGCACTTAAGACTGCTGGTGATTAGTAGTTTCGTTCCCTACCTATGTTGAATGCACGTATTGTAAGTCGCTTTGGATATAAGCGTCTGCTAAATGAATGTAATGTAATGTACAGCGACGGCGCTCAACCTGTGGGCTGGGGTCCACTGGCAGGCCGCGACGGTATAGCAAGTGGGCCCCCAAATAATTGTCAAGTTCCTCAGGGTTCACATCAGCGAGGTCCGGGGCTCACAAGCAGTGCCAATACAGCTTTTCTTCCTCCTAGTCACCTCAGCAATGGACCTATAACTCTGCTGCCATCTGGCAAATGCTACCAGAGCATCGGGACTATATTCAGCAGGCTCAGGAACAGTTTTTATCCCCAGACCGTGGGCCAACAAAAAAAAGGTGATATAGACTGACACAGGAATACAGTTTACAGATTTACGGACTGTACAGATGCTATCACACTTCTTTTTTCTTTTTTTTCCAGTATAATACTGCACTTTGAATGTTGAATTTAGCTGCCACCACTGCACAGGTATATCTACTTCCCACATGCCATAACTCTAATGAATAATTAAACTAGCCATGTGACTTGTCATTGCATTACCTGAGGGCAAAATGACAATGATATAGTCATACACACCCATACACCCAGGTTAATTGTGCAATACTTTATTCATACATTTCTTTTTTGTTTATTTATTCTTTTGTTTCTATTTAGCATCTCTATTCTTGATAGATTTAATACATTGGTCTATCTGATGCATATGCACAAACTCACTTTACTGCTGTGCATGATAGCGTCACTGTTTAATCTCTTGTAGGTAAAACCTACTCTTGTTGATTGTCATTGCTGTCATCGATTGTTCAATGTTACTGTGAACCAGAGTCAGATTTCTTAAAAAACACATTGTAAAAACATTTGAACAATAAACCTGATACAATATTATTATTGTTGTTATTATTATTATTATGTTACTGATGATGATAATAATAATACTTTTGCTGTAATAGCTGTATGTGTACAGTATCTTACAATAAACAATCTTGAATGCATGAACCCATACTTTGGATGTTTTTGTCACACAACTTGTCAAGTATGGAAGAACGGCAGCTTGTGCTTGAATGTGCGTGTGCATGTGCACACACCCACACAAGACCAGATTTCAAATGTGACCTTTGAGAGTTGGCGTTGGAGTGGGAGTGCTATTTGCTTGTCAAGCAGAGGATCCAATTGGTTTCCTAAAGCCAGCTGATTGGGGAAATGGAGGCCATTAGTCTTATAAAAGAGACTCAGGATGGGGGCAGAATAAGGCTAAGGGTATATTGATCAGTGGTGCCCGCGCGCACACACATACACACACACACACACACACACACACACACACACACACACACACACACACACACACACACACACACACACAGAAAACACATTGCACTGGTACTGCGTAACTTTAGCTCAGTTTAAATGGACCAAACCTTGAGGAAGTTAACAGAGGTCCAACTATTCTGCAGTTTGAACTCCAATCATTTCTCAGTATCAATTTCAAATGAATGATCAAATTATGATTGCAAGGTAGTGTAAATGGCGGGAGAGGAGGAGAAAGAAAGAAAAGAAAAGAAAGAGTAGTTAGGATCAATGCCTCTTTACTGCAGATGGCCTTGGAGGCGTAGCAGGTTAGTGCAGCATTTTCTCCTCTGACAAAATGTGTATAGAGCAACAAATACATCAACGAACTGCTAGTTTTACATCTCAGGGTTTCTTTATTGTCCTCCACTCTGCATCGCAATGCCTTGGGTTAAGTTCTGCAAACAAGTTCTATACACCCGCACGCACGCACGCACGCACGCACGCACGCACGCACACACACACACACACACACACACACACACACACACACACACACACACACACACACACACAGACACACACACACACACACACACACACACACACACACACACACACACACACACACACACACACAGATTTCTCACATAGCTATCTTTACGTAAGGCTGAAAGTAATTGCGTGCATGCCATGGACAGATGGACGGATGGGTGGATTAATGAAAAGAATGCTATGCTGGCTAACATGTGTCTGTGTGTTTGTCCAGGCTTTCCCAGGAAACAGTAATGCAGACAGCGTGGTGCAGCACAAGCTCCAACAGCCAGTGATAGCTCGCTACCTCCGCCTCATCCCTCTGGACTGGAACCCCAATGGACGCATCGGACTGAGGCTTGAGACATATGGATGTCCTTACAGTGAGTCCACTCTGCATCCTTATCATTAATTAGCGCAGTGATTCTCTTTCATTTCAAATTTTGATATGCGTTAGGCCAGGAAACCCCATTTAATAAAACTTCCATCTACAAACTACAATGTAAAGTCCTTGGGTCCATTTGGTTCCATCTGTACACTCTCAGAGACCCGTAAATCCATTTGGTTCCTAAGTATCAGTCATTTAGCTGCGGACGCCCTAGAACCCCACTCAAGGACCCCTGGGGGTCCCCGTACCCCGTGTTGAGAACCAGCCTACCATGAAGGTGTCCTGTCTGCTTTGAGATGGGGGCTGGGAGCACTTGTAATGACAGCGAGAACGCTGGCACAACACTCATGTCTCAGCTATTAGTCATTACACACCAGATGAGCTATATTAGAAGTGTCATTAAAATCAGACTGCGAATGCTATTTATTATTGCTTTGCCTATTTTGGCTACACATAGCATATGGTGCAGTGTAATTTGCTTAGTCTTGTGCTCATTATCCCTGTCACAACAGCCGAAAGTGAGGACGCACTTAATCATTGTCCATACATGCTGTGTTTGCTTGAATTTCTGCTTTCATCCATAAATGTCCATTCTGTTGACGACTGGATTTCTCCCCTCCTGGTTGCAGAGTACAAAAAAAGAACATTATTATTTGTTCGGTTGTTTATCATGAGTCTAATGGCGGTGGTGATGAATTAAGTTTGTAGTGTTTCAGCTGTCTGGATTTGCTTGCTTTTTGTCCCCTTTTCAAGGAGCCGCACTAAATTATGATATGAATGTTTGGATGTAGTGGGCGATTCAAATTGTCTTAACTCTTTAACTGCCAGAGTAAATAGTGTAATAGTGTCACCCCACTGCCAGCGAAAACGAGCGATTTTGCTGTACCTTTGAAAAATCATGGAATATTTTTCGTGATCACCGTCCTCGCGGCGATCGCCTCATTACACGCACGGGGGTCTCATAGAATCGGGGGGAAAAAAATCCAGTCCAGTCTTGGTAATCGATTCCATAGTTATGGCCAGTTGAATGTGGCTTTTTTTTGCCAAAAGTACGCACTGGCCTTCAAGTGGGCGTGCCTTCAGATCAGGAAGCAGGCCGCGCTTTACCCAATCAAATGTAGTGGGCGGGATTTACTGTCTGTGGTCTCGCTTACCACTGAAAACAAACCGAAACTCATTTAACAATAGCGTCCTCGGAGCAGACAAAACCACGTAAAGGTATTCACATTTTAACTTGCTCTTTCATCATAGAAACAAGTGGGCTTATAACCAAAACGATCCATGTTCTCTGGGAGAAGTGGTGTTAGTGTTCCGTGTAGAAATATTGTTTGTGGGAATGAAAACATAAGCGCACCACTTGCTTGGAAGTGGAGCGCTGAAGGCAGACCAAAAACCCGGTTTCCTTGCGCACGGGTGCTCCATCGACCTCCTCCCAGAGCCAAGTGAAAGAGTAAAAAACAGCAGAGGGCGCTGTTTTTCCTTTTTATTTGGCGATGGGTTCCCAGATTGATTCTAATATAACGTGAACAGACATGTTCTGCTAGACGACTGTACAGTACCTTATCATTAATAATGAAAATGTATTTGAGAGAAGACAAAGCAAAATACATGAATGTTATGTCCATTTAGAAAAGTATTGCAGTCTGGCAAATTAGAGTGATGGCCATTGGCTCATAAGCTAGTTGAATAAATAAAGTAGTTATTGTTCTTCAGTTTCACTTTCATTACATAATAGCCTATGCCAATTAAATGGTACTAGTCCATACCCGGTTGAGGCATCCGTAGGGGGATATGCGCACATGATCTGGCAACCCGGTAGACATTCATCCCATAGCTCGCAGGGCCATCCCACAGCTGGGCAGCCGTAACCATGGCGACATTCTTTTACATAAAAACGCGAATAAACAGCTGACAGTTGGGGAAAACGAAAAAAATTGCTTCGCAGTTCCGATTTAAATCAATTCAAACTGGTGACGATTTAAATCGATTTCATAAAAACATACATCGCGATGCAACCAGCAGAGGGCGCAATCGAGTCAGACTCCCTTCCTTGTTCTCCGCCTACTATTTTGTCCCCTCAGGGCCACCATAGCTGCTCGGTCTCTTCTTCACTCACTCAACGGCAGGCTATGAACGGCAGAGTGGGGTTCACGTCCTCTCAGGCTATGAAATCTAAACAACTGGGCGATCGCACTGCATAAAGAGGGAAATGTGCGTTGCATGTAAACATGTTTATTTGATTGATGAATAGCCCAAACTATACCGTTTACCCCCTCCCCCGTCTGACGACGTTGTTAGCTGTCTGATTTAAACTCTGTAGGAAACATACAACTGATAGGCTTCTAATGAAAACGGCTAATTCTGGAGCGCCTCGGTGCGGCTGTAGAGTGCAATGAATAATAATCTAATTTAATAATTTAACAATTGTATCAGACCGCTGACAACGTCAAACTCCTTTCAACACTGTCTTTCAGATATATAGTGAATTTCATTGATACTAATCAATTAATTCTTATCTAATCTCATTTGGAGCAGTTTAAAACAGTTTCCCTTATTACATAAATGTGTTGTTTTATACAGAATGCTGAGAATGTAGCATAGATAAAAAAAATAACTTGTAAATCCCAAGGCTAAGCCTTAGTTTGTTTATAATGTTTTCTTTATAATTTATTTCATATGGGATATATGTTTTAAAATTCATTTATTTCATAAGACTTATATATTTAAAGTTATTATTTTACAAATAAATGTCTTAATGTGTCAGTTAATGCATGTGTCAGTTAATGCATGTACCTCATGAATAAAAAGGCTTTATTTAATTTAATATATTAAAAAGAGGATAAGAGAAAATATAGTTTAAAAAAAATACATGATTTTTGTAAAATAAATAATCAAGGGTTTTCAGTAATTTGTCTGGAAAAAAAATGTGCTAAAAAAATCGTGAAAAATCGCATCGTGAACCTCGAATCGTGATTCGAATCGTATCGTGAGTTGAGTGAATCGTTATGCCTACCAGCCACTGAGTAGAACCGGGCAGAACAATTTTGGTCTCACCACATTTTGGTCTCACCGGAGGTTTGTGGAATTATAGGAGGATAGTGATAGCTAACATAACACAAGTGTTAGTTAATGTCAGTTATGTTGACGTTTGCTGTTGTAAGGGAAATACTAATGCTCCCATTGGCTATACATTTGATTTGATTTATTTATTTAACAATTTAAAAAAATGCTTTTTGGTTAAGGTTAGTCATGTCTTCATGGCACTGACTTGATCTTATGATCTGACATGATCTTAGGCTCTCAAATCATGTTGAAAAGCCTCACAATTTTGGATTATTATTATCTGAATCCATTTTTCCCTCTATTTTGTGGGACGTTTTGATTAAGGAAATCAATTATGGATGAACTGATTTTCTATTTAGAAGAGCAGATGCTGCTGCTCACTCATCATTCTAAAATAATTATTTTCTCTGAAGTCTTAACAAGAAAGGGATTACATCAGCTCTTTGCATATAAATTACAATTTCTTCAGTTAAACTGCACATGCTTTGGGAATTTTAGTACACATCAACAAGCTTCGGTCCTTGGATCATAAACATTTCAAAACTAAATGCTGTTTAATAACACTGTTTCTACCTCACAATTTACAGGCATTTTAGGCATTTAGCAGATGCTCTTATCCGACTTACAAGTGTGAGATCAGAGTACTGAAGCCTAGTCAACAATTGGCAGGGTAAATGGGCACACAAGTGGAGTGAAAAGAAAAACAATTCAGTGCTTCAAAGAAATTCTACACTAGGATAACAGGTAAATATCAAACCTAGCATCTGTCTAAACAATATGCTACTTAAATAACATTCTTATCATTTCTGGTCAAGCACCATATCTGCAAAGTACTGTATACCTAGCATCTATCAAAATATAGATGACAAGAACGAATCTAAGGAATGAGGAGTACCAGGGAGTGAGGTCTGACGAGGTGACCACGACGGGAAATGGGGAGTGAGTGTGCAGTCCTGAGTGAGAGGGGGAGGTCATTCCACAGCTTGGGCGCCAGGAGGGAGAAGATTCTGGGCAGCATGGAGCACTGGCCATGCAGAGTGTTATAGCAAAGAGATGGACAGACATCCTGTGTTAGCTGATCTTTAGATATGTGCTCAAATATTCAGGAGGTGCCAGATTTTACCACATTAAATGCCATACATTCAAATACATCCAAATGTAGTTATTATTTGAGTCTAGAGTGAGTACAGATCTAACGATACCTCTCTGGTTTTTCATTATAAAGTCAGGACTGTATCATGTTCTGGAGCAGTGATTCCCAACATGTGAGCCAGGGCCGCGAAGGTATTCCAAGTGAGCCATCGAATAATTGACGAAACATCAAGATTTGAATGATAATATAACATTCATGTTTAAAAATGTGATATTTTAAATGAGTTATCATTGTGACACCGATAAACAGTAACATAAAATATACTATGTTGGTTCCGTTGATCCTTGTCTGAACAGAAACGATTGATTGATCATTATAAACATGCTCTGAAAATGCACGCAAAGCTTTTGTGATTTTCAAGTGGGCCCATATTCAAAAAAGGTCAGGAACAACTGTTCTAGAGTGAATTAAGGTCTGAGCTTGGGTGCATTGCGGTGTGGTTGTAAATGACAGTCCTAATGATTACCGTCCTGTGTTGATTCGTAGCCTCGGACGTGGTGAGCTTCGATGGTGTCAGCAGCTTGCACTACAGTCCGAGCCCGTCCACCATGGAGCTCATTTCCCTGAAGTTTAAGACGCTGAGAAACACGGGTACACTGCTGGTCGCCGAGGGACAGGAAGGACACAGTCTCATTCTGGAGTTGAAGAAGGGGAAGTTGCTGCTCCACCTCCAACAAGGTACAACACTGGGATCTCACAGTAGATGCACACTAAATTCCATAGTGTTAACTAGGGCTGGTCAATTACAAGAAAATATATCGAAACCGATATTTTGAACCAATAACCGACTTTTATCTTGCTCATGTAGGTTAATTGAATAATCGAGAAACAGGTTTTTATTTTTATTTCTTAAAATATAAGAACGAAAATCGACATGAAAAAAAATCTAATTGGAAATGTATAATTGACTAAATTGATTAGTCTGATAAATCACTTAACCCTGTATTATAGTTTGTTGTACAATGGTGGTGTGTGATATTGTAGATTGGTTATTTTCACTATTTTGTTTTAAAATAATAATTTATTTATCTTAATCGAGGCAAAAGTTTGCAATTATCGTGATAATGATTAGTAGTTATATCACCCAGCCCTAGTGTTGACTCACTTAATTGTTTAATTGTTAAATTGACACTGTGGATTTTACTGTGTACCAATTCCATCTCCCGCTGAAACATTGTTGAGGACAGTGTGTGACTACATCACACACAGAGAATGGCTCATTATTTGTATTTTGCAGCAGATGCTGTCGATATCCGTCAAGCATACTGTTCAAAGAAGGTTTTCATGGAGTATCGAGACTGTTGACATTATCAAATTTGTGTCTCTCACTACACCATTGCCTCTCTCTCTCTCTCTCTCTCTCTCTCTGTCTGTCTGTCTGTCTGTCTGTCTGTCTGTCTGTCTGTCTGTCTGTCTGTCTGTCTGTCTGTCTGTCTGTCTGTCTGTCTGTCTGTCTGTCTGTCTGTCTGTCTGTCTGTCTGTCTGTCTGTCTGTCTGTCTGTCTGTCTGTCTGTCTGTCTGTCTGTCTGTCTGTCTGTCTGTCTGTCTGTGTGTGTGTGTGTGTGTGTGTGTGTGTGTGTGTGTGTGTCTCTCTCTCGTCAGGGCTGTATTCAGTACAGCACAAAAGATTAGCATAACAAAAATGATCCATGGTCTCTGCTACTGTAGCTCATAGGTAGTTACAGTAGGTGTAGATAAGCATGTATAGTGTACAGTACATGCATGTACATGTGCATACAGTATCTCCATTCATGTGTGGGGCCATAGACAGGGTTAAACATGAGGCTGCCAGCCTGCTGTGCCAACTCCACATGGCTCACCTCCTCATCAACAATACTGGCTGCTGTAGCACTCTGCCTCTCTGTCTGACTCAATCTATTGTTCCATCCTTCCATTGTTCTTCCTATCCTCCTCCTGTCTTGTTTCTTCTTCTTCCTCCTCCTTCCATCCTTCCCTCGTCACCTGAGCAACCTCCCTCCATTCCCAACTCCTTTCCCCTCTACTTCTCTCTGTCTCCACCTTGCTTCTATGGCCGTCCATCCATCAATTACACGTATTAACCCATTCAAACCGGCAACGCATCTGTCATTTTAAGATTTCTTTGGGCTATTTTTGCCAGACCCAGGGGGTCAGGCCTACATGAGGCTTTGTCGGTCCCCTTTTGCTATCGTTTTCGTCCATATATGGACGAAAACGTTTTCTTACATGTCCCTCTTTTTGATTGGCCAAGCTTAGCGTGACGTAGTTTAGAAACCATTCAGATTTCCGGCCATTCAGATTTCAACCACTAGGGGTCTGGCAGTACCAGGTCCCCTGGTTCCCTTGTTTTTAAATCGTGAAAGTTTGTGTAAATCTTTGAATATATATATTTTTAAGGCGAACATTTGTAACTCAAATCTTTGCTTCGGGGGTCCCTCCCTGGAACAAAATATTTTGAGATGGAGGTCCGCGGCTATATCATTTTGGGTGGTCCTTGACATGAAAAAGTTCTTCAGCAAACTGTCAGGATTTCGAAGACATTTGTAGAATCCCCAGAAGCAAAGATTAGAGTTACAAATGTTCGCTTTAAAAATAAATAAATATATATATATTCAAAAGATTTGCACAAATCTTCACGATAAAAAAAAAATCACACCCAGTGTGAAGTGGGCGGTGTGGTCACAGTGGTCATCACAGTGATGGAAGAAGTGATGGAAGAAGTGATGGAAGAAGTGATGGAAGAAACCATAACTTTAAAAAAACAAATTTATATAAGTTATGGTTTCTTCTAGACTGTGATTGGCCAATCACGGTGCAGGGTTAGGGGGGTACATTTGTGGCCAATCACAGCGCAGGATTTGGTGTGCAAATATCCAAACCTCACATATAGGGGCGGTTTCACCGCCCAAAAATAGCAGATCTACAAGCTCATAGCGCGGCACTTGGTCTTAAAATGACAGATGCTTTCCCGGTCTTAATGGGTTAAGGGAATAGAACTGGAGAGGTGAGGAGACGAGGAGGAGCACCGTCTGCTCTAACAAACCACCACACTGTTGCCCCACACTGCTACCTCTCTCTGCCATCCTGTGACTTTCCTCTGTGACACCTCTGCTGCTTTCCCCTTTCATGCCACTTCTATATTCTTTCTCTCTCTCTCTCTCTCTCTCTCTCTCTCTCTCTCTCTCTCTCTCTCTCTCTCTCTCGCTTTTGGCTTCCCAAATCTCTCCCAGATGTTCTTTTTCTCCAGAGGTGATTATTTGCTTTTCAGTTGCATGCTCTTTGTCTTGCTCCTCTCCCTCCCACTCTCCGAGAGGTTTGCAGTCTGCAGACTGTGTAATTTAGATCAATAGCTTTCAGTATAAACCCTGAGTATTCTCATGCAGTCAGACAGCTATGGGCCCAAGAGTCAGGCAGAACAGAACGGAGCGCAATGCAATAGAACGGAATGGAGTGAAACACAACATAAATACACAGAGCAGAATTTTAAGAACCCATGGAATCAATATTTATGTGTTTTATGACATAGTATGTGCTTCTCTTGTGCTTTATGCAGTATCTATGACCAAAAAAAAGTATTTTTTAAGTAGCTGTAATGGTATTTTACCTTTTTCCCCCTGGAAAATAAAATGTTTTGATGACACGTCCTGCACTCTGAGGCATATTCTGATTTAGCGTCCAATTAAATAGATGTATAGAATAGAATAGTATAGAGTTTTTATCTCCCGCCCCATTTATATTAACACATTCGGTGCCAGAGTTTTATTAAAAAAGTGACGTTGAATGCCAGAGATCTCACCGTTTGTAACGCTACGCTGTTTACAGCTGTAGACTCCACGACGAGCATCCGATTGTAAACAATATATATGCGTGCACGATGGTGGATGGTCCTGGCTAACGCCTGGAACAATAACATCGAAAATGACTCGTTTTCCCCACTGTAAAAAGTTAAGGAAATATGGAGTTAGAGATAGAATGGGAGCGGACGGGAGTCAGGTTTTTTGGCACGTGATCCATCTGTCCCTTCCTTCTCAGAGTCACCGTGGGTGATTCCAGAGCTGTGCTAGCACCCCCCCTTGTGGAAAAAAACGAAAAAAACTAAAAGATTGATTTCACGGAGAATGTGTTAAATTGAACCAGACGGAAAATCTTCACGTTGTCATTATATCCTATTTGACATTTAAGGGAAGTTTGACCCATGTTTTGTGAAATCACTGTGACCTTGACCTTTGACCAACAAACAGTTCAGTTCATCCTTGAATCCAAGTAGTGCCAGATGTGATGGATGTGAGGTCACAATGACATTGACCTTTGACCACTAAGATGTGACCAGTTCATCCTTGAGGTCAAGTGGACTTTTGGGAAAAACTTTAAGAAAGTCCATAATGCCTATATAAGGCATACAGTAGCTATCAGATTGAATGAAACTGAATTGAATACCCGATACCCAAAGCACTTAACAGTGAAGGGGGAAACTCACCTCAACCACACACACTGAGTGATGCTCGGCATGATATATACACAGTGCTTGAGGTCGAGAGGGAGAGGTAGTAATTGAGCCAATTACATTGAAATTCAAACAGAACACAACTGAATGGAATTAAACTGAATGGAGCTATTTGGAATGAAACCGAAGAGGACAGACCAGACCGGTGCAGAGTTGAACAGAGAACCGAGAAAATGGAGAGAACTGAATCTCATCTCCAGAGTGTGCGAGATGCTCTAGGGGTCTTCATACTTAGCTCCCTCATCCTGCTTATCCCTGTTCTATCTTTAACTGTAATGCTTGTCCTGGGGCCATGAGGAGAACAATGCTGATGTTGAGTTGGGTAATGAGTGCTAACTCTGAGTATGGTAAACACATGTAGCTTACGCACACGCACACGTGCGCGCGCACGCACGCACGCACACGCAAGCACACGCAAACACACGCAAACACACACACACACACACACACACACACACACACACACACACACACACACACACACACACACACACACACACAATCCCTTTATGAAGCAATCATCTGTAACGGCTAGTGGACATGGACAAAACGGCACTGTTGTCTTAGGAAGAAGCCAGGTATAGGCCTGCATGAGGCGTTCAGCCGGTTGGAATGAATAGGCTGGCTTATTAAGATTTATGTCTACAAAATGCATCCCGTTGCCTCTGTGTTTTGCATTCATCAAAATGTCGGATAACTGTAATTTAGCCCACTGGCTCATAATTCAGTCCAATTCTTAAATGTCACTCGAATGGTTTTATTATACACTGAAGAAATATAACATGTACTGGGGTGTGCCCTGGCCTGCACCAGTTGAATCTTTCTTGAGAGATTAAGCTGTAGCTGACATTAAGATGGCATCAGACAGACAGACAGACAGACAGACAGACAGACAGACAGAAACGTTTGAAACAAACATCCAAATTGGACGAAAAGCAGAGTGTATTCTGCGTGTGTGTGTGTGTGTGTGTGTGTGTGTGTGTGTGTGTGTGTGTGTGTGTGTGTGTGTGTGTGTGTGTGTGTGTGTGTGTGTGTGAGCGTGAGTGTGTGAGCGTGAGCGTGCGCACGCGCGCGCGCAGTTTTAGTGCTGTATCCATAGATTTACATAGAATCTTTCAAGTCAAGCATCAAGGCCAGAATCTTGTTCTCCTTCACCTGCTTGAGGATTGGGACTTTCTGGTTTCTTCCATCAAGATAAAATAAGATCATAAGGATGATAGATATGATGATTTTTGTCCTTGCTGGGTATCAGTCTTACATCTTTGAATTATTTACGGCATGGTGCCTAAGGGGCGAGCAGTATAGATGAGTGTTCCTCTGTACTGTATGTATGACCCCCAAATGTTGTGTCCGCCTGTGGATTCCTCTCTCAGTGATTGCAATATTTCTCTCTCAGTGATTGCATTATTTAATATTCATTTTATCTGTTTGTAACTCAGAGAGTGTACAAATGGAACCAAATGGACACTTACGGGTTAATCCTCAGAGCTGGATTAACCCAACAGGATTTTACTGTGCAGGTCCAGCATGCTCAGCTCTGGGATCAGCACTCACAGGGTCTGTTATAATTACCTGTTCAGTGTCAACTCCAATCGCTACTTTATGTCTGAAGCCATCGGGTCATCACAAGCTGTGGATTCCTGCAGGGCAGGGATGACTGCAGGGACAGCAAAACCCTGAGGAGCAGAGATGGGATGTTTCACAGAAGCGTTCCTCTCTGCTCCTCTGAGGCCACCTGGGTAAAATCAGCTCACTTAAAACAGAAATGAAGGTGTAGTCCTTGTTCACACCAATAACTGTTATGCCAATGCTGCTACCTTTACTGTATCGTACAGTATGTGCACAAAGGAAACGACAGTGTTAATATAACTCTGAAGAGTGTTCGAATGGAACCAAGTGGTTCGCACCTTAAGCCGTGAACCTTGAGACAGCTACTTCAAATCCAATGTAATTTAAGCAATTGCTTAAAATACAGTTTTACAAAACATGTTTTAATTAAAACAAGACTAATGCATGGGATACACCATTCCGCTGAATCTCAATTTTGATTGCAATAATATAATAATGCCAGACGGGCACTGCCAACCTCCTTATTAGACACAACCTGTCGATTGTGTCTAATAATAGTTTAAATCAAGAGCCTCAGCATTGTCAGAGAAGCCAGACAAAGCTACACATGTATCTGGACCCATAATATACAGTATACTGCAACTGACCCCTTGTAGCCAGGTACAATGGCTGGCTTCTAGTGAACAGTTGACAACCTTGTTTTGCAGCACAAGAATTGAAAAGGAGACCTTATTGTTTGGACCCTTTGGCTCACTTGATGAGGTAGGGATGGACAGACAAAAAAAAGAATTAAATCAATGGCATTCTAGCTAGCAGTTTGTGCTGGCTCCCTTCTTTGTTTCAAGATGTTTTCAATGTGCAAGGCAATAGAATGAGATTGTATATTAATCTCGTCCCGGGTGTGTTTTTTAAGCAGTATTGCTGTCTAAGAATTAAATGCTGAAGCAGTTGCGACAAGCTGCCTACTGATAAGGCATGTCATTGCCTTTGTGAGGAATAAGATTTAGTGTCTGGCTGAAGGCCCATAGCAGGAGCTACTGCCGGATGTGTTGCAGGTAGAATATGATTAGCTGATTGTCTTGGGAAGCTGTGTGGAATGTTAGAACAATGAAACCATTGTACAGCACAGGCCCTACAACTCTAACTAGAGCATCTGATCGAAATCCCTTCAACTCAGATAAAAGAGGCAGTAAGCCACTGCACCCACGGGGAGTAGCTTTAGCCGAGCTGAACAGTTATGTGGGCAGCATTGTTTGTGGCTCTCTTTCAGTTTTTGGATGGATAACATGGACCAAAATTCCCTGTTGACATTTTCTTTTGTCCCAAAATGTTATACCATACAATGATATTATAGTAATCTTCCAAAAACATGTTTGGAAACTATGTCACTCATAAATTCAATTATCACTTTTTTTGGAGAAAAATTATTCTCACGATCCTCGGTTACATAACCTTGGTCAAAATGAAGCACTAATGCAACTCCGGATACTGTTATGTAATGTATGTAACTTACTCGCACAGACAGGTTTTTGTGCTGAATACATCGTGTATTTTATGGTTGCATTTTGGCATGTATGTATGAAGCCTGTTGCGCCACCTATTGACATAATACCATGTATACCTTACCGTAGTCGTGCCACAATATAGTATGTGTAGCCGCGATGGTACACTAGCATAGATTTTATGAAGTAAAAGAGGTTGTGTGAAATGTTGGAAAGTTTACTTTTATTACTTCCTTGCTATTTTAACTAAAAAAAGGGAAATAAATGGGTTTCAGGCCTCAATGTGTAATGTAATGTGTAACTAATTTCTATTAGCACCAAAACAAAAGCTAATTTGGTGATTTTCTACCGTGTGTGAAAAAGAACATTTAATGTTCATGAAACATAAAATTGTGCTCTTTCTGTTACGATCGATTATGGGTCACTTTAACCCAATTTGTGTAGAAGAGGGAAATGTATTAGGTTGGAGTGTAGCATACTTTTTCTAAAAGCTGAACTATTAACACATGACACTTACACATACTGCATACACTCATGAACATGCATAACATGCTAAACTCCACACTGCTGAATCATTCCGTAGAAAATAGGTGAAAGTAAATTCTCTAAAATGAAAATGCCGGCTTAGGTTACACAGCCATTAGGCATAATTTGTTCCCAGGTATTTTAAAGGGTTGTTGCTATGCCTTTCATCTTTCAGCAAAACAGCACTTCAAATGGATTTTCAATGGTCACTTAGCAACAAGAGGTGCCATATGGCTGGCAGCCTGGCACCTCCTTCAAGCATCTTTCTTTTGTGGATACATGAGCTTATTGCTGCGTTTAAACTCGGGTCATTCCTATTGATACCTACCTGTCATTTCCATTCATCTAAAGTATGATCAAATTGTGAATTGGGCTTTGGCATGAATTGGCTGAAACAAATCCAAGGTCCCTGGTCCTCTCTCTCTCTCTCTCTCTCTCTCTCTCTCTCTCTCTCTCTCTCTCTCTCTCTCTCTCTCTCTCTCTCTCTCTCTCTTCCTTGATTAAGTTACCCCCTGTAAAGAATATCTAATTCATATTTAATGACTGGGTCTATCTGGCTGCTCCTGTAGGTCCTTTCTCCCAAAAACCTAAAGGGTGCAGTGGTTGATCAACTAATTTAAGTCTGCTGGGGTTCGTCTGCTGTTAATTAGGTACTGCTATTTGCAAATGATGTGCTATTTTTTTCCGCCTCAATTATAAATCTTCACTAACTGCAGCTTGGTCTTCCAAAGTGCAGATGTCGTTGCTGTCGGCAGAAACCTTGTATCTCCATGTTTCAATTATTAATATTTTTTGTAAATTAATGCTACTGTTTCATCATACAAGTGTCACACAAAGGTAGTGTAAATAGCAGATCTACAAGCTAACAACGTGTCGCAATGCGGCACGTTGTGAGCTTGTAGACCGGCTATTTTCTTCTTAAAATAATAATAAAAAAGGAACGGTTTTGGACATACAAGGTTTCCACCCGACAGCAACGATATTCAGCTCCAGTGAGATGATAGAGGGTGATTTTGGTCATCTGGCCTCCTGTGCGAGCTACAGAAGATGAATATATTCCGCAGAAGCTGCCACACCATCTATTACTGTTTTGGCAAATTTACCGTCCGAACTTTGAATAACTTATTTTCAAGGAAAAGACTGTTCAAACTGTTCAAACATCCCAAAATTAACCACATGAACCCCTAGGTGTGCATGCCACGTCGAAAACCTGTTTTAAAAGACCGTCATGTCACAGACTCCATTAGTCTTCATTTCAAGAAGACCATGAGTGGAACAAAAACGACCACAAAAATGAATGCTCCTGACAGGGTTGATGAAACCCTATGACTCACAGAGGAGAATACATTACTCCTGCACGGGTCGAAGAGCACTGACTGTGTTTTCTCCCTTCTCATTCTCACTTCACCCTTCAACTTCTGTTCTTCCGAATCCTCCTTCATCTCTTCTGCGTGCTTTACCCACTTCCCTTTCCTCCACATGCGTTCTCCCCTGTCTCCTTCTCCCTTTCCACCTCCTTCCACTTCCCGCTTTGTTTCAGGCAGTGGTTAAAGTACATTTACTCAAGTACTGTACTCAAGAACAGTTTTGAGGTATTTTTACTTTACTGGAGTATTTCCAATTTTCTATATTTTTACTTCTACTCCACTACATCTCAGAGGCAAATATTGTACTTTTACTCCATTACAATTAATTATCTGAAGGACTGACTTAACTAATGATCGGTTTACTCTGATGTTCTAGTTGGAGAAAAAGAGTGGCAAAGAATATGAACTTGAACATGGGTTCGTTTTTTGTGCCTCTGTACCTTGTTTTTTCCGCCTCTGTACCTTGTTTTTTCCAGTTCTTCAGTTCGGGTTTTGTTTGTTTTTTGTTTTTTGTTTCCTCTTTACTGATGTTTACTTTGTGTCAATCTTGTGCCTTATTTGTCTTATTTTGATCTTGTCTCAGTTTTGTTTTGTCCCGATGTTGTATTTCGTGTTGTCTCTGTAGTCGACATGATTACCTCACTGTGGTGCCCACATGAAAAAAATAAATAAAAAAATTCCGGACTTTTACTTACTGTATTTCTACATTGCAGTATTGATACTTTTACTTAAGTAAAAAGAAATTGAGTACTTTTTCCACCACTGCTTCCTGCTTTGTTTCAGGTAGCAATGTGTCTGCTGCCAGCCTGCCCCTTGTTTCCCTGGGCAGCCTGCTAGACGACCAGCACTGGCATCATGTGGCGGTGCAGCAGCTGAACTCTCACCTGAGCTTCACCGTGGATCAAAGCACACGCAAGGTTCAGGTCCCAGCGGTGTTCAGTCACTGGCACATGAACCAGGTGGGTTGGACCGCATGGCGCAAAGTCTGAATCGGCTCTTTGGGATGCCTGTAAAACTCCAGATAATATCTGGAGCCACGATATTATCGTGTTTATACACAATCCAGCGTTCATTTGTATACCGAAAGCATGGTACTGTGTTTCACTGCTGTCGGGCGGGAAACCTTGCATGTCTAAAACCGTTACTTTCAGGAAATGGAAAAAAGGAACCTGTGTTCCTTTCTTCTTTCTTTCTTTTTCCTTTATTTATTCCGGGAAGCCCATTGAGAGCAAGCTCTCTTTTTCAAGGATGCCCTGATAACAGCATATAAAACATATAAAATACATACATAATGAAAAACAATAACAAACATTTGAATCATATTACAATCATCACAGATGCAAATAAACAGTGTTACATGAAACAGGTGCAGTTACTATGAAATGTGTCCTCAAGAAGTACCCTAAATGTCTCTATTGAGACCAATCGCTCCAATTTCAGAGAGTCCTGAAGTTTGTTCCATTTGTGTGGAGCATAATACATGAAAGCAGTCTTTCCTTGTTCACTGCTCTTACGTGGACTGGTATATCTATAATGTGTGTTTGTGAACGTGTTGAATGTCCAGTAACCTTTGGTTCTAAAAGCGAAGATAGGTACAAAGGAAGCTTCAAGAAAGTTCCAATTAATGTTATTTAGTCACAAGCTCTTGATATCACTTTATCATTAAAGGTAGTGTAAGTGATATTCCTTGGTTAAAAAACTAAATGTTTTGTTCAAATGTTAAAGCTCTATTATTCTGATTGTAAACTAATCATGATAGCTATCTTGTGTCCTGTACTCAGTGTACTGTATGAGTTCTCTCTCCTGATTGGATGAAGTTGGTATCCTGAACTGAAAATGAATTTTCTGTTCACGAAATGGCTGGAGAGACGGGGAGACCCCTGAACAAACACTATATGGCAATGATTACTATCAGAATATAGAGCCATTTAACGAAACATATCCCTTACACCACCTTTAATTATTGGTTAAATGTTTATAAAACTCACAAACAGATTTATATTATATTCATTATATTTGTCAAAGATAGTGTTGTGAGCTTGTAGACCGTCTAGTTTCACTTCTTTTGCGCAGCACTGTCATACTACAAAGTATAAAGTAATATGGAAAGAAACTTTATAAAATATGGAAATACAAGATTTCTGTTCAACAGTGATAATGTTGTTGTTGTTGTCGCTTTCCCCAAGCAGCTGACTGTGGGGGCAGCCCAGGGCCATAGTCCTCAGACACCTGACAGCTCCAACATGAACTTCCATGGCTGCCTGGAAAACCTGCTCTACAATGGTCTTAACATGGTAGAGCTGGCCAAACAGAATGACCAACAAGTCACTGCAATGGTGAGTTTATAGTTTGGTATACATTACCTTTAGGATATTGTCATATGAACCTTATAGATCCAACAGGTGATCGGAAGCTACGTGGGTTTTCTCGCACAGCATGTACTGTATTTCCAAGTGCACTGAAATGGGACATGGTTTCACATGACTCGTTGATGTCTTTGTTTATTGCCATGTTATGGTGTGTATGTTTCCCTTACCCCTTATCCCTAAACTTATTAGCCATATTTTACTATTTTGAAAAAACATTTTAAAATAGTTCTAACTAGCCAATCTACATCGACACGTTTGAACTATTTTAAAATGTTTTTAAAATTTGTAAATAATGGCAAAATAGTTTAGGGATAAGGGGTAAGGCGGCATGCAAGATAGGGCCCTATGGGTCCACTCCTTCAGGGTCCTTGACTCCTTCCGGTTCCATTTTTAACACTCTCAGAGGTAAACAGAGAGAGAGAGACAGACAGACAGACAGACAGAACAAAAGTTGTACAAAGGATTGTTATAACTCTCAAAATGCTTAGCCATAGTCCATATCCATTAGCATAATGTGTTCCCTAAAATGACATTGTGGAGAACTAGATCTGCAAATATTTATAAACGTGTATTCATTAGTATACAGGAATAGAGCGGAAAGAAACAGATTTAATACAGAGATAAAATATTATGCCACTCAGAAGTGGTTCCTAATTAAAATAAAAATACAATAAAGGGTGCCCTTAGAGAGCAAGAGAGAGAGAGAGAGAGAGGGGGGAGAGAGAGAGAGAGAGAGAGAGAGAGAGAGAGAGAGAGAGAGAGAGAGAGAGAGAGAGACAGAGAGAGAGAGAGAGACAGAGAGAGAGAGTGTGTTGGGTAGGATTGCATGCACAGAGCAAGAGAAGAAACAATAACAAGGTGTGTGTGTGTGTGTGTGTGTGTGTGTGTGTGTGTGTGTGTGTGTGTGTGTGTGTGTGTGTGTGTGTGTGTGTGTGTGTGTGTGTGTGTGTGTGTGTGTGTGTGTGTGTGTGTGTGTGTGTGTGTGTGTGTGTGTGTGTGTGTGTGTGTGTAATGCCGTTAGCATTATATGTATTTACATGATATTATGTACATACATACTACCCATATTCTTGTGCAGTATGTGTATCTATAATGTATATTTTATCTAGCTAGGGGATCATGGCACTAGAATAACATTAGTGCCACATAAGGTTTATGTCAGTCATGTAAATGCCCACACAAGGACTCAATGCCTTGATGTTAATATCTTGCAAATGAGATGTCCAATTCACTATAAGACTTCTCAGCACAAACTCCACACTGTAGTGGAACTAAGACCTTTAATCTGAACTAATTTAAATGATTGATAGATGTTTTATTTATTTAAATGTTTTGCTTCATTAGACGCCCAGCCCACGTAGGCACTATTCTTGTTTGTGATCATAAACACATTATACAAGTATGTTCTATTGTTAAGATCATGTTTTTGCCCCTGTGTGTGTGGGCGCTTAACTGATCAGTACCAGTATGTTGTGCACGCTGCCACATTTTTTATTTACTTTTTATGTTAACTTAAGTAGAAAACGTATTATCTGCCAACTTGGACCTAAAGACACACTTAAACCTCAAACGTTAACTTATAAACAAAGCTCTTCTCTGCCTTTCCCTTGTAAAATACAGTATAAATTGGGCATTATTAAACTCTAGACTGGCGGAAACTAGCCTACACAGGTCTACGCAAGTCCGGAACGATGTAAATCGGGAACTATACAAGTTGGGAATGCATAACCCACCCGGTTATGAAATACCTGTTGTACATGTTGTCTGAGTACTTGCTGTACCTGTAGTTAAGTAACCAGTGCGATACCCGTTACCACAGTACCAATAACGTTAGGCACCGGCCTACTCATTAACAATGCAAGTCGGGAACGTTGCAAGTTGAGCATGCATGTCCTATCTGTTTATGTTATACCCGTTGTACTTGTGTTCAAAGTACCCAGTCAAAAACTGCTGATGTCGTGTTGATGATGTACATACATGGGCATGAATGGGAGACAGACAGACCCTGCAGACAGGCAGATACAGACATGGTGTGCATTACCCTGTAACAGATTGTTGTATTGTGCATTTTACCACTCATATTGGTGCAGCGGCGCAAACGTGACCAAAGCTTGGCCAATCCGTGAAGCCGATGGGTTGGGTTGGCCAATCAAGAACGACGATGCCTACACCCCCACACACACACATTCAATGCGTCCTCCACAGACCCGCGAGCAGACAGATTCAGACATTTGTCTTTCTTTGCTTCTGGACAACTGCTGGCCTGACCAAATTCCCACTGGGCACAAACCATCACCGGGTCATTGGTGACACACGTGGCAAGTTTGAAGTCAATCGGTCAGATGGTGCCCGAGTTATGCCCAGGAGAGTCATACACACACACACACTCACGCATTCATGCACTCACTCACTCGTGTGCACACACACGCACACGCACGCGTACACGCACACGCACACACACACACACACACACACACACACACACACACACACACACACACACACACACACACACACACACACACAGGTTTATGTAATTTATAGATACTATAGATGCCTTCATTAAAGGGCAACTCAAGGCTGTGACGATCTTCTGGGTGAAACATGACCAGACCGTCCAATATCATCAGTTTATTGAAGAGCTTATCAGATCATTGTAAAAAGGAAAGTAAAATGCATCTCCCCCAAGTTATGTCTTTCTTCCTCTGGGATATTAAAGCTACCAATTACTGTGGCTAATGGGAGAATACCCGATCTTAATTGTGTAACGATTGATCTTTGAATCTTTGCCAGGTTATGAGTAAAATGGCTCAGGAGATTTTTTATTCTGCTGTCAGACAGCATATATGCTATATATCTTGTAAGTTACTGTCATAAATATTACAGACTCCAAATAGTTTGCCTACATGACTTAGAAATCAGTGCCACATCTGAACGATGGTATGGACCATAACTAAAACCTATCCCAGAAGAATTATTACATAATCCATTCTGGTTATTTGTTGCACTATTGTACTTTGCAGAGCGCTCTTATGAGACATTAAGCAAATAGGTGAGGGCGGCAGGCACACTGGCGGTAGTCAGTTTATTATTCTATAATGGATTCAGCCATAATGGATACAATATTTCTACTTGGCATCCTCAGTTTTAGTGTGTCATTATTATGGGATTTTATTACATCCATCTGTTTTTCTTATTTATTTTCAGTTCAGCGGAAGACATCTTGTAATGCATTTGTCACAAACATAATCCAATCTCTTGTGACTTGATCTACTTTAAGGAGTATAAAAAGCATTCTCCAGTTGCTAATTTACTGATATCTGTCATGCAGATTCAAGGCAGCTCATTGTTGACAGTCTCTTTCAAGTTGCTTGAAAAACAGGAGTGGAGGATGGTGAATAAAAAGTTGACATGATTTATTTCTTTTTTTCCGCATACATTGATTAATGATTTCATTGTGTTGTTTAAGGCTAGTTTTTTTTACATCTCTGTTGCAATACAGTCTTTTAGCTCATGATAGTTTGGTCAGGTCAGTCACAGGTGCATGTTGGAACCTTTTATTCTCACAATGACCCTTCACAGAAATATTACAGGCACGATGGAAGTATTGTTATTTGACACAGGGTATTTTCCGCATGATCTGATTTTGCACTTGCCAGCAAACTATTACAGTAGGAGATGTGAAACAGGGGGAGCGGTTGCAAGGGCTGGCGCCAATTTTGTCATCTTATACCCAATGGAAATCTTGACCTCAACACATACGCTATACTGTGATAGCTGGCCCTTGTTGATGTAGACTGAACCTAGACCGTACTATATATTGCAGTAGCTGGTCCCTTCAAGAGCAGATTGTGTAACTGGTGCCTTTTCAGCATATAACAAGTTTATGTATCGTATGGGAATATGGATGATGATGTATCACTGCTGTTGACTCAGCAAGTTTTAATGTCCCTCCCAACAGTCAAATTCGCCACAACAGAAACGTCCAGGCTGTCCCCCCCCTCCACCCCCCCTCCTCTCTCTCTCTCTCTCTCTCTCTCTCTCTCTCTCTCTCTCTCATATATACTCTCTTACGTTACACAGGCACTGACCCCTAAGCTTTGTTGTAGGACATTGAGGCTTTCATGTTGCTCCGCTCATGCTGATTCTAAATATGGGTGTTATAATTATGGAAATATCCGTATCCCGTCCCATCAGACTTGCTGATGAGACCTCTTGTGGCATCGGGTCACAACTGCAACTAATTAATATTCATGTTTTGTTATCTCTTTCATAATCAGTTTTCCTGTCCCTCCTCTGCGTCCCACCTCTTTTACCTCCCCTCTTCTGTGTTTCACTCCCTCAGGGCAACGTGACCTTTTCGTGTGCCGAGCCAATTTCGGTGGCCGTGACATTCACAGGCTCCCACAGCTTCCTCCAGCTGCCGGGAGCGACAGCGTCAGCGTCGGCGGTCATGACAGTGGGGCTCCAGTTCCGTACGTGGAACAAGGCCGGGCTGCTGCTGACATTTGACCTCCCGCAGCAGAAGGGCGCGGTCTGGCTGTACCTGGATGAGGCCGGCCTCCGTGTTCAGATCCACCAGACTGACAGGGCCCTTGTGGAGCTCAGCACAGGTCAGTCTGAAGATTAATCAAACCGTGAACGAACCCATACAGGTTCACAAGACTGACAGAGAGAACTGTTGGGCGCTAAGGTCAGTCGGCCCCTGCAAATGGACCCAGCAGGTTCAGTCTCAAAGGGTGCAAGTCTTGACATAGGTCTGGTCAGAATATAAGACAGTGGACGATGAAAATGAAAGTGTGTGTGTGTGTGTGTGTGTGTGTGTGTGTGTGTGTGTGTGTGTGTGTGTGTGTGTGTCTGTGTGTCTATGTGTCTGTGTGTCTGTGTGTGTTTGTGACTCTCAGGTTCGGGTCTGAATGACGGACAGTGGCATTCTATTGAGCTGAGCTGGAGACGAGGTCATCTGACTGCCGCTGTGGATAAAAAAGAAGAAGCTACATCCCACACCAGCCTGCCTATTGCTTTTACCACAGAAAGTTCCTTGTTCTTTGGCGGTAAGAAACAAATATAATAATAATACAACTTTATTTGTATAGCACTTTTCAAAAACAGGTTTACCTCAGGGTCTAAACAAAAGTGCTTCACAGATATAAGAGCAGCAAACAAGCAAAGTGAAATAAATAAAAAGGAAGGCTCGTCTGAGGACGACCTAGAGAGAGAGGGTCTAGCTGTCCATTCCTCTTGTCGAAAGCTATTTTATAAGAAGTTGTTTTTCAAAAAAGTTTTAAAAGTGGACACTGAGGTAGCCTGTCTAATATCCAATGGAAGATTATTCCACATTTGTGGAGCCCTTCCGGCAAATGCCCTGCTGCCTTCTGTTACAAGCCTAGTCCTGGGGACCGAGAGTAATGGCTGGTCAGCGGACCTCAGATTACAGGGATGGTTGTGAGGGGTCAGAAGGTCACAGATGTAAGCAGGTGCAAGGCCGTTCAGTGATTTAAAAACAAACAATACAATCTCAAAATCAATTCTGAACGCCACGGGTAGCCAGTGCAATGAGGCAAGAACAGGGGAAATGTGGTCATATTTTCTGGTTCTTGTAAGAACCCTAGCAGCAGTATTTTTGAACGAGTTGGAGGCGGTTAATAGTTTTTTGAGGGAGTCCAGTTGTCCAGTTAGAATTACACAGAAAAATCCTCAGTGTTCATTTAACTCTCAACTAAACACTAAACTTACACTGCATAATGTCATAACGGTAATTTCTCTTTGGGGGCAATAGGTTTCACTTGGGCTTACTGTAGCATGAAAGTGATAGTAACTGTTACTTTCAGTCGCTAATATTGCTTCAAATAGTCAAATTATTACCAGATGTGTCTGGAGACATACTATTATGCGTTTCTTATACGAGCATGATAACATGCACACATATACTTTACTTGTTACCTAATTATAAAAGCCAATAGTCAAGTCACTATCTACAGTAGATCTCAGAATGAACCCGAATGGGCTGCGCTACAGTACATGCAAAACTGCATGAAAACGGATTTTAAGTACTACCCATTTTGTAAAATTATAAACCATGAGTAATTACTGTCATATAGTTCATGCTGGGTTGGAGAAAACTCGCATTGAGCTATAAAAACAAACCCCACAGGAATATTTCATTAATTTCAGCTTGAATTTTCATCTTGGTGGCTGTGGAAATGTGCTGATCTGCCAATTTCTGATGAGATAAAAGCCATGGAGATCCTCAGCTATCACCAGAGCTATTCTGGTATTGTCAATAACGTTGCTATCTTGTTTGATTACTTTACATAAGACACTGCTTCTTACCGTGGGGTCCGGAGACCCCCAGGGGCACCCAGCTAAATGATTGATAGTTAGAAACCAAATGGACACTTAGTGGTCTGTAACGCAGAGAGTGAACAAATGGAAAAAAATGGACCCTTACGGCTCCATAATTATGGTTACATGTTTACACTCTCAGAGTTCAATTAACACTTTTTACAGTGTAGATTGGGGTCCATAGTGGGGGGATCTGTGGCCTAATGAATATCAAACTGGGGGTCCTTGAAATTAAAAAAGGTTGAGCATCAGCTACCTAATAAATCTCCTACATACAGTGTGCATATGCAAACATGTACTCAGCCACATGTGGACACAAACACCTTCTCGTAAACCATGTCCACACGGCAGCGCCACAGATGACCTTTCAGCATGCCTGAATGAATAATAGAATAATTTATAACAGCTGTTCTTGAAGCCCTATGGTACACCACAATGTTGTTATTAACTGACCAACAGGTTTAGCATGACCATTAGGAAGTTTACCTCCACTTCCTTTGACCACTTAAGCGCTATGTACTTTGTTGCATGACTAATAGCGGAAATAGCCAATCTACAGCTTGTAGATCGGGTATTTTCGCTATTTTTAAACCTTGTCGTCTATAATGACATACAGTAGCCAAAATAGGTATGCCAGGTTGAGTACCACATTTTAGAAAATAACACTGGCTGGCTGAGCCTCTGTCACACCTTCAATCGGTTAAATATGTACTGTAACACTCAATCAGCATAAGAATGTTATTTTCTGTGCTGCAGCTCAGAACAGGGCGAGGGTAATGCGATACCATCATGGAAATCACTGACACGGTAAATTTATGAAGCCGCTCTTATTGACGTGACACAGTATGAATATACCCAAGAGGTGTTGACCCCTGTTTTAAATTCCAATAGGTTACACTGGAACCTACAACTGCATACTACTGTCTACAAAATCTGTGTAATTGTAGTTATGAAATATCTATTTCATGACAACACTCACCTGAAATATTCAGTAACAGGCATCCAGAGTAGTATTCAATAGTGTTCTACTCATAACTTTATATCAAATTGAAATGGAAATGCCTACCTCAAAATGTGTACTGTATGTATCATTTTGGAGTTGTTTAATTATATCCTAAAAGATAATTTCACTACTATGCTGGGGGGAAAAAATCATATCATAATTTGATAACACGACATACAGTAGCATGACTCAATAGAGGAACATGGCCATTATTTATGCCCCTTACATACAGTATTAACTTTACAGTGAGAATGGTGCATAAAATTCTATGATTTCACCCTGAGATCACATTGGTATGGATACTGTATTAGAAGGTATAAACAGAACTAACAGCATAATTACAGTATACGCTGCTTGTGTTTTCCTCCATGCCGTTTTATTGGTTCACTGTCATACATTCTTTTATTTAGGGTGTCCTGCTGAGAATAGCAGTCCAGAGTGTAGGAACCCTTTTAACGTCTTCCAGGGCTGCATGCGGTTCCTGACTCTGAATGGCAAACCTGTGGATTTGATCATGGTGCAGCAAAGGCTACTGGGAAATTACAGCCATCTGCAGATTGACATGTGTGGCATCATTGACAGGTCAGTCCCAACCCACACCTGATTACCTAAGGCTGAACACAAGTTTTGTTTCCTTTATTTACATTACACAATTCTTTGTCAATATTTCTTAATAAGAACACAAAAATAAAACATGCCTCCCAACAGAGGCACACTCAATGAGACAGTAAATATTTTTTCAATTATTTCATTCAGTTGTCCTTGTGATCTTAAATATTAACGTATGTACCTTATTCGTATCTATGTATGCTGTTTGCTTGTCCACAGCTGCTAAGAATATTATACAGTATGTTATTTAATATTTCAACAAATGCTTGTTATGGAGTTCAGAGGAAACTCTAACGCACAACACAGGCAGGAGATAAGGTGAGGTTTAAGAAGGTTTATTTGCAGAGGATGGCTGGGAGTTGAGGAGCGATGGTGAATGGCAGGCACTGGCAGGCAAGCGAGCAGGCAGGCAGCCAGACGAGCAAAGGAAAGGCCATTAGTACAAGCTTTACTAATCAGTAAACTCAGGAGGTCTGAAGCGTGTCACTACCACTGGAGCCGAAACAACGATCTGATGATGAGTGGGTGAAGAGCTGGGGTTTATGTGCTGGAGAGGTGATGGATGACAGGTGTGTTGGCTGAGGGAGGTGAGAAGCTGATTGCTGGCAGGTGTGCAGGATCCAGGTGAACGAGTGACAGGACAGGAAGGAACACACACACGCACGCACACACACACACACACACACACACACACACGCACACGCAGGGCGGCCCTAGGCAATTTGGCGCCGTAGGCAATATTTTTCCTGGTGCCCCCCCATTTAAAAATAAGAGCACCTCAGTCTCTTTTAAACAGAAAGTAATTCAGAGGACAGGAGCCTATCCTATGTCTGACAGCGCCGCTGACAGCGCCGCTGACAGCGCCCCCAGTTTCAGTGCTTTTTGTGCTTTGCAGAAACATACAGTAACGTTTTCTCTGGCGACCAGGCTGGATCAAAGCCGATAAAACAGTTCATTCAGCAGTTTTTATTATTAGTAGTTGCATGTTTCAGTTAAAAACTCTAGGTTTGTATTTCAACACTGTCTTTATTTTTTATGAATAATATGTAGCCATCACCATCTGTATTCCTCTGTCCTTTTTCCTTAAATTATACCCTAAATATAAACATTTGAGCATGTGATATACACTTACAAATTATATAATTTGGATTGATCTTTATTTACACAATTGTGCACTTTGTTGTGTGGATCTATGGGAGAATGTCAAACAGTTCAATTCACTTTATTTCATGTTTTACTTTGTCTGTTATGTTCTGTGGGAGGAAATGAATACAAATAATTAATTAGTGAAGCAAATACAGCATCCAAAACAACATGACACTTGAGCAATAACAAACTACAATCCATTACCAGTGATCCAACTGTGTAACATGTCATAAGTAATTCACGTCGCTTCCATTTGGTTGGAAATTACCTTGAGTCACATTGGGATCTGTCATCACTGTCTTGTCAGTTTCTTCATATTTCTTTGTATGTTGCCTTAACATGGTCACTGTAACATAACATTACAGTAAATGATTAATCTAAAGTCATTAATTTCATGGCTCTCATTTCAGAGAAAGTCATTACATCTGTGCTGTGTTGCATTTTCTGTCGGGCATAAACCTTGTATCTCCATATTTCACTTTTATGTTTTTTTTCCCAATGTGAATGCGCTACTTTGCCGTATACGTTGCATAAAAGAAGAGGAAATACAATACTACAAGCTCACAATGCGACGCGTTTCGAGTTTGTAGATCTGAAGTTCTTTGCTATTTTTGTTTTATTTTCTTAAGTGAAAGGGAAAGTGGTTGTGTGTTTGTGGATTTTATAAATATTGAACCAATGAAATGTGGGGAAAAAATAGCTTTACTAAATAATAACTACATTGGAACGCAGGTTCTTTATTTTCCCTTTTCTGAGAAGTAACAGTTTTGGACATACAAGGTTTCCTCCCGACAGCGACAATATGCGCTCTGTGCAGTGTCAGGGCTTTTAATTGCTGTTTTCAGCACCTGAGTGCATTTAGACAGGCAGGTAGACGGACTAGTCTGTGGGCACAGTCACAGTAGTAAATGAAAATAAGGGTTCGTAAGGAGAATGTGGTGAGTGTAAAGTGCTGTGTCCGCCTGGTACCAGCTGATATTTTGATGAAAATAATTTAGTAAAACATAATGGTAGAAATCAAACTGCACAATATGCCAGACTAAAGGTGACTTTTTTGCAGGGTCACCGATTCTTACTAGTTCACATTTCCACACACATACAATACACAGTAAAATCCAGTGTTAAGTTATCCATTTGTAACTAAAGAAATGTTATAAATGTAACCAAATGGATCCTTAACTGGACCCTACACACTTTGAGTCAATGTGTTTTAACGGTGTCGTTTCAGTGTTATGTATAGATAACAGGTTCCTCGTGTAAAACAGATCATCTCTCCTCTGTGCTGAGGCTACAGTACATCTCTGCTTTGCCACATGGAATGGAAAAGATGCGAGAGCCCTCCCTGAAGATGTGTGTGTGTGTGTTGTGCTGTGAAAAGCCTGCTAATAAGAGGCACACTTGAGATCATAAACCCCACCAGTGGCTGCTTGTGGACAGCAGAGCTAATGTGAGTCAAGGGCTTTCCAGTGAATACCGGCTGCTCAGTTGCTACGAGCATTCCATGCAAGCTTTAGTTTGCAAGTACTCTCAGCTTATATCCACTTGACAGTGGATCGCTTACAGCCAGCCTCCAACACGCATTAAGACATAAAGCCAATTGGCTTTTTCTTTTTTGGTGGGAGGGTGATGATAAAACATGATCACTAAAACACACCTCAATCCTGAGAAAGTCCCACGGGTTGAAAGGTATGCTGGAGTCTGTACCACGCAGTGAAATGTGTTATATTTGTACAGTCTCGGTCGGAGATAAATGTGTAGGCAGAATGAATGGTTGCTGTCCACAGTGCTGAAATCTCCTCAGGCTGATAGCATGGCTTGGTTGCTGTCCAGGGTGCTGAAAAATGTGTGTTGCAAATTTTGATTCCGTTTTAGTCAGTCTTTTGAATCAAATTCCATTTAGTTTTAGTCATATTTTAGTCATCTGAAATTATTTACTGTTAGTCTAGTTTTTGTCGACTAAATATCATACGATTTTTGTCGACCAAATCTACAGTTGATTTAGTCGACTAAAATGTATTTTGGCGGTGCCTTGATGGTGTCGCAATTGCTGATTTTACACTTGGTTACATGCTTGTAGATCTGTTTTCAGAGCGCAACACCCGAGCGCAAACAAACATAAAATGACTTGTCTTTTAGTTGTACTGGATCTCTTCTCCACTAGTCCCACTCCCTCCATAACATTTTAGTCTAGTTTTTATTTGTTGACGAAATTGTCAATATATTTAGTCTTAGTTTTAGTCATCATAGCTTATAGTCTTTATTTAGTTTTTATTTAGTTTTCGTCAGTGAAAAAAGGTAGTCGACGAACATTTTTCGCCATAGTTTTAGTAGACAAAATCAAAACCCTTCTGAGGCTGATAGCATGGCTGACAACAGGTATTCAGAATGTTTTGTGTGTGGACCCGACATAGCCCATATTGTGTTGCACATTTTGGACATCAAACCAGTCGATTGGGGACGCATGTTTAACTGGAGACAAAATGTATGTCCCCTATGTTATGTCACTGCAGTTTCATTATGGTTAGGGATCAGGTGTTTTACTGTTGAGATCAGTGAAGGTCCTTACACACCGGGGCGATTTTTTCATGCGAATAATACGTTTTTTTTAAAACCTTATAAAGTCAATGCAAGCGTACATGGCGCGAAAAAGCGAAGCGAAAAAGCATCTTTTAATTATTCGGAACGAGTCCGAATTTTGCGTATATTCGCATATTCGCCGGTGTGTAACCGCCTTTACCGTGTGGTTAGGTCAGGTGTGTGTGTGTGTGTGTGTGTGTGTGTGTGTGTGTGTGTGTGTGTGTGTGTGTGTGTGTGTGTGTGTGTGTGTGTGTGTGTGTGTGTGTGTGTGTGTGTGTGTGTGTGTGCCCACTTTCTGTCTGCCTTCTGTACAGTACAGTGTTAATTTAACTCTGAAAATGTAAAAGAAACCCTCTGTTCTAAGAGTCTTTGGGTTGCTCTCAGAGCTAAATTCACATGGAGGATTTTACAGTGTGTCTGTGAGTCGTGTGTGTTTTGAAGTGAGACTAATGAGGCTTGGCTCTTCGCTCTGTGTTATTAGTAGGAAAGGACCTGCCTTGTGTCACCTTTCAGGCAGACCTTAAAGGGATACTTCACTTTAGGGCCGGGGACACATTTAAAAAAAATATTAAAAATAAATGAAAAAAGTTATGGAAAATTCATGGCCCTCTCACGCATTAGAGTGTCCTAATAATGTGTGAGGGGGCCATGAATTTTCCATAACTTTTTTCATTTATTTTTAATATTTTTTTTAAATGTGTCCCCGGCCCGAAAGTGAAGTATCCCTTTAACTTAAAAATACACCATGGAAGAAAAAGAACAGTCATAGACACATGCACACATGTACATCTATAGAGAGAGAGGAAGATGAGGAAGAGGAAGATTATCCAAGGTTTCCTTTAATCTCGGGTCAGTCTGATAAGTTTGCATTATTATGCATGCACGCACGCACGCACGCACGCACGCACACACACACACACACACACACACACACACACACACACACACACACACACACACACACACACACACACACACACACACACACACACACACACACACACACACACACACACACACACACACACACGGGTTGTCCTTCATGCTGCCATCGTTATTTGAAATGTATTTTCTGTCCGTGCGTGCAAGCGTGTGTGCGTGCTTATGTGTGCGTGTCTAGGAGTGGGTGCAAAGCAGACATAAAGGATAAAAATACATAAAGGACAAAAATACATACCTTTACCCCCATTCTGTCGCCACCTCTGTCTATTGTATTTCTTTGTCTCCTTGTATTTATCTTTCAGTTTTTACCTATTTTTTCTCTCTCTCTCTATCTCTCCTTTCTTTGTCTCTCTCTTGCGCTGAATGTGAAGGTTTCAGAGGACATTGCAGTATACAGTATAGCTTTCCCAGTAATGGTGTAGCCCACAAGCAATGGCATACGCTGTCGGTTTAGCCAGAGGCAGCAATAAAACCTGGAGAGATTGGATGCAAGCGCTATGATCCACACCGCGAGTCAGCAAACTGTTAGTTAAGCTTGGCCCTCATGAGAGATTTACAGTGGACAGTGTTAGTTAAGAGTTAAGCTTGCAACTCTCTCCTGCCTCTTACTGTAAGCCAGGCACCCTAGAGATTTATAGTGGAACAAGCACTCTGATACAAGCTACAATACAATAACACACTCTGTTTGTTTGTATCATTCTATAGGTTTCTGGCACTGACTCTCAGAGGGATAGTCCATTTGTTTGTCTGTCTGTCTGTCTGTCTGCCTCTCTCTCTCTCTCTCTCTCTCTCTCTCTCTCTCTCTCTCTCTCTCTCTCTCTCTCTCTCTCTCTCCATTCATTCTCATTCCATCTGTCCTTTTTTAACTCCTTCCACCTGTGCCCCCAAATATCTCAGTCTGTTTTAACTGGACCTACATTCTGGCCTTGTTCTTTTTCTTAGAAATCAAACATCTAAATCTGAAGCTGAAACTCTCATCCACAGTGATTTACAATGCAATGATGACAACAGCAGATTAGATTGCTATCTCAAGCAGACAATATAGTTCAAGCAATGGTCAAAGTCAAAGTCCATCTATAGATGCAGCAAATATTCCTCTGATCCTTGTGAGAGCCACTCCATCTCTCAGTGAAAGCAGCAATATGAAGGATGCATATGTTGATCTCATCTGAGCTCAGCTGTTTTTTGGACTGCTGACTCTCCCTTTCACATTCTCACATTATGCATTTCACAATAGAAGCTATCCATCAACAGATATATAAACATGCAGATCTTCAGTAAAGTGTTTCCTCTTTAAAACTACATTCTGGGACTAATTTTAATGAATAAAACATTATTTTAATCAGTTTCTATGAGTATGTTAATATAACCAGCACATCTGCAGTGGATTGAGGTTTCCCTACTCTAACCTACGAGTATTTTAAGTCTGGTGCCGGGTAGGACACTGAATGCTTGACAATATCATTAAAGTTATTTAAAGCAGACGGCACACCGGTTTGGATGCACTGCCATCTTCATTGTAGTTTGGACACTATTGCTATTACCTAGGGTTTTTGTCCATTGTTTCACTCTCCCTGGTGAGAGTGAGACAATGGACAAAAGCATTAAGTGGATGAAAGAAATTAGATGAAGGGAAAGGGTTTTGACCACAGGCCATGTAAAATGTGCATTGCATTAGGGTGTAAAACAAATAACAGAAAAGTAGGTACCTGTAAAATGATATAAAATCTCAGTTTGAAATGAGTTTACTGTGTTCAGTATTCTTTTCTACAAGGTTCTCTGTAAGTTAACATTTCAAACAATGTGTTCTATGCGCATTTCAGGACACACCTGTGCTTCTCTCAATGTTGAAAGAGAAGAGTGGAAGTCTTGTTTTGTTGAAGTTTCTCTCACAGCTGTTTTATTCATGCATTGCCAAAGGCCTTCCTTGAGAATCTTCTTCACACATGCACAATGCACACTTCACACTTTAGAAAGTTTGTTTTGAACAACAAAGTGAACTAAGTCTCTCTCTCTCTCTCTCTCTCTCTCTCTCTCTCTCTCTCTCTCTCTCTCTCTCTCTCCCCAGATGCTCGCCCAGTCATTGTGAGCATGGAAGCAGATGCAGTCAATCATGGAGTGCTTTCCACTGTAACTGTTCCAACAGTGGCTACAGAGGAGCCACCTGCCACTCATGTAAGCAACTGGAGCCAAGATTAAGACCTGGGTGTCTGTTGGCTCAGCTGGTTCAGTTCAAAGACCACACACACACACACACACACGCACACATTTTAGCTAAAAGAAAATATTCACACCCTTTCCCCGTTTCACGACTTCAGCTGAGAGAGAGAGAGAGAGATACGGCAAGATGCGGGGACAGATGAGCGTGAGATAGATCACTGGTTCCCAATGTGGGGTCCAAGGACCCTCAGCGGTTCCAGCTAAATGATTGATAGTTACGAGTCCATTTAAAGTATAGGTCCCAGAGATAAGAAATCGTGTCAAACGGTGGTCAGATGACAGACTGAAGGAGCAGAGAGGAAGAACATAGAGAAGCAGACAGGCAAACTCAGAGAGAAAAGAAAAAAGTGTGAGGACAATGTATGATGGCTTTTTTCCCAGATAAATTAAGAGAATTGTATAGTGAAATCGTAGCATGGGTGAGTGCAATTAAAGAACTCTATGCGCTTGTATTGAATCAAGCCACACAGTCCTTTGGTGAGATCGTTACTCAGATATTTAATGGCAACTCGGTGCCTAGTTCTTGTCAAATCCATAAAACACAAGAGAGGTTCCCCCCGCACACCATACCAAGGGAATGTCTTGCGAAAGTTCTTCGCCCAAGGTGTCGAAAATACATGTGTAGGAATTTGTTTCCCCCTTTAAACTTGAAATGGATAGATGTTTTGTAGCCTGATAATCCACCGAGGATAGCATTTGAACATCATTACCACTGATATGCTTAGTAAAACACAGTGTGCACAATAATATCCTCTGTGTTAATTTATCCATTTGTAACTCTGAGAGTGTACAAATGTTCCATTTAGTTATATTTATACATTCTGAGTTAACCGCTTAAGCTCTATTTTATACTTAGCCATTCAATGGTGCTGCGATGCGAGAAGTTTTTGGGACATTTTGGAAACATTTAGCCTATAATTACATGCCCAAAATAGGATTATACTGTGTACTGTAATGTTACTGTTGATTTCCTTGAACTTGATTAATTTGTCTCCTCAGCTGTATATGAGCCATCATGTGAGGCCTACAAACATAAAGGCAACACGTCAGGGCATTACTACATCGACGTGGACGGCAGTGGACCAATCAAACCCCAGCTTATCTACTGCAACATGACAAGTAAGTGACGCGTGCACTAGGGCATTAACAGAATAATCGAATATTCGAATATTCGGCTATCAAACCACTATTCGACCACTGTACATCAAAGTCGATTATTCTATATAAAAATTAAAAATTAAAAAACTTTTTTTATAAGATTTTTTTTTTCAGTGGCTTTTCTACAGCAGACACGCAGCTGTGAGCTCTGGTGTGACGTCAACTCGCATTCCTTGAGTGGAGTCGTCAATGCCATTACAAAAAAAAAATTAAATCGATTAATCGAATATTCGAATACTTACAGGTCGAATAATTCGAATGCTAAAAATCACTATTTGTGAATGCCCTAGCGTGCACGTGTGTGTGCACGCACTCACCCACACACACAGCCACCACCACACCACCCTGTAGAAATTACATGTTCACACAGTCACATTCAGTGACTCAGTGACTTTGATTCGGGGGACAGGGGGGCAGACTATTATTAAATCTGTTCCAAAAACAGATTTCTCATTTGACCGGACCAAGAAAGGCTCATACCCCTCATTGTCAGCAGAAGTCTGAGATAATTTGTCAGAATCCTGAATCTGGAAGCTCCCTGAAAGCCCCCTGTTTCCCCTCATCATTTGGCATCGTTAACATTTGCATAATTGGGAATAATGATTATCATTTGTTTCCCATGTTCTGACTCGCATTCAGTAATGTCTCTCTCTGACATTACCCTCACCAGATGAAAAGACATGGATGGTGATCCAGCATAACAACACGGAGCTGACGAGAATACGAGCGTTCCCCGGGAGAAATCAGCATGCAGCCCACTTTGACTACTCGTCTGAGGAAGAGCAGCTTGCAGCCATCATCAGCCAATCAGAGCACTGTGAACAGGAACTGTCCTACCACTGCAGAAAGTCCCGCCTCCTCAACACACCAGGTAAGACACATTGATGAAGCTTGTTATTCTACTCTCTACTGCAAACTTTACCAACTTAGCTCTAACAAACTCTTTGTTCCATTCTTTGTTGTTGTCTCCAGAGGGAGGGATGCAGGCTTATTGGTTTACAGTCCAAACAGGAATTACTTTATTTATTTGCAGAATAACAGTTCAACTGAACAAACACTGAAAATAGGACACCAGCCGTGCCTGGTTGTATAACAGGGTTTGAGTAAATGGTTCTCACCTTGACCCCTTGTCTCATGGACTGTACCGTACAAAAGAGAGGACACAATACACATCTTGATTAACCGTTTAAACCCTGACCTCAAGTCCCCCAGGTGTGTGTACTTGGCCCCCTCCTTTTTTCCCTCTTCACCAAATCTCCTTGACAAAAATAACCAATCTAGTTCTAGAATGTTTGCCAATTTCTGCTGAGTGTTCCCCTGTGCACCAGAATTGGGTTCATGTGGTTAACTCCAGGACAGGTGTACCCCATTACCCCAAGTGCGTCACTCCCAGCTTCTCTCCTCTGCTTTCTTCTCTTCATCTGATTTCAACAAAGAAACAACAGGGCTACAGTGCAGAACCTGGTCCTCCAGGCTGAAACAGGTCAAGTGAAGAGCAATGAGACAGCCTACAATACATGGTTTGTGTTGAAATCCTGACAGGCCAGCCCAGGAGTTCGATGGAAGAAGGGAAGAAAAGAGGAGAGAAAGTCCTGTGTTCTAAGTGCTGACCACAGCAGACCTTCCCAATGAGCTGTCACTTATCTTGTGACACAGTCTTCTTACTCTGTTATTGTTGTGAAACGTGTCTCTTTTCTACCGCGGGTCTCTTTGTCAGCTAAAATGCTGCAGCTGGGAAACATCTTGTTCAGTCGACAGTACTAGTGTAACAAAGGCAAAAGGAAGAGGTCAGTGGAAGGATGGATGTGGTTGCACAAAGCTCAAACTCAAGTCAGGCAGGAGCTGCTGTCCCCCACTGACTATAGCCAGGGCCTTTTTATATTGAGAACAAAACAAAAACAAAACAAATCTTGCTGATGCAAAATAATACTGGATCCCAATGGAACTACTGCCTGGCCAAGGCCAGTCCCTAACTAGGCCACGATCCGGCTTACTAGTTAAAACAAAAGTCACTGCTTTCAAAGTGTGCTCCCTCCCAGCTGTCCTTCTGTGGTGGTGAGGTGCATGTCTCCCAAAAAGCTCTTTATTCCATAGCTGCCACACATCAACTGTGGGTAGTTGTGTGCATAGTTCTTGAGAAGTCTGAGCTAACAAGCTCACCGGGAGACAGTGTGTGTGGAGCTGTACATTGAGCTAACAAGCTGGAATGTAGCAACCTTCAATCATTCCCCTCAGCCCCTCACAATTTGATATAGCAGTAACCTTGCTGCATGTGATGTATTTGAATCTCTACAACTTTTGCTAATGGCGTGTGCGTGTGTGTGTGTGTGTGTGAGAGGGGCCTTCAAATGGCCGGCCTCTCCAAAAGGAGGGCTAAACAATTAGCAAGGTACTGCTCAATATCAGCTATTATAGGAAGCCGCTCAATTTGAAGGAGGCGTTGTTTCCTTTACCCATGATTGTTGTCTGCTGTGTTTTTACATTATTGTATGTAACAATGTTATGCCTTATATGCACTTCGTAACTGGCTGTTTTCCCATTATCTGACTGCACTGGCAGTGTTTATGTCCTTTGTATTCTTGTACTGTTTATGTGGACATAAATAAATATTTCATGTGTGTGTGTGTGTGTGTGTGTGTGTGTGTGTGTGTGTGTGTGTGTGTGTGTGTGTGTGTGTGTGTGTGTGTGTGTGTGTGTGTGTGTGTGTGTGTGTGTGGCTCTCAGAGGGCTCTCCATTCAGCTGGTGGGTGGGAGGTCCAGGCGGAGGGCAGGTCCAGACGTATTGGGCCGGGGCGTTACCAGGCAGCCAGCAGTGTGCATGTGCCCTGCAACACAACTGTCTGGACGACAGACACGACTGCAACTGTGATGCTGACCACGAGCACTGGTACGGATCCTTATTATCGTGTATTGTGTATCATGGATTGATTTTTTATTTGTTTATAATTATTTATGATTATGCTTTTAATACTCACTAATGCATACAGTATTATGCATGTAGACATGTAGACATGTGCCTTTGCTGTTCCTGTATCTGTTCCTACTTCAGTTCTCACATATTGTCCAAGTCACCCATAGAGTTACAGTATATATTATCTAGAGGAGGGACCCGCCCATTCATTTCAATTAAGTTGCTCACCCAGCGCATACTCCCCTCTTTCCAGGTTTGGGCCCTCTGGTTTGATGAGATTATGTGGCCCATTCGCATGGGCAGTAATGTCCTTTATGTGTCTACACCACAAATATACGCCCGTGCGGCATGCACAAGCCCATGACTCGAGCCCATTTGGTTGAAACCCTTTTCGCTCGTTCATGTAGTGGGCCCCAACCGGCCCAAACTTGCAACATAAGATTTGGCCACGGCACGGAAGGCTGCGCCTCAAAATGTTCCCCGGTCCTGGGGGCTTGTCGTTACCTCCTAACCGATCCATTGCCATTGCAGTGCTTGTGTCAAGTACGATCATAAACCAACTTTGACATCTACAGCAAAAGAGGATTTGGAGAGTCAGATGATGAGGTACGTTTGGCTGTAATTTACCTCATACATATACTGTACCTGGACCTGATTTAATATGGACTCCAGATTCAGCTGGTGAGCTTTCTAGCCTCTTTCCTGCATTCCAATCCACCTGTGTCAAAATAGTGTAATGACTAATGGAAGGTGGTGTGTCACACCTAACGTCAGCTCCCAGTACTTATCACGTCTTAGTTACCCAAGCTGTGGTGCTGAGTTGGCTGTGCCTGGGGTCGAACCTAGGATCTTAAGGCGAGCGTTTTACTGGCTGAGCCACCTGGACTAATACAAGACAATTTAATATAACACATAAAATTACATATTAATCCCCTCAACACATTCCCCCAAGGCAGATAACAACTCAATAACTCAATAGAACACTAAATGTGTGAACCCTGCAGCCTGCTGGGAAGTTCCTCTCCTATCAAATGCACACCCCGTGATGCTACAATAGATTAAAAAATAAGTCAGTCTGTGAAAGCATTATGGTGACCAACTTATACCCCATACTCTACAGGGCTCCATGTTTAGAATCTGACCTGACTGTACGCAAAACAAGATCACACCACTACTACAGTCCATATGGTACAGCAAAGAAAATTTGTTCTGGGATTTCCTGATTAGTAAAAGTATGTGTGATGACATTCATGCAATTACAGCTAAGTTTAATTGTACTTTGCCACGTCTCCATTTACTCTTAACCTCCCTGGGGAGCATAAAGTACAAATAGCTTTTATAAAGCTATTTTTACATACCCAGTTTGTTTGGAATGCTGGTTAGCAGCAAGACACTGTAAATGGGAGCTCACTGTTTCAACTGACAACTGACTCTGACTGGAGCTATCTGCCACAGGTCCAATTTCTTTTGTAATTATATGTACGTTTAAAACCACCAAACATATCCTTTAAATACACACAGGACAAAATTGCAAAGATCAGGAAAGCATGTTTGGCATATGGATAAAATGCAAAACAATACTGTGTATACAGTCATTAATATCACTAAGAAATGTGCACAGGCCAGGGACACTTTCCCCCCTATATTTGACTTGTAGGCACATCAGCCTTCCAATCAGAAATCCTAATTTGCAGTTCAAGCAATCAAGATACTAAGCAACTATTTCAGGGGCAGCCAATCATTACTAGTTCATCAGTCAGAAGTGACTCACCTTCCTGTTAGACACCTTATGGAGCATATGTGTCCTAAGCCATAATGTTGGAGTGTTATCACTGCCTTGGAATGATTCTGCAGACTGCCCCCTAGAAATCCCCTGCCAGGGCGAGGATGCTGTCGAGGTGCTGTAGGCCATACAGTGGTTCAGAACCCTCTCTATCAGCCGTTCGCAGGTGGTGGGGGTGTTGCAGAGACCAAAGTGCATGATTTTAAACTGCCACAGTTCTTGGGAAAGGTGTTCTTGGGCCAAGCCTTCGGGGGATACTATGGAGGTCCAGCGAACTGAGTCAATGGGAGCCCATGATGTGTTCGATCACATCGTAATTGCGGGACAGCAGGTATGAGTCCTTGTGGGTCACCGCGTTCAGCTGCCGATAATCCACACAGAGCTGCCTGCTGCTGTCCTTTTCTTCACCAGAACGAATGGGGTACTCTTAGGGGCTGATGTAGTGGTGGTCTTGCCATCTGCTGATGTGAATGATAGCAATGATACATTGTGCCTGAGGCTAAATGTCGGCACAGTTAGCTCTTCCCCCTTGGTGATGCTGGAGGGCTGTTGTCTCTGAGCCCAGATAAGAATCAGTCCTTGGGTACATCCACTGTGGCTCCCCCAACAATCAAGTTGGTCCAAACCGATGATGCACGCATCTTGGATGTAAGTCAGCCAGAACACGTTGTGCAAGCTCTTATTGGCCACAGCTATCTGGAGGGTCGATTAGGTAGACATGTTTCCTCTCATCGGGGCCCGCTCCTTGGTCACAACTCAAATTGGTTTTGTCATCGGTGACCAACCTGAGGACAGGGAGTCATGGGTGTTGACCTGATTCCCTGGTCGGACCAGGGAGAGAGAAGCTCTCATGTCAATGAGGGCTTGGCACCGAAACGCCATTGAGGTCACAGTCTATGTCTAGTCCTTCAGCTTGGCCTATCTGACCGATCCTGTGCTCAGAGGGAGGGGAAGTCGGATTGGACTGCAGTTCCCTCTCTGTGCCAAACTGTCTACTCCAGTTGGCGGAATGTAGAGTCGGTTCTGCTCGTTCTGTGCATGTGCTCCCGGAGATGGTCAAGGCAGAGTCCGAGAATAGAAGCCTGCAGGACTAATTCTTCTTGGGCTCTCCTTTCTTCTTCTGGTTGGTCGATGGGCCTAATTTCTTCATTAGCGCGGTCATGAGGGTGGCACCGCACCGCACAGTTAGCTATTCCTCCGGGCGGATCGTCTGACCGGGTATAGTGATGTTATCGGCCTCTTCCAGCTGCTCTTGTCAGTGACCTCGGGGCACGCTGGTGCCATCGCACCAGAGAGAAGGTATATGCCACGGTATATGCGGTATATGCCACTACCGTCACCCGGTGGTAATAAGTTATAGAACCTAAAACAACAATCACGATAACCATACCTGATAACCACACCTGTAACAAATATCTAATAAAATAATGAATAACACAATAAACAATATGTGTGTGTGTGTGTGTGTGCACTAAGGCATGCTGGGAAGTCACACATTAGCACACTGGTTGTCAACGTGGGGTCCAGTAACCCCCAGGGTTGGCGTTATGACATTGTAGATTGACTATTTTTGACAAAAGTCCTTTTATGGGGGTCCCTGGCACAAAATATTTTCAAACAACGGTCCACGGCCAAATTCATATCAATGTGGGGGTCCTTGACATGAAATGTTTGAGAACGGCTGCATTGGCACACCCACGGGATGCTACAATATTTAACACATAAGCTGCCATGGACGCAGATCTGCTTCCTATTAAATAAAACCGTGGGCTGCCAGAATAATCTAGAACGCAGATCTGCGTCCTAATGTTTAATTTGGTTAATAGACGATCACGCTGTTTTATTTACATTCTGAGATCAGTTTCGTTTTCCACTCACCTCCGCTTCACCCGGAAGCAATTTCAGCGATTTCCGTTTCCGGTTTCCGGTTTTAGCTTGAAAAATGCGCTCTTTAGGCCAAAACACGTTTTTTCACACGGTATAAAAAACGAACGGAGAGCTCCACTTCTATTTTCTTAAGTCTGGGTGACGAACAGTCATCGTCGTCGTGTATCACATCGTACTTAAGCCCGATCAAAGATTGTTGAAAACGTCACATCCGGTTATGACGTATTGACTGTTTGAGCCTGTTTGGGGGGGGGGGGGGGGGGGGAGCGAGTCAGCGAGTGATCAAGGTGTCTTATTTGCTGCTCTCTGCTGGTAGATCTGTCGTATGTGTTTAAAACTGCAGTCAGACGATTTATTTGAATGAAATACAAATTACAAAAATATAAAAACACGCAAATCGCTGGCACAGGGGTGAGTACATTATGAATAAACTCTGGCAGTCAATGTGTTAAGCATGCATTAGACACATTCACTGGGTTGTGGCCAATTTCAGTGCTGACTCCACAGGCAAACCCCTTTCCTGCTGTCATCTCCCCTGTCCAAACTGTGCTATTTCTACACACTAGAGCTTCTGCTGCCCATCAAAATTTAATCAGATGGTGCTACTGTACTGTATATATGCACCATATACCGTATACAGTCCTGGAAGAAGTTTTAGATGGCCAACAAGGCTGACAGTAGTGGGTAGAACTGTATAGCAGTATAATCATCACAATCAGTTACATTAAAATGTTTGTATCTGTCATTTAAAACTCATCATTCCCATCCCTTCCTTCAGGACTAATGACCGGGGTCTGCTAACCCATAAGGAGAGTCTCCCAGTCTGGTCTCTGGTGCTGGGGGACATCCACAGACCAGAATCAGAGGCTGCCTACAGGGTGGGGCCGCTCCGCTGCCATGGGGACAGTAAGTCCTAATTCAACTTGTCCTGTATATAAACTTGATACTGACATCATGTCAATGTTTATTCCGGTATAGTGTCAACTGCTCTTGCCCTCTTTTAGTACCATTGCATTGTACTGGCATTCATTCAACTGAGAACATTATACTTTATAGTAATAATAGGCTGGCAATTCTCCTGAATTGAGCTTGAGACCGACACATGTGGCCTCCTCGCACAGAGAATCACAAAGGACAAAGGAAATCAAATTGTTGGGATTTTACGTTCTTTACCAATAATTTTTTTGTAAGTGAAGACAGTGTGCGGGAATCCCCCTCCCCCTTCCACATTTCTTCTACTAAACTGTGTACAGGAAGCACACTGCAATTACCTTGCAAAAGAAGCAATTTGATGGAAGATGGCCTGCTCTTGAATTTGAAATAACATTTTTTTTCTGATTGGTGCTTGTATCCAGGGAACCATAATACCTCACATTGTGATATGGACCAGATTGCTCCATTTGTAAAGGCAATCATTATTGCACTGTGTAGCTGGCCACAGCTTGTTCCTGACCTCGCATAATTTGTGAGACATTCTAATGAGTGCCGATATCCACCTTATTTACCTTACCTGTAACCTAGAAACAGTCACTGCCAGCCGTTGGCCTCAAAATACGTTTTCTTTGCTTTATAATCATAAACATCAATAATCTGTGGTACAATTCTAGTAACAATACACTTGAGGTCATGCTATACCATGTGATATTTGCGCTGGTGTGCCCATATCTCACATTCTGGCACTCCCTCTTATGTATCCTTGCTTAAATAAACAATACAAAAGAGCATTTTGTGACTTCCTGCTCCCATCACAGCCATGTAATGTTTATTGTTTTGTAATCTGTTTAATAATTTAGTTTTTTCAAATAAGGAAGCATGGTTATTGAGCTCTGAAAACGTAACCCTGATTTATACCTCGCTGGCAGTGTCGTGCGCTGAAAACAGCCAATTTACAAGCTCATAACGCATTACATCCTGTTGCTATTTTCAGAGTACGACACTACCCTATATACTCCCAGGGATCTGTACTTGGCATTCTCCTTTTTTCCTCTACACCAAATCTCTTTGCGCAACCCGTTGTGAGCTTGTAGATTTGCTAATTTCACAGAATGTTTGGCTATTATGACAGAATAGGGACGCTAGGGTTCATGTGGTTAAGCTTTAAGAACGGTACTCAGATGTCATGCATTATGACATGTGTTCCACTCAGTGCACTAGCTTTCTTAAATGCTGTCAAAATTGCCATGAAGGGGTAGGATTTCAGGGTTTCTATTAAGAAAGGTAATGTGGGTTTCTATTAAGAAAGGTAATGTGGTGTAGAAGGGTGTCACATGAAAGATTCGAGGGCATTAAAGCTACAGTCTGCAAGTGTTATGTCCGTTGTCTCACTCTTCCAATAGAGAGAGGTTAATGCAATGATGTCTGAACTACAATAAAGAAAAGTTGGGAGACCACCTCCAACCACTGCAAAAAAAAAAAAAAAAAAAAAAAAAAAATACATAAAACCACATAAAAGGTTTCCACCCACCTGTTTAATGAAGTCTTGAGGTTACAACCACATGCAGGCTAATTACCATTACAGCGTCTGTAAAAAAACATTAGTCCCCCTTTTTGTTCTTTTGCCTGATAGTAATTTCTAATAGAATACATAGTGAACAAGTCAAAGAAACTAGTTTTCTCATCCTTTCATTTATTCATAATTGCAGCCCTGGGTTATCTAGGTATAAAAATAAATGCTCTGCAGGATGAATCACCCTAAATGGGAGAACATAGCTTGAATTATGCCTTTGTTGTTAGCTAATTAGCTGAACAGTTGGCTCATTTGTTTGCCACATAATTTTCATTAAAAGGCTGCTATAATGAGATTTCATTTGTTTTCCAGAGAACTTCTGGAATGCAGCGTTTTTCGACAAGGAGACCTCATACCTCCATTTCCCCACATTTCATGGGGAGCTGAGTGCCGATATCTCCTTCTTGTTTAAAACCACCGCCTCCTCTGGCGTGTTCTTGGAAAATCTGGGTATCAAGGACTTCATCCGGATTGAACTCAACTGTAAGTAAAATCTAGATTACATGAATTGAAACTCAGCTGCATTTGATGGACCCTGTCCAGATCCCTGTCCTTTCTTGTCCAAACCTAAATGTCATACAGATTTTCCAAATGCTACTGTAGCATCTTCCTCTGTCACTCGCTTTCTCTTTCGATGTTTCTCTCACACATGCACACAAACATGCTACTTGAACACTCTGCTTTTCTGTCCTTGAGGGTGGATTGTCTGTATTTTTTATAACACCTTTATCTAAAGCACTTTCACTCACCCACCCATTCACACATCCACACACAGAGGCAACCATGTAAGACAACAACCTGCTCATTGGGAGCAGTTAGGCGTTCAGTGCTCAAGGACACTTCGACACAAAGTGTGTTGGTGTCATATGTGGACTTTGTCACACACACACACACACACACACACACACACCACACCACACCACACCACACCACACCACACCAGACACAGACACAGACACAGACACAGACACACACACACACACACACGCTGAAAACAACTGTGCATCCTAGCTCCAATATTCCTGTTGTCCCTTTGTTTCTTAACCCGTTCAATCCGGGAATGCATCTGTGTCATTTTAGATTTGAGCTATAACCATTTTTTTATACTTTGGCTATTTCTTTGAAAAATCTTGAACATTTGTGCAAATCTTTGAATACATATTTTTTTTAATATATAAAAGATTGAGACATTTAGGGTGCTTCTCGAGGACTCACTACATAGTGACTGCACCTGCTTCATGTAACTCTGTTTATTTGCATCTGTGACACTGTATGATTCAAATGTTTGTTATTGTTTTTCATTATGTATGTATTGTATTTTATATGCTGTGATCAGGGCGCCCTTGAAAAAGAGAGCTTGCTCTCAACGGGCTTCCCTGAATGAATAAAGGAAAAAGAAAGAAAAGAAAGAAAGCGAACATTTGTAACTCAAATCTTTGCTTCTGGAGGTCCCTGGAACAAAATATTTAACAAATGAACAAAAATATATATTACAAAATGTGCACACATTTTCACGATTTTTCGAAAATAGCAGATCTACAAGCTCATAGTGCGGCACTCGCGCGCTATGAGCTTGTGTATCTGCTATTTTTTAATAGCCAAAGAAACGGATTGAATGGGTAAAGGGATAACAGGAATATTGTAGCCAGGATGCACAGAGAATGCTCTCATTACTGTATGGTGCTATTGTATGTAGTAGCCATCACCAACAATGTGTTAAAACCAGTCTGAGAATCCTCCTGAGTAACGTTTATCCCAATAACTTACCCACTTTCAACCTTATGTCCCTGACGTGACAACAGTACAAGCGCACAGCGCATCGCATCGCAACGTGTTGTGAGCATGTAGATATTATTATTTTCTCCCACGCAGTCGTACAACAAAGTGTAAATGAATCAGGCTCAAGTGGTCAACAGCTGAAGAGTTGGATGGTTGTTATATCACCGTGTGAGCTTTACAATGCCACAGAATTGTTCCGGGACAGAATGGTGCGGAGGCGTGGGAGTCGAAGAGGCCTGTCATGCAAACATGCACACGTTTCAGCCTGGCCTGTTCTGACTTGGTCATTAGAAGTTTATGCAGCCATCTGTCTGGCCTGCCAACAGATGCACCGCAGGTTGGAGGATGTCTCTTTACAGGCACAATACAGGTATATGGAGATAGAACAGGACTGACTAATGGCTCCACTGAAGCCTGTCATAGTCTGGAGCCAGCAGAGGAAACAATTGTGTCTAAAATGATGTGACTAAAGTAAGATTTATTCAGATATTCATTATATATTTAAAATAATGAAACTCCCAAAGCAGAATATGGCAAGGACCTTTTTTTGGCAAAGACATTTTCATGTTGATTGGAATGCTTGATGACAAACTCTTCTGCTCGATACCTAAAAGAGACATTTTGTCTCTCCCCCCGGACCTAAACATACAAAAACACATTATGAATATTATTATACAACATTCAGGGATCAGAGAGAAATCTTGTATACCCCTGTAAATGTTCTTTGGCAGTTGTGGCCACAGATGTTTTTTGAAAATGTAACATCCATTTTACTTTAGGGGGATACAGAAATAGATGCATAATATATCAACATTATGTCACTTTAACCAAGTTGGCTATGAGTATACCTTAATGCTACCTTCCATCATTATCCATATCATCATCTTTACAGCAATTTCATTTTTGGTATCCTGAGTTTAACCCATTAAAACCGGGAACGCATCTGTGTAACCACCATTATTTGATACTTTGGCTATTCAAAAATAGCAGATATACAAGCTCATAGCATGGCACTGAGTGCCGCGCTACGAGCCTGTAGATCTGCTATTTTAGAAAAATCTTGAAAATTTTAATATACTGTATATATTTTTTTAAGCGAACATTTTTAACTCAAATCTTTGCTTCTGGGGAGGTCCCTGGAACAACATATTTTGAGATGGGGGTCCACGGCCAATTACATATCATTTTGGGGGCCCATGACATGAAATAGTTTCAGCACCACTGATATTATAGTGCGTGCCAAAATCCTGAAGGGGGCGTCAACAAGTGTAATTTGGTAGCGGCGGACATCTTTGTGGGGTATAAACAGGTTGACTTAACATTGCCCCCCACCAGTATGTCTGCAGCTACTATGCCACGCCCCCCGTGGTGACGACACGTTGGCACACCCTACAGCAGCATAAGTTTAAAAAAAAGGATAGGATTTAGAAGACATTTGTAGAATCTCCAGAAGCGAAGTTTTGAGTTACAAATGTTCACTCAAAAATATATATATATATTCAAAGATTTGCAAAAAAGTTCATGATTTTGCAAAAAAAAAGCTGATCTACAAGCTCGGGGCCACGCTATGAGCTTGTAGATCTGCTATTTTTGAATAGCCAAAGCCAATCTAAAAATGAACACAGATGCGTTCCCGGATTGAATGGGTTAAAGAGTCTGTAGAGCTGTCGATCTCCAGTCAGGTGAGTCCTTATCAGGAAGTCCAAACAGAAAAGATGTGAGGTCTGTGATGTTGTTCCAGCACGTCAGTCTCAGTCTGTGGCGGTGAGCTGAGCGATCCAGCGATGAGTTTAACCAATGAAGTGTAGGCAGTGTCTCTCTCCTCAGGGGACACAATTATCTCAACATGTCAGGGTAAGTTTGCTCATCAGTCAGTCATTATTTGACAGCTTGAGTCAGACCGACTCTGCCGAGACAATCGCACGAGCCAATTCAAATAGTCCACAGCAACGACGTGTGACTCTCTTCCTTTTGTCCTCACATCACCCCATCCCCCGCCCCCATCGCTTCCTCTCTTCTCCTGCATCTGTCACCCCCACTTCTCTCACCCCCTCTTTAAATTCTGTCTGTGTCCCCTCCAATTCCCTTCTTCCGCTCCAACCCCCTACTACTGTACCTGCACACGCATACGCCTCTCTCTCTCCCCTCCCGCTATTCCTCTCTGTCACATTCTCCCTTTTCCTCCATCGTCAAGCCTCCACAGAGGTCCTCTTCTCCTTTGATGTGGGGAACGGGCCGCTGGAGGTGCGCGTGGTAACTAGCGCACCGCTAAACGACAACAGGTGGCACGGCGTGCGAGCCGAGCGGAACGTCAAGGAGGCATCGCTCCGCGTCGATGCGCTCCCCGTTGCCACGCAGGAGGCTCCTGCTGACGGACACATCCATCTGCAACTCAATAGCCAATTATTCATAGGTGGGAAACATTTAGAGTGTGTGTGTGTGTGTGTGTGTGCGTGTGTGCGTGTGTGTGTGTGCGTGTGTGCGTGCGTGTGTGCGCGTGCGTGAGAGAAGGAAAGAGGGAGTGAGTATGTTCCTGTTCTCCCTCAGATTTTCTGCAATTGGAATAGCAGTCTCACGCACGTACACGCGCACACACGCACACCCCCTAGCCCTTCTGGCTTGATAAACGTCTTTGTGACTAGGGAACAGAGGAGATTTAGTTATCATCTCTCCTCTTCCTCTGAAAGTAAACTGCAATTGTAGTGTAATTAAACTTTTTAGATTGCAGCCTCTTTCTCTTGTATCAGCAAAATGCTAAATGCAAAAAAAAAACACTCTGCTTCCCAATCTACAATATACAGTATCACACAATAGTGTGGGTTAACACTGTGCATTACTCTTTTCAGATTGTTCAGAGCCTCTGAAGAGTGTACGAATAGAACCAAATGGACCCTTACGGGTCCATTTGGTTCCATTCCACTCTTCAGAGTTAAAGTAACATAATGATGTTATTGTGTAGCTGCCCCCATAGAGTAATAAAACAACATCATAAAAACAAAGCAGCACATACTGTAGCAAATTACACATATAGCACATAATTCACATCTTGCGCATATTACACAACCACCCCCATTTCAAATATAGTGACAATAGCAGATCTGCTATTCTCACTATTATTGATTCTATTCACTATTTATTTTTTTCCTAAAATGTTTTATCCCACGATTTTGTAACCCTTATTTTTCACCCGGTGCCAAAGTGATCCTGGGTGCTACACTCCCCCCACAGCCTAGGGAGCCCAGGGCCGAGCTCATGCCTCCTTCAATGCATGAGAGCCAACTGACCTTCTTGTCACCTTACAGGGGGGAGTTTCCCCGGTAGGACATAGCGTGTGGAAGGAACACGTTATTCCAACCAGTTCCTTTCCCCTCCATCAGGCGCCCCGGCTGTCATGGGGGAGGCAGTATAGCGACCAGGATTACGGCATGTTTTTGTGAGGGTATTAACTACCCTAGGAGACACGGGGAGAACATGCAAACTCCACACAGAGTAGGCCCTTTAGCCAACCCCACCTAGGGTATGGGCGCTGATGACGCGGAGGAGAAGACACGCCCCCAGCACCCACAGCGTCCCCGGCGGGAATCGAACCCAGGACCTTTTAGCTGTGAGGCGACATCGCTACCGACTGCGCCACCGTGCCCCCGATTCTATTCACTATTAACTATTCATTGATATTAAAAAGAAATTTATACTTTTGAATACTTAAGCATTTTTAAAAGCATGCACTTTTAAATACTTGTAATTTACCATTGTAATTTTAATGTTATATATTATCAATAATACTATCTTAGTGTTTTGCCAATTTTTGGGGGGACCACTTGCAATATCCTCACCCCGCCCACATGTTGAGAACCACTGCCATACCCGACTGTGCTCTATACAGCCTGATAGAATAAAAACATAATCCTCTCATCCACCCCATGCACCCTGAGTCTAATAGAAGGCATAAAAGCAGCAGCACTTAATTCCGGGTCGCAAGTACTGTAGGGCAGTACCAAGCTGAACAATAATCACTTTCTACAAATAACTACGCATCAAGGCACACCAAGAGAAGGGATCATTCAATTATCTTTGTGTGTGAGTGAGGGAGTGTGTGGCTATATACTGTAAGATATTCATTTTTCTATAGACTTATTTCCTTTTGTTTGTGCATGCAGTGTGCCTCTATGCACATACATTGCAAGCTCTTAAGTTGCTCTATGTTATTCACACACAGTGACATTGGGACTTGAACCAAAATTAAATCCAATCTGTCAGTTAAAGTGTTATTATTTATTGCTGTATAGAGAGCTGTCTATTTCATGACAACTCTTCATAGAAACACAATTCCATACCTGGACTTTATCAATACTAGAGATGTGTAAACTGTCCGTTCCTCCCAACTTCATCAAGTCCACAGTGCTCTATTATCTCTGCTTAGCTTATCTTCATCAATTGTGCACTGTTCTGTAATGGTTTATTGAGCTCACAATCTGTAGAGCTGTGTGGAGGGGAAGACGACAACAGAAAATCCATGAGGCTGTATCTTTCTGCAAATATTATGGATGTCAGTTTATATTAGGAAGCACATTTTGGAGAAAGAATCAACCAACACAAACAATGATGGGATTGGACTGAGGCAGAGGAATTGAGGTGAATATTGATTAGGTGAATGTGTTTAGCCAATAAGCCTCTCTGAATGGCATCGATGTGCAGTGATTATTATTCTTTATGTACACGGTCTGTATGTGTCAGAGTGTCATGTTTAATATTATCCTCAGGTTCATAGTATTTCCTTTATTAAGACTTAAACTAAAAATGTACACTTTAAGTTACTAACGTGTACATTTTTAAGGTACTCTGTTAAACCTAACCGCGAAGCCTCAAGTGAGACCAAAAGAAGCCGTCTAATTCTGAAAGCACCCACAAAGGGTGAAATTGCACCTCTAGCTGTGCTGCCAAGCAAATAGCGTCTCGGTGCTACGATGCGCTTTGCACATAAATTAGGTGGCACAAGATTTGCCCCTTTCAATACAAATGAACCTCATTACAAAAAACGTCCAATTCGTGAAAACACCAAAGCTAAAAAAAACACATGCAGTTGCAGTGAAAGTTATTAGCATCTTCAGAGAGCTGGTAGTAAACTGAAGCACATTTATAAGGAGACTCCAGTGATCCTGACAGCAGTGATTTTCCTCCATCAAGGTAGCCATGGATAGCCTTGGTAAAGTGCAACAACGATGTGCGCAATTAGGCACGGCTTCTAAACCTGCGTAATTATAATTAACTAGACCAGTGCCTGGTTAGGCTATATTAGCGCAATATATTTTGTGAATCATATCTTAAGATGGGGCAGATAGCTATACCAATTACTGTATACTACAAAAAGAACACTGCCTTTTTCTAAGATATAATGTACAAATTCATAAGGCAGTAAATTCACATTCACATTTACTTTATTACCTACAATGTGGCATGAGAGAGCATGTATTTGATCTGGCTGCAAAGAAATGTAAGATGTGCTATACTATTAACTTTAATTTAAATTAATAGTAGTTAATTAATTAATTGACCATTGTTGTTGTAGTCATGGTGATAAGTTTAGACTAACAATTAGCCAGTTTATTGGTCATGGAATATTCTCTATGTCGTCTCCTGTATTCAGCATCAGAAAATATGTTCTGTATGGATGGCTGTTGATGCTTACATGGCTGAAACCATCACTGCTCTTTCTTTTATTATGATTTGATTTCTCTGACAGCTATTCCCATCCTGGGGTTTTGCTCCCTTGGTCAGAAGTATTGTTCCTCTGGGATCTGTCTGCACATTTCCTGGGCCAAAGGCTCATGAAATCTAATCACCTTGCATGATGACTTAAAGATGACCATTTCCCAGGAGACCAACTTTAATTTGGCAGTGCAATTTTAATGCATGGCAGCAGGGCCGCAGGAAGGGGTGTGCGAACTGTGCGGCCGCACTGGGCCCTGCGCTTTTTTTTTTTTTTAATGAACAGAATCACATTTATTAAGAGTTATAAAAAGAAATAACCGCAAATAACCACCAAAAACTCGGAAATATGCGCGCGAGGATGGGGGCGCGCACGTGACTTCGCACAGGGCCCCGCATTTCTCCCAGACGGCTCTGCATGGCAGTAGATGTATTCCTGATGTAACTCTTCTGTGGACAGGAAAAAGTGATATGAAAGGCCAACATGTGTATTATACAAATTAGCAGAGTTGGAAAATACTGTAACTAAGTACATTTACTCAAGTACTGTACTTAAGTTGCATCGCGAAGTGTTGTAGATCTGTTATTTTCGAAAAAGTCGAGTACTTTTACTTTGGTATTGGTATATTTTGAAGGCAATACTTTTGAACTTTTATCCTATATTAAAATTGGCTAATGGAAGGGCGGGTGGACGGACCTCTGACGTCACTCTGACACAGCCATAACCATATAAGGAGTTCCCAATGCAGCTACGCTCAAATATGGAGTGCGTTGTGTAACCTCAATGTGTCGTCATGGCATCATGGCATATTCTGATGGCATCAGGTATCTCCATATATGGGCATAAAAGAGACACAGGTAGACAGACAGAAACAGACATCTCCATATATGGGCACAAAAGGGACACAGATACAGTACGATTGGTACTCTGACAAATCCCCGCCCCCATCACTATGACAGACATATTGGTCGGATCGGCAGTGCGACGTACTGTAAGTGTGAGGGCCGCATAGAGGTAAAGTTTTGAATACAAGCCTTTTACTTGCAACAGAGTATTTCTGCATTGTGGTATTGCTACTTTTACTTAAGTAACAAATCTGAGTACTTCTTCCACCACTGCAAATTTGTCACTATAGCTAATATATTTTCTGACCTTGGTATTTCAGCTAGCTCTAATAACTCTGTCTAATTGCTTGCATAAGAGAGAAAAAGGAGTTCAAGGACTTGATACTTTGAAAAGCTACCGTGAAACTGATTCAGACTTTTTTTATGACATGCTGCCAAGTCTAAACTTTGGGGACAATAAGAATTGCCATGTGTGAACAAAAAAACTCAAGGATGCCAGAGTACAGCTCACTGTGGGTTTGCCAAGAATGTTCACTTTGAACAATGGAAGGTTGTCATGGCAGAGCACACCAGGTTTGAACTCGGAACAATAATTTTGTCAGCATGTAAGAAAATGGAGATTGTTAGGAGAGTAAAGTGAGAACATCTGTCATCCCGTTAGTCAACCAGCTTGCCTTCCACCCTTTCAGTCAACCAGCCAGCTACACAGCAGCTCCTGGCTCCTGTACTTCCATAGCCCATCATCTCAGGCAACCAGGCAGATCCCTGAATGCTTTGCTATCGCATGAACTGTGTGTGTGTGTGTGTGTGTGTGTGTGTGTGTGTGTGTGTGTGTGTGTGTGTGTGTGTGTGTGTGTGTGTGTGTGTGTGTGTGTGTGTGTGTGTGTGTGTGTGTGTGTGTGTGTGTGTGTGTGTGTGTGTGTGTGTGTGTGTGTGTGTGTGTGTGTGTGTGTCGCGCACGCGCGCGCGCACAGTTTCATCTACTAGGCAGGGTTGACCTATAGAGCTATTTTAGTCAGACACATAGGCCAGCACGATTTGTCAGGAGGATGAGAAAAGAGAGAGACAACAGAATACAAACTCGCAGTCAGGTAGATAGATGAATATGGCTGGGTAGTGTACAGTAAACACCATAGAAATGTATCCACCAGAGTTTGCTTATACTTTAGCACTCCATTTAACGTGTTAGACTATTATACTCCAGGCTCCAGGACATGCTACAGTATGTTGCAAATCAGGGGGCAGGACTGCTTTAGTGATTTCCACATGCTATACTCAGCTGTGCTAATTGACAGAAATGGGCAGAGCGGCTACAGTATAGCAGACAACAACGACAGAAACCATGAAAAATTGAAAATACGGAGCGGGACGGATGCCTCCGATGTTGAAAGTTTCCGAAACTAAACTTTTTAGAAGCTACATAATTGTGCCTTGCACTGTGAAAACTCCTCTCTTCTGGAGCAGATCACAGCAGAGCAGTCGTCTGTGCGAGTTTACTGAGGATATGGTGTCTGTTTCAGAGATAAACCCTTTTCCTATAATTGGTGCTCGCCATCAGTCCAGTGTGATGAGCACTGTGTGTTCTGTGTATTCTCTCTCTCTCTCTCTCTCTCTCTCTCTCTCTCTCTCTCTCTCTCTCTCTCTCTCTCTCTCTCTCTCTCTCTCTCTCTCTCTCTCTCTCTCTCTCTCTCTCTCTCTCTCTCGACCTTTCGAAATGGTTACTATTAGGGATGTGACTTCTGTCCAGCAAAAATTCTGAAATTACATATAACTTGATGGTAAATTTACAGTGTGTCTACTACTAGACTACACCACTGTTTTCATTCAGTACAAAGGCTACACCATGAAGTCTGACAGCCACACCCTCTTGCTAGGCTGTGTTGGCTGTTTAATGGGTTAATGGTTCAAAGCTCTTATTGACAGGTAATGGCTAATGTATTAATCATTCATTACCTTCCATATTTGTAACTAATCAAATTTAGCCGTAACACTAAAATGTAGCCTTAACACATTTGTTTTGATTGATTGACTGGGTCCAGATTGTTTAGCTTGTCCTCTTTTAATAAATTGGCAAATTTCTTCGTCTTCTTCTAAATTCTGCCTTTTTGTTTTTCAGTTGAGCAAATGCCTCTCTCCGGTCCTTACAGTGGGTGGCCAGTGACTTTGACCAGTTTCACTTTCAAAAACTTCGCATCATCCATGTCACACAAACAAAATGCGATGCGTTTTGTTGATATAAAAAGTTTTTATATAGAGTCCTATCCACAAATCCACCATTTAACTTCCACAATCCACATGATCAAAGCCATTGGTGTTGTGTGTGTGCCGCATTCTGTTTGTGTGACATGCATGATGCAAAGGTCTTGAAAGTGAAACTGGTCAAAGTCACTGGCCACCTACTGTATACACGATGGATGGAGGGATGATGGATGGAAGGATGGATGGATGGATGGAGCTCATGGCTATTGTGTGCATTGTGTTGTCAGGAGGTACAGCATCCAGGCAGAAGGGCTTCCAGGGCTGCATCCGCCTGCTGCAGCTGAACGGCGTCACTCTGGACCTGGAGGACAGGGCTAAGATCACCCCTGGAGTTCAACCTGGCTGCCCAGGACACTGCAGCAGCTACGCATCCCTCTGCCAGAACCAGGGCCATTGTGTGGAGAAATCCAATGGCTTCTCCTGTGACTGTAGCTTAACGCCATTCACTGGAGCTTTCTGTCACAGAGGTACATTAAACACACGCACGCACGCACGCACACACACACACACGCACACGCACACACATAGACAGATTTTGGTTTACAAACATTGAGACTGCACGCACAGGTGCCGGTTTCATGTACGGTAATCAATTCTCAACAGATCCCAAAACCTGTTGTTTTGGGGAGTGTTGGTTTTTGTTCATTCAACCTCCTCTTGTGTGTTGGCTGGTGAGACGCTCCTAGCGAGACATATATACTTCACCCCGTAACCGTATAGCACGCCGAGAACAGTTGACATAGAAGCTCACATCGTGTCGTGGATGTGAGCTTGGAGGTCTGCTATTCTCGGCCGTTCTCTGCGCGCAACACCTTTGCACGGCGGAGCATAAATTAATTTTGAGGGGATACAGCTGTGCGATCAAGCCGGCTCTGGTGCTGTGATCGAAGGAAGCGCTCCCTCTGCGACTGGAGGTGGGGTTTGGGGGACAACTGCTTTGAGAATCGCTATAATTGTTTACACTCAACATAAACCAAGGTATATATTTCAAGAGCGAGAGATCACAGTAAACATCCATCCTAAACTTTCTTCTTCCACACTGGGAGAAAAACAGCATCTGAAAGTTTGATGGGACGCATTTTTACACGTGAGTGCTGTGACCACTTTTGTTTATTTTGTTTTTACTTTTTTTTCTCTTAAATTTAGAATAGCCAATTACGTTTACCCCTTTTTTCTCCCCTATTTAGTTGTTATGCCAATTGATTCCTCCCCACACTCATTTCTGTGTTGCCACTGCTGCCGTATCCTACTGACTCACCTGCCAGTGAGGAGCCCCCACCAGGAGGACGTAGAGCTTTTGTCCTACTCCTCCCGCCCAACACTCCCCGCAGACAGGTGCCGCCCCCAGCCCATAGGATTATGTGCAATGACCAATATCACCCTCCCAGCCCGGGATCCTACAATTTAGTCTTGCTAAATTGTAGGATAATATTAAGTAGGTCTATACTGTATGCCACCCAACGTAATAATACAATGTAGAATGGAGTAGCCTATATAACGCCAATCTTTCTAATTAATTAACATGCCTCATCATCTTTCTGCTATTGCAGCTATTGTTGAGTTAAAAATAATAATAGATAGGCTTATAGAGAACTAAAAATATAGTATATATTAGTGTATATAGTGTGTGTATATATTAGGGGTGGGACGATATGGGTACCTCACGATACAATATATATCACGATATTAGGCCCACGATAACAATATATATCACGATATTCGACGATGTTCGATATATTGCGATATCACGATATTCGATATATATTGCAAGAAATTTCACCAAAGATATATCACGATATCTGAAAATATTGATATATTGCGATATCACGATATATTGCATGAAAATTCACAAACAATATATCACGATAGTCCTTGTATTCAATTCATAAACACATAAAATAGCACCAAACAGTTCAAAATCATCATTACACAAATACAGAGTAGGAAAAACAACGTTTAACAAACTTTTTAAAAAAAACAAAAAAACAAAAAAATATTTTTCGGCAGGATATTGATTATTTATCGCGGGAGAAAGTATCGCGATATATCGATATATCGATATATCGTCCCACCCCTAGTATATATATATATATATATATATATATATATATATATATATATATATATATATATATATATATATGAGACTATAATACAGGATTAAAAAACAACTTTGATCAAAAAGAAGTTACTTCTATACTTTTAACTTCTCACAAGTTTTACAATTGAATGCATAGAGGTGAGTCACCATAACGATCATCATCGTCTTGGGTCATCTTTCTAATTCATTAACATGCTAATCATCGTCTCATCATGATGATCGTTATGGTGACTCACCTCTATGCAGTCACTTGTAGAACTTGTAGAAGTTAGAAGTATAGAAGTAACTGATCAAAGTTGCTTTTTAATCCTGTATTATAGTCACTCATATATATATATATATATATATATATATATATATATATATGTAACATAATATGGGCTCCAGCAGTAGATAAATAGGTCTATGTGTACAGATAGGCAGGTGGGTAGGTCAGGTGGTTATACTGTATACATGCTAGATACCTCCATTCTACATTGTATTATTTCGTTTGGTGGCATGCAGTATAGACCTACTTAATATTATCCTACAATTTAGTGAGACTAAAAAGCATTCATTGGAAAATCGTCCAGAAGAGAAAGGGGGGAAATAAGCAGCAAACAGAAGGGTGTTTTAAAAGGTAATCTAAAATAACTGAGAGTTGCAGCCGACCTGGCGTTTATGTAATATATAAGTATAAATATAATAATTGTGTCGCGTCATCGCCTTGATATATAACTGCGTTAGCCGCTGTTCTCATAGCAAACACTGAGGATGGCCGTGGGGGGGCATGTTTAGACGCATCGCTGTCACTCAAGACGGCCACGGGGGCGTGTTTGGGTTCATGGGGCCCAAACCCGAGAGTGCTGCGTAATTTGGACACACGCACTGTGACCACTTTTACATTGCATCTAATGAGCGGTCGGTTTCTTTTGGCCCCGGCCTGCGCGCGCATACGGGTTCTTATCAGTGTGACGTTGTCTGGAAATGCGTCTATTGGAGACTTCTGTTATAGAGGTGCAGACACACATTCAGCAGTCTGGGGCTTAACTCCTCTGATAGACATTGTAAAATGGCAGTGACAATACTGATTTAAAAAAAAGAAGTAAATAAATAAAAAGCTACTGCATAGGAGAGCAATTTTGATCTTGCAATATTGCACGACCATGGAGCTAAATTGGAGAGACAGTATGCCATGTACAGTATATGAAGACGTTGATATTCATCTGCCGTTGAGACACAGTCTTCTGAAGAGAACGCTCCTCACTACATTACACTGATGTTGGACCCCAGCCACTCTCTCTGTTTATGTAAATAGAAGCTTCTTAGCAGTAACTCAGCGTGGGCATAATGCACCACTGCTCTCTAAAGGGCAACCATCTCGTTTATCTCTGGAGGACTCTCTTAGCATGATTCACACACATCAAGAGAGGTACTTAGCAGCCAAGTGGTAGAGTATGCAGCGCATCAAGGGCTTGATGCACACAGAGTGTATTTTTAAACTCAGTTTGATGTGCAGTATAAATGAGTCATCCTCTGGACAGGTCAGGCGTGTGAAACAGGACTGTGCAGTGTGTGTGTTCTATAATTATTAATGACAGTTCCTTTTTTGCTGTCAGAACTCGAGTCAGTGAGAAGAGTCTGTATTCAATCTGAATTGGCCCTCCATGAAATTTATGAATCCATGAATGTATTTTGGGTTGAGAAAATGTGAAAATGCCTGTTGAAACCTTGAAGCCAGATTACGCAGAATTTACATTTACTGAAAAACGTACTATGTGTATAAGCTTTACTTCCAAAGCTTTTGAAAAAAAATAAAAGAAATAAAAAGTGTTCAGTCACATTTGCACATTTTCTTGCACTACAAAATCAGTTCAAAGTAAATCTATAGTCTTCATATTAATTTGACATTGAACTTAAAGTACTCTTTTGTAGCAAAGTGAAGTTCAAGATATGTACTGTACTGTATGGTAAACGATAACAGTTCAACATCCCAAAAGCTCTTGTTTGCAAAATTCTTTATCAATTAGGGCTAAACTCACTGGCATTCCTGAAACACAATGTACAGTATTGTACAGTACAGTATGTGACAGCTGTGGTGGCTTTGATTCCACTTTTAAATGAGACATTTTGTCTGCTAATTTGACAGTATCAAGTAATTACAAATATTTGGCACATGCACAATACACACATACTGTACCTGTATTGAAATATTGATAAATATGATCTTTTAAAGAAGTAGTTCACCCAAATAATTACGTATTTTCTATCAATCACACACCCCATGAAGCCTTGAATACATGGATATTAGGGGTGGGACGATATATCGATATATCGATATATCGCGATACTTTCTCCCGCGATAAATAATCGATATCCTCCTGGAAAACATCGATATTAAAAAAAAAAAAAAAAAAAAAAAACTTAAAGTTTGTGATACGTTGTTTTTCCTACTCTGTATTTGTGTAATGATGATTTTGAACTGTTTGGTGCTATTTTATGTGTTTATGAATTGAATACAAGGACTATCGTGATATATCGTTGGTGAATTTTCATGCAATATATCGTGATATATCGTTGGTGAAATTTCATGCAATATATCGTGATATTGCAATATATCGGCATTTTCAGATATCGTGATATATATTGTTATCGTGGGCCTAATATCGTGATACATATCGTATCGTGAGGTACCCATATCGTCCCACCCCTAATGGATATTGTTTGTTTTTTGTCACATTCCTAAGCCAATAATTTGATGACCGGCGGAAAGATGCTAATGTTTCCGGTAGGAGACTCAGGGCGGATTCACACTATGGTCCCGGGTGCGCACCCTGGACCACTTGGCTGATGTTGTGATAGTGTGAACGTTGCGTATCGTTCCCCGAAACGGATCACCGTACCGTACCCGAGACCGCCTCCGGAGGTAGTCTCGGATCCGGATCATGCGTATTCGGGTACGGAACGATGCAATGTGAAGCCATCCGTACCAACAGGAGGAAGTGGACTTCTAATCATATATCATTTATATATTTTTATAATGACACATTATTTTAGCTGGGTTATACCTTCTCATAGTTCTACTTGAATGTTGACAAGAAATAATAATCCCGCTAGTGTTTGAGTAGCGCGAGCCGTGAAAAATAATAAACAAAAAACACGTAGCGAACGCGTATATAAGGATAAATATACTAAGGATTAGTCCGTGACATCACTGCTAAAATACCAAGGATGCGTCCGTGACGCCAATATCATATTAACAGAGACGCCGTTACATTTCGAGGTTTCAAAGACCAGTGCACACAATGCTTTGGTTGTGTATTGTTGATCTGTTGTTATTATAACTCAAGACAACGTCAGGAACACAGTCAAACTTTATTATTCACTCTAGACTCTGACAAGTGACTTTTCTTCTGTGAATGACATTCTCTCTCCCAAAGCCCCCATAGTCCACAGCGCCCCCATGAGGCACATATTTACCATTACTGTTAAATGAAACCTCCACAAATCTCGAGTGTGGAAGAATCTTGGCCAATGTGAATACTGGCCAGCTGCGAGAGGCCAATCGTACTCGGGAACGGTTTGAATCAATCGGACCCAGTCTGAATCCGCCCTCAAATGCAGGTCAATTGAGTCTCCTACCGGAGACTCCACCGGTCATCAAATTATTGGCTTAGAAATGCGACAAAAACAGAAAAATCTCCATGAATTCAAGGCCTCATGGGATGTGTAATTGATAGAAAATAAGTATGTTTTTTGAGTGAACTACTCCTTTAAGCTATTACTGTATCTTTGTACTGCCATGATATATTCATAGTATTGTCAGTATATTCATCATAAAAAAGCAAATCTATCTTTTTATTTAGACTCTCCTCCCTGCTGTCTCTGAGCAGTCTCCCTCCTTAGCTGGGTGACAGGGTGGCATACAGTATGCTAGCATATGCCACATTGTGGCATATGCTATGCCACAGTGTGATACACTGATTACACCTACTCACAAAAGAGACAAATGTGGTAGGTAGGTAGTATGCTCAGCCACTGATGTGTCCCTATAATGTTAATTATCGCCTAAACAAGCTTTCGGTTATGCTCTTGCCTTCCAGAGGTGTCAGCCAGCTTTAGGTCTGAAACATCTATCAATTACACCTTCAAGGAGCCTTATGAAATGGACAGAAACAACAGCAAAATGCCCTCCTCCATCTACTCAGACGTGACCCTGAGAGGAGAGAATATCTCCCTAAGCTTCAGGACCAGTCAGAGTCCTGCTCTGCTCCTCTATGTCAGCTCCTCCTACAAGGAATATCTGGCTTTGCTCCTCAACAGCCACGGTTAGGATACTCTTCAATGTTTTGGTGTTGTTTTGCTTTTAGCTTAGTGCTTTTAGCTACTCTACTCTATTCTATTCCACTTTACACTACTCTACTCTACTCTACTCTACTCTACTCTACTCGGTTACAAGTAAAAGTCTGTAATAAAAAAATGACTTGAGTAAAAGTACAAAAGTATTGGCATCAAAATGTACTTTAAGTACCAAAAGTAAAAGTACTAAAATGTTTGAAAATAGCAGATCTACAAGCTCACACCTCGTCGCGATGCGACACGTTAGCTTGTAGATCGGCTATTTTCAAATAGCCTATGTAAAATAGGGCTAAAGTGGTTAATGTATGTTTTATAATGAAATAATGTATATCTGCAAAGTAACTAGTAACTAAAGTTTTCAAATAATTGTAGTGGTGTAAAAGCACAATATTTGCCTCTGAGATGTAGTGGAGTAGAAGTAAAAGTATAGACAATTGGAAATACTCCAGTAAAGTAAAAGTACCTCAAAATTGTACTTAACGACAGTACTTGAGTAAATGTACTTAGTTCCTTTACACCACTGCTGTACTGTACTTTCACTGCTCTACAGCTTAAATAGATCCATTACTATTAGTCTCAGTCCAACTGCCTTGGGAATCAGCTTGTCATCCTCAGTCTGGTGTTTCTCAATCCATGCGGCAGGGGAATTGTCTTGTATTGTCTCGGGTGAATTACTGTAGCAGCAGTTTTTTTTAGAATCAGGAATATTGTTGTCAACAAAAACTGATAAACAAATTAGTGAATGGAATGGAACATTATTACACATTATTTCTTCGTTCCATTCCTTTCATTATGTGTAAAATCCACCCTGAATAGGTTAAAGTTATAGAAGGTTGTCTCCAGTGTGAGTTTAGCTATAGGAGATATATTAGGAGTTGTAAATTTAATCGACAGGAGACAAATTTGCCCATTAAACCCCATGGAAGGAGCTCCCCAGCTAGATTGTACAATCCATCCTAATGACTGTCTTAGAGAAAGCTGATGGACTGCAGGACTTTAGAGTTGCCATAGTGATCAAATAGTCTTCGGGTAACACTGAAGTATCACATTAAATCCCTGAGAGAAGCTTCTTGTGGGTCTCTCTCTCTCTCTCTCTCTCTCTCTCTCTCTCTCTCTCTCTCTCTCTCTCTCTCTCTCTCCCCCACACTCTCCCCCACACACTCTCTCTCTCTCTCTCTCTCCCCCACACACACTCTCTCTCTCTCCCCCACACACTCTCTGCCACGAAGACTGTGTACTACACTAGTTGTAGTCACTTGCAGCGTTGCATTGATCATGGGACGGCCTTGCACGCCGTGCAGGAACCTACGCGCATAGATTTAAAACAACTTTAAATTCACACCTCAACAAAGTTTACAAAGGCTCCCGACTCACACCAGGTGGATTAACATAGGAATGAGCCTAGGTGCAGGGGCGGACTTAAGGATCTGGAGGCCCCAGGCGAACGGTAGTATGAGACCCCCTCCACAGATTATTTTTTAACAGAATAGATGTAATTTCCAGTATTCTGGTGCATTTTGGGAGTTTGATACTTTCATCAGACTTTACTAACATGGGATCCATTAAAAAGCTAAAAGTAGGGCTACAGAAATGTATTGAGGCCCCCTAACTCTTGAGGCCCCAGGCGGTCGCCTAACCTTGCCTACAGTTAAGTCCGCCACTGCCTAGGTGCATTATCAATTGTCCATTGTGTGACCTGTAGTGTAGGTGTTAAGCGACGTGCGCGTCGCGTCATTAAAATAGAGTGCAACCAGGTTCCAATTCAGCATTGCAACACTGGTCACTTGACTGTGACCTCTCCAGGGTTAATACTTGATTCGTAATGTGTGGGCCTCCACTGGCAAAGGCAGAACATGAGAATGCAGTGAGTCATAGTGAGGTTATAGCAGGTTTAACTATGGAATTGAGTATAATTCCTTAATGTAAATAAGTGAAGGAAGGACCATTTACAATGTATTATTTCCTGTAGAATCCACAGGACATTCCTCGTAACATCTTGTGAATTATTAATTTTAATTCTCTGAAAATCAAGAGCATTCATTTTTTAATTTATTTAGTGTCAATGATCGAGAGTGAGAATTAATCATGTTAATGAATTGAATGGGTTTTTAGCTTATTAACTATTGCTGTCCTGGAACATTTCGCTCTCTCTTAATCCGTACTGTCTATTTCAAGGTCTAAAATAAATTAATCTTTTCTAAGATGCTTTATAATTAGAAAATGGATAGAAGACAATACTTGAAGTGATTTCAGTGATTAACACCTCTCTGAGCCAAAGCACAGCCAGGCCTCATAATTGTCTGGCACAGTGTTATTGTCATCATCATTGGTTTATACGCCTACAACTTGCCTATTCTGTAACTCAGTTGTGATGGTTCTCTGGCATTATTCAAGCTCTTATTCATTGTAGCATTATTGTTCATAGAAAACAATGTAACTCAACCAATTATAAAAATTACTTTTAAATTACGCCAATGTTTCAAGTTGAACCGTTTCTAATGATGCTGATCATTAGTGTTTGAATGGCTTCAATAATTGATAGTATTAAAGAGAACATTTTACACTGATAGTTACTGGATAGCCTGGTATAATTTATGTAATGGCACATGCATTACTGTAAGACTGGGTTTATAATTATGCTTTTTCTTTTTTCTTTTTTTTATATGGCAATATGTTTTCTTGCTTAAAAGGTTGGTGTTGTTTTCTGTTTGCACTTACATTGTTAGTAACAGTATGTTGTTTTGGGTGGTGAAGATAATCTGGAGGTATGGTACAAGCTGGATTCCAGCAGAAATGCTGAGGTATTACGGAGCAGAGGCAGGAACCTGGCCAGTGGGCGACTCCACACAGTCACCATCAGGAGAGTGACTGACACTGTCTCTGTTCAGGTAACTTACTCAATAAACTATAAACACTTATAGCTTGATTCCTCTATTTAGTCCTTATCTTCTTTATTTTCCAACTAGCTCCCTCTTGCTTTCTTGCACCAGTAGAAAGCTCTTGAAAGCCATGCAGGTAGTGAACCTAGTTTGGTGTTGAATCACAATGTAAATGCAATCATATTGAATTTGAACATATTTTTTTCTCTCCTCGCTCATGTTTCACTGACTGGTCTCTCCTCCACAGTCATGCACTGAAGTCTCAGTTCATTAAAGCAGTTTGTGGTTCCCAAACTTTTTAGCTCAAGACCCAAAAGAGAAATTAGTCGTTTACCCGGGGACCCAAACTAGTGAAAATAGCAGATCTACAAGCTCACAACGTGTCGCTTTGCGGCGTGTTGTGAGCTTGTAGTTCTGCTATTTTCACTACTTTTTTCAAATGTATTTATTTTTATTTTATTTAGGAAATACTTTTTTTTGGTTTGAACTTTTGAAAATCTTTTGAAATAATATACATATTTTTTAAATGTAAGAAACGGAAACAAGGACATGTGTACTCGCGACCCATGAAAATTGGTAAGCGGCCCAAAGATGGATCTCGACCCACTGTTTGGGAAACAAAAGTGCATTAAAGCACTTGCTCCTCATGAGAATACTGCTGTAGATAATTGAAAGGGGTGTTAGCCAAAGCATGATGTCTGTCTCCTTTTTCTCTGATGAGCCTTTGCTAGTGTTACAGCATGTTAGAGATTCTGCTTTGCATTTTCATTCAGATTGACCAGAATGCCAGAGAGGACTTCAATCTCACGTCTGATGTAGAATTCAACGGTGTCAAGTCACTGGCCCTAGGGAGAGTGCATGGTAAGTGGCATAACTTAAAAAAAGAAGGTCTGTCTGGCTACAATGCATATATGCATATTTGCATAATGGTGCCAAGCTGTTATCGCCTTCATGGATTCTGGCACTCTCTGAAATGTTATATTCCTCATGTTGGTTTGACGTCAAGAAGAGATGCTACTTCTACAACAACCACCCTGAGGATTAACTCAATCAATAAGTAAAGCATCTGTCACCCACATGACGATGTTATTCAAACACGCACAAACAAAGCACTTAAGCACTGATTTGATATTTAAAGAAAAAGTAGAACCACCCCCACAAGGAAACGTAATGCGTTTTAAAGCTATACATAGATGAAATAATAGGGCAGATACTCATTATAGTATTGTTTGTTCAACAGCCACGTCATCTCTTCTATAGTATACAGTAGGCTCTGTCTGCCTGGGGTACGTGGAATTGGATTTGTAATATTGCTTGTTATGACTTTATTCATTCCTTGACAGTTCCGCCAGGGACAAAAAGACAAGTAAGTCATATATCTCTGCTGTCCAGCAGCAACCAGCTAACTCCAAAACGCTAATTTTTCAGGAAATGAAAAAAACAAAATATACGTTTTTCAGGAAATGAAGAAAACCTTATATTTTTTAAACAAAGTAATACATACTGCCCCATCAAGTTGGTATAGTGACTTTATATATTGTCATATACTTGCATATGTCGGGGGCACGGTGGAGCAGTCGGTAGCGCTGTCGCCTCACAGCTAGAAGGTCCTGGGTTCGATTCCCGCAGGGGACGCTGTGGGCGTGTTCTCTCCTCCGCGTCATCAGTGCCCACACCCTAGGTGGGGTTGGCGAAAGGGCCTTTCTGTGTGGAGTTTGCATGTTCTCCCCGTGTCTCCTAGGGTAGGTACCCTCACAAAAAACATGCAGTAATCCTGGTCACTATACTGCCTCCCCCTGGCCAGCCGGGGCGCCTGATGGAGGGGAAGGGAACTGGTTGGAATAACGTGTTCCTTCCACAATTACACGCTTAGGCATTGGCACTAGGGTGAAAAAATAGGGTAAAAAAAAAATACTTGCATATGTCATTATATTATCACCACTTTACCCAAATCCAGCTCAAATGGAGTTAGGAGTTTTGTCCGAACAGAAATCCAGCTCAAGTGGACTTAGGAGTTTTGTACGATCAGCTGACAATAGCTCCAATCGCTGCTGATGAACTCATTTCTTGTCACATTGCTCTCCTCATTACACACTTCATAGATTTTAATAGAATTACTTGTTTTCATAACATTAGCGTCAGTGCTAAGTTTGATAAACAGGTACACTGCATAGTTTTAACAGACTACGGGGGGGAAAACCCTGTGTCGGGAGTTGGGAGGTTTTGTCAGAGGCGCCTTTTAATTCTTTTCATTCGTTCAATAATTTTCTGTACACAGACGTAAAGGGTGTTCAATAGCGTTGATTTATGAAAAAAAAAAAAAGCTGAAAATGGAGTTAGCTGGTTCCCGCCGGACAGCGACGATATAAAATTGGGGATGCAACATTGTTCAATAATTGTACATTTTTGAACGGAGAATCCGTTCTTTCAGATTGATTCAATGGAATGCTGCTTTAGCCCTGCCCCCTATTTATATGAGAGGGAGTGAACGCCCACAATTCAACGTCACAGCCCCATTTGAGCCGGAGACAGAGACACAGGCAGTTGTGTCAACTTGTGTGCTCCTCGCTCCCAGTAGAGAGCAATTTGTTCCGTATTTTCATAAACATCCCCCCTGTTCATCAACACTGAATTCAACAGTAATGAACAAAGTACAACACACAACACAAGGAGAAGGCCAGAAAGTTTGTCGTAGGACCCAGGTTGGACCTCCAACGCCATTATGTTCAGTATGTTTTCCCCGGGGCAACTGTGTTTTGGGGCGAGCGTTCTGGTAACCAGTGCCTGCGGTCTGACATTCATCTCCGTTGCAGCGCAGCCAGCGGCGGACTGGCCATTTGGCGTACCGGGCAAATGCCCGGTGGGCCGCTGGGCCAGTGGGCCAGTGGGCCACTGGGCCACAATTTATTTTTATTTTTATTTTTATATTTTCGCTCCCGTTTTAGGATTATTACGGTCATTTCCGGGTTGCGCGGCCCGATTATTAGTTACGTTAATGTTTGGGCTGGGATGCTTTCCAGCAGGGGCCTCAGTGCGCTGCAGAGTTCATGTGCAGGGCTGGGCTGAAACAGTGAAACGCTCCCCCCCCGTTGACAAAACGGACTCCCCCCCCCCCGTCCCGTTGACAAAACGGCCCGGGGGGTGGTGGGCCGGTTCGGACCTAAATGCCAGGGCTGAATTTCGGTCCCAGTACGCCCCTGAGCGCAACAAGTGAACCTATTCTGACTAACTATGAAGCACCCACTACTAGCCACGGGTTAAAAATGCAAGAGTTAGAGAAGCACCACTTAGCTTTTATTTCTAAAAACCCTGTTTGTTCTTGCAGCTTCTCCGACGCAATGATTGAGATCATTTTGTTATTAAAGAAAGCCTCTGCGCTTTATTAACCTCACACACACACACACACATGGATTAAAGTTCTCCGTCGTGGCGACGGATTTCCGTCGTGAGGATTTTTTAGGGGCTATTTATGAGATCTGTGCAGATCTGCAAAAAAAAAAAAAAAGGTGGGTGGGGGGGTATGTGTAGCGATGGCCGCGGTGTCAATGACATGACCGAAGTCGTCAAAATGTAGCATACTTGCTAGTCAAAATGATCTCCAAATTACAAAGCATCCACCATCCCATAGAATTAAAAAATAATCCATCATCGCACTGGTGCTGCGTCACAACCCCTGTAGCCTCGGAAATAACCCAACAGTAAAAGCTCAGGTCAAAACAACATTTTTTTTCCAAAAAAATTATGTACCTGACATCTCTTTGCTTTAACTATCCTGTCAACATCAGGGACCAGGTTCTGAGCAGTAGTAACTTTCATAATGTCATTTAGATGTCCATGTGTCAACTGTGAGCGCAGTTTGGATTTGTTGATGTTCATTACTAGGGATGGAGCTTGTTATTTTTTATTGATAATGAGCACCTTATCGATCCTGCTTATTGAGCCGAGCTTTTATCGAGCCCACTATTGATCTTTTTCTATTAATTTGTGGAAAGACGTGAGAGGACAAATTCTTAACAGAACCGGTATCTTTTTTTTATTGGCCAGTTGTGACTGTGTTTGTGGCTGACCACCATCTAAAGTGCGCTGTTAAATGAAGATGACTAAAGTAAAACATATGTTTGCCTATCATTAAGTATTAGTGATAAGTGATAAGTGTTAAATGGCTTTATATTATGAATAGTATGCCTGCTGTAATAATTACTATAAAATCTCCATGTTTCTTCAGCTCTTTATAAACAAAAAATGTATGTTATTTTTTTCTATTCTTTTGTCTTTGTTTTAGCCAAAATATATCACTTGCACTACATTTTACTAGGGTCTTCAAATACAGTACTTTTCTAACAGACAGAAGGCAAGTGACCATTTTACTTTTGGAAAATAATATTGAAGAAACTGTTAACTGGTTAATGTGTGTACTGTCACTTTAAAAGCGCAATTTATACTTCATCGTACAACAGTGTCACGCACCAAACATGGCCGATCTCCAAGCTCACACCGCGTCTGTTCGCACCACGTAGTGAGCTTGTAGATCTGCCATTTTCAGCAACGATAGACTGAGAAGACAGCGCACATTGAATATGTCACGCTAGGTGACACTAGTCATTCATTCGCAGGGAGTTTTTAAGAGTTTCCTAAACAGATTATTATCATTTCGATAACAGACACAGAGACAGAGGACGAGTGAAACTTTTGAGCGTTTCACTCGTAACGGCCGTTATTCCACCGCACATGTAAACACAACGACGCAACCACCCGTACAAATGGAACCAAATGGACCCTTACGGTCCCCTTAAAGAAGCGATGTTACGATGTATCCAATAGTGAGCCAATAAAATTCCTCGTCCTTGTTTCCCTGGGAAGCGCTGGTTAGCAGGGATCAATACACTTTTAGACTGACATGTTTGTGCCAGCGTGGGTGATTAGATTTATTTCTTGATCTCATCTTGTCTTGATTGTTTAGACTTGGCCATTATTCTCACAGAACAAGTTTGGCCACTATTAGACCTTCGCAGTCAGAGGCAAGTGCCAGAGGATAACTGCCTGCCTGCCGTGCCTGCCGGCGCCTCGTTTTCTTTTGGTCTTTTTTTTCTCTCTCGTTTTTTTTCCATTAGAGCTAGTATGAAAAGGTGTTTTTTCAAATCACTTCGCGGGCCGCCATGGACCTTTCCGAGGGCCGCCAAATGCCCGCGGGCCGCCACTTTGACAAGCCTTCATTAGACACAAGCCAACAGACTGTTACCTTTCAAAACGATCAGGTAGAAATAGCGGATTTTACCACAACTTCGCGATGTTTGGATGGAAACTGAGGATTTGGTTAGCAATGCTAGCAAATGCTAGCTCTAACCTTATATTTTAATACATGTTTATGCATTTATTTCATATTTAAGCTCTGATTTTTTTATTTTTTTTATTAAAAAAAGGTTTTTCTCCTTTCCTGAACAATGGGCACCAGCGAGATGACTGTCCTCCAGTCAAAAATGGTCACACACACATATATATATATATATATATATATATATATATATATATATATACAAATACAATACAAATATATATAAATATGTGTATATATAATATATATTATATATATACATATAATATACATATTTATATTATTTATATAAATTATAAACATTTCTACAATCTCATCTATATGAACTCTTCTTTCTTTTCACTTGCTAGCATCATTTGCTTCCACGCCTTTCACTCGTTTCCATTTCCTATCCACTCATCTGCACTACCATCATTTGCTCACATTTAATACATTCCCAAACTATGTTATAACTACCAATGGCAACCACATCAATCACCTACATAGCAGAAATCACACGCATCACACAGACCAACAATCCACCACATGCCATAATTAGTCCAGTACATTAACCCTGTTTATTTTACATTATCGATACGAAGCTGATAATAGCGCCAAATTTTGCATGAGGCTTCTTTAGGACCTACTGATGGATTCTAGCCTTGGGTACCAAACTTTATTTTTAATATTTTCCATACATTTAGGCTTATCAATATTCATAAAAAAAAACAGGCCGATTCACCTTTTGGCCTATAACTCTTGAACCGTAGGTCATAGCATCAAAAATATTTTTCCCCTGGACTCCTTGGATCATGACGGAACTTTGCATATAGGTCCCGCCTCTTTTCCGATTTCAAGGTTTTCCGCCATTTTGCGTTATCTTCAAAACACATATTTTGCTACTACTCCTAAATATTTTGTCCAAAACTCACACAAATCGGCACACCCTCTGTCTTTGGTCATGTGATCAAGATTTATCAGTCAGAATTTTCATATTCCCTTCGGATTGGCTACGATTGGCTTCTGAAATTTGTGGGAGGGTCTGTTTGGAAAAAAATGGCACAAATCATAAACACAGCGTCCTATTTGTCCTAAATTCATATCATTGAGGGGCCATTAATAAACGTAGAGCCAATGCGATTTCACTTCCACCCATAGGGGGCGCAACAAATTCTACAAATGTCACTGTTTTTGCGCCAAATTAAGTACAAATGGTCTTGTGAGTCAAACATTTGCAATTGCAAAGTGGAGAACAGTCCAAATTTGATTTGCCACATTTGCAGGTGGAACAGTCCCCTTTACAAGAGCATTTGATCAGCTCTCTGCATGCTTTGGAGACTTCTGGAATTGTCATCCAAACTGGCACCCATGCCTCAGATTCCTTGGTCCATCCATACTCATGTGGGGAAGGAATAACTTGTTCTGTTTGTAGGCTGGTCGCCCAGATGCCTGCTTGATACACTGCCCGCTTAAAATGCTGAAGTAGTGCATCTTGGGTGGGTGGCAGTTTCTCCATTGACCTATTCCCATGACAGAAGAGTTATTTTCTAGTCTGGTTGATGGAGCTCAAAGGACTGGATTTGTCATACAGGATAACCGTCAGTCTCTCAAGCTTCTGGAATTGCTGACTCTCAACATTCAGCTGCTGGAAGGGATGTTTGGCCAGACTGACAAGTATCTCCGTGACATCATCATAGGCTTGCCAGGCATGCCAAGCTGACTTCTTACCCTTACTGTGGAAAGCAGATGTTGTGTCACAACCTGACAATGCATGGAACATAGGCAGAGCACGAGATTGTGGCTCCCCCAGAGATTTACACATGATGTTGATGTGGTAAAATCGGTCTTTTTTGCCCATGCCAAAAGCCACCCAGATGTCAGCCAAAGGTTGAATCGTAACTAAATGATGGAACAAGCCTGCAAGGATCACGATGACATCAGTGTCCACAGTACGCACAAGGATAGTTGTTGCTCCTTGCTCAAGTGCATGCCGTACATGAACCAGAATCCTGGTGTCTGCCTCCTCATGATTGCAACAGGTCGATTCAACCTTTGGCTGACATCTGGGTGGGCTTTTGGCATGTTCCAGACACAACATCTGCTTTCCACAGTAAGGGTAAGAAGTCAGCTTGGCATGCCTGGCAAGCCTATGATGATGTCACAGAGATACTTGTCAGTCTGGCCAAACATCCCTTCCAGCAGCTGAATGTTGAGAGTCAGCGATTCCAGAAGCTTGAGAGACTGACGGTTATCCTGTATGACAAATCCAGTCCTTTGAGCTCCATCAACTAGACTAGAAAATAACTCTTCTGTCATGGGAATAGGTCAATGGAGAAACTGCCACCCACCCAAGATGCACTACTTCAGCATGTTAAGCGGGCAGTGTATCAAGCAGGCATCTGGGCGACCAGCCTACAAACAGAACAAGTTATTCCTTCCCCACATGAGTATGGATGGACCAAGGAATCTGAGAGCTGATCAAATGCTCTTGTAAAGGGGACTGTTCCACCTGCAAATGTGGCAAATCAAATTTGGACTGTTCTCCACTTTGCAATTGCAAATGTTTGACTCACAAGACCATTTGTACTTAATTTGGCGCAAAAACAGTGACATTTGTAGAATTTGTTGCGCCCCCTATGGGTGGAAGTGAAATCGCATTGGCTCTACGTTTATTAATGGCCCCTCAATGATATGAATTTAGGACAAATAGGACGCTGTGTTTATGATTTGTGCCATTTTTTTCCAAACAGACCCTCCCACAAATTTCAGAAGCCAATCGTAGCCAATCCGAAGGGAATATGAAAATTCTGACTGATAAATCTTGATCACATGACCAAAGACAGAGGGTGTGCCGATTTGTGTGAGTTTTGGACAAAATATTTAGGAGTAGTAGCAAAATATGTGTTTTGAAGATAACGCAAAATGGCGGAAAATCTTGAAATCGTAAAAGAGGCGGGACCTATATGCAAAGTTGCGTCATGATCCAAGGAGTCCAGGGAAAAAATATTTTTGATGCTATGACCTACGGTTCAAGAGTTATAGGCCAAAAAGTGAATCGGCCTGTTTTTTTTAATGAATATTGATAAGCCTAAATGTATGGAAAATATTCAAAATAAAGTTTGGTACCCAAGGCTAGAATCCATCAGTAGGTCCTAAAGAAGCCTCATGCAAAATTTGGCGCTATTATCAGCTTCGTATCGATAATTGTGCGAAACGACCCCACTAAATATGGCCTGCCCTCACAAACCCGCATCCCACAACATCCAGCCAATGCCAACTCTCCGTTCACCATGACATCTATGTCATTCATTCTTGTTTCAGTTTCTGTTGTTGGTTCTCATCATGGCTGCCAGTTCCCACCTGATGTCATGTGGGAGATCCGACTGTTCCAGACCGTACTGAATAACTGACAGCTAGTATAACATCTTCAGACTAGGACTTAAGTCTAAGATGTACAGCTCAGCGGTCGTGTCTCCTCCAAAGAGGATGCTATGATCTCCCACCATGCAACACCACCTCCTTGACATCCCACATGGGCCATTCCCCTTGGCCTCAACCGTTTTCCAGGAGAAAGTCTCTGGATTGAACTTCCACAGATCAAATTTAATGTTTTGGTAAAATCTGCTGCCGCCAACTATGTACAGCTCTCCATTGTAGGCAAAGGCTGAATGTTGCACGCGCCCTTCTGGAGAAAGCTGTGCAGAAGGCGTGCTCAGCCAACAGCTAGTCTCTGTGTCAAACACTTTGATGCAGCCGTAGTAGTTCGAAACGCGTTGGTTCTGGTAGTAGGTCGAAAATACAAACATCTTTGTCCCCATGATCGTGGCAGAGTGATGTGCAGCAGGTGCTGGCGTGCCTCTGGTGTTAATTAAGGTCCAGACCATTGTGGTGGTGTCCAACTTGTAGATGTCATTATTAGTGCATCCCGTCACAGGATTGTATCCTAGATACAAGATATACATAACCTTCCCCAAGACACAGGCTGAGTGCCGCTGCTTCGCCACGTGCACAGTCCCAGAAACATTAGGCTTGAACCATCTGTGGGTGCTGACATCAAATGCAAAAAGCTTGTTGCTTGACCTCATCGTGCCGTACCTACATCCCCCCCAGATGTAGATGATATGTTCTATCAACACAGCTGTGTGGCTGTGCTGCTCGTGGGGAACCTTAGAAGGATGTTTTCCTCCTCTAGCTGTCACTCGGGGCAACTGAATCCATCGTAAAGACACTGCGTTGAAGATATCCACAGCCATCTGATCAGTGTAGTGCTTGCGTCCTCCAAAGGCGTACACCTTTTGGCCAACAACCACAGCAGCAAGAGGTGGGCCGAGGTGGGCAGAAGAATCTTGTTTTCCTTTCTGATGCACGGCCCAGCGTAACATTTCTTAACACCAGCACCACTGAGGAAAAGAGGGAGTAGGCCTAGTTGAGTTCACTGTTAAATATTTGTCCTATTGCACCTGCTACCACTTATATTGGTATGGCGACACACACTGTAAGTTAGATGGTGTCCAGTACCAATATAGGTAAGCCAGTAATCACTCCAGGGTGTTGGATCAGAACACAATTTTAAGCTGATCGCCTTGGCACGTGCGTCATCACTATGATGTCACTATGATGTCAGCAATGCCCAATTATGTGCCCAATATATCACTTTGGCCTCCAGATGATCGTTTGTATTGAGTAACCTTAACAACATGATATCCACAAACACTGAAAAAAGCCTTTTTGGGCGGTGAAACCGCCCCTATAAGTGAGGTTTGGAAATGTGTACAATTATCCTGCGCTGTGATTGGCCAAAAAGTACCCCGCCTAACCCTGCACCGTGATTGGCCAATCACAGTCTATTCAGGACTGTGATTGGCCAGTGTCTCATGACACATGTGCATAGCCCTATATAAGAAACCATAACTTAAAAAAAAACATAATTTGTTTTTTTTAAGTTATGCTTTCGTCCATCATAAAGAGTATTTCAATAAATGTATTTATTTTTTGTACATGATTGGTTGACTCCATTCAGTATTGTGATTAGCTAGCAAGACACCGCCCACTTCACACAGGGTGTGATTTTTAAAGCACAAGGGCACTTTGGTAAAGGTTTGTGTTGTGTAGTTACAGTACCTTGTCATGGTGTAACTAGTCCAATATTTTGCTAAGTGCGATTGTCCCCCCAATAGAGATTCAGTGCTAGCTTAGCGACCATTGCTATCCGCTATATGGCCTGACCCGCTCCCATCACATATCATAGGAGTCACTGTGAATTAACCCGGGCTTTACTCGGACAGCGTCCGACCCACCAGTTCCAAACTTGCCGCGTGACCCCATATGACCACGAGTCGAACGACAATTCGGATAGACCAACATGAGCGTCACATCACGTTTGTGCTGCTAAGCCAGTAATCTTTTTACATTAACCACTTGAATCTTAGCATTCTGAGGGGAACATTAGCTGAACATTGGCCAAAAATAGCAGATCTACAAGCTCACAACGCCTTGCGTTGCGAGGCGTTGTGAGCTTGTATTTCAGCTATTTTCTGCAATGAGATGCAATGTACAACCAAGTACAGAGTAAAAGATCAAGTTTACTAAGTATTGACGGTTTAAGTGGTTAAATGTGTGAAAAATGCACATTGACATGAATCCAACACTGATGACAGTGCTGTCAAACAAGTCTAGGAAGCCATCTATGAAATCTATGAAAAAGTTTAATCTGCAACAACACAATACATATACGTATATAGTGGGGGTCCCTGCTTCATCTCTCTCTCAGCATCCTTGGGTTGGAAAACGTTGAACACCCCTGCTTTAGTGTAATGTCTTGACCTGCGTCATGTTAATGAGGTTCCAGAGTTCGCCTCCAGTCACAGTCTGATGCACAGGCCATTAGAGCCATAGGACTCTCAGTGTGATTTCCAGGCCATCAGAGACATAGGAGTCACATTGCGATGCACAGGCCATCAGAACCATGATAGGTGTCACGGTGTCATGCACAGTTCATCAGAACCATAGGTGTCACGGTGTCATGCACAGGCCATCAGAACCATAGGCGTCACGGTGTCATGCACAGGCCACCAGAGCCATAGGCGTCACGGTGTCATGCACAGGCCACCAGAGCCATAGGAGTCACAGCGGGTTCAGGATCAGAGAGGCAGCAGGATGGGGAATTCTCTGCCACTTTCTACCAGTACTGTCATCCATCAGTCTAACTAATGGGCCCAGGATGAATAGAATCACTGAGAGAATCACGGCATAAGAGATAGAGAGCGACCGGGAAAATGAGGGCGAGAGAAATAGAGAGAGAGAAAGAGAGAGAGCAAGCTTAAGGGATGACAGAGAGGCAGAGGGGAGAACGGGATGGTGTGTGTGTGAAAGAGGGAAAGAAGGAAATGGAGAGACAGAGTGAGCGGAAGAGAAAAGGAGGGGAACTGGGAAGGACATAATAACCTCATGTGATGTGTTGTGAGCTTGTAGATCGGCTATTTTTGGCGAGGAACACCGTTGTACAGCGGAGTATGAATTAAGCATTCATGAAGGACAAAGAGGAGGTATACAATAATGTTCATTGTGTAGCAACAGGACCCAAGGCTAGCCTTGCAACAGTGGTTTAAGTGCTCTCATAAACATGCAAACCTGTTCTGGTTAAAACCACAGTCACTTTCCAGCCATTTGAATGGCCATTGATGCAGATGGTTGGATTTTACCGCTAGTGAATTTCTAACAGTTTATAGCCATCTTGTAAAATTTGGTCTGAGGCTTGCATATGTTTTTATGTTTCTGTGGTCACAAAAGGAAAACGTATTCAGCTGCAGCTGCTTACTTGAGCATCCCTGGCTTACTTTTTTTTTTTACCTTGAAAAGAGGGGACCCGAGTCTCTGTTTGTATTTGTGTCCAATCAGATCCTCATCACACAGCTCAACTCAGAGGTAGTGAAGGCCGTGCGATCACCAAAAGCAGTTGCATGAATGCACTCAGAGTCAGACAGTTTCACAAGTGGACATTTTGTCCCAATGGCACAAGAGCAAAGACAATTGGGTCACAAAGATCTGTATCCTCAGGAGAGCATGAATGTGCACAGGAAATTCCATGACAATCCAGCCAGTAGTTTCCGATGTTGTTTGGGATCAAATTAGTGGATTTAACATAATTCTGAATATTATTGTTATTTTTATGCCTCCGCCGGCGACAGCCTTGGCCGGGTTGTCCGTCTGTCCGGCGTCCATCCCAACCTTGTGAGTGTGATATCTCAGGAGTACCGTGACGGGATTTCATGACATTTGGCTCAAACGTCCATTGTACTCAAGGATGAACTGATTAGAAGTATGTGACCTCACAAAACATTTCCTTGTTTCCATTGAGTGTAATACTGGCTTTAACCTGCTGCAACGACGCCATTACACTCATTGAGGAATACAGTGAAATTCAGGCACAGATGCGATTAAAACACCTCTTTATTGAACAATACGGAATAATACGGAACACAACTCTTTAGGGTAAGCACTTTATATTTTGAATTGGAGTAGTACGGGCATTAAACATGGACGTCCATTGGATATTTGGGGGATCAACCAAGACTGACAATAACGTAGGTACTGTAAAGTAATAAAGTAACTATATCTTGCAAGTATGCAAGTATGTGAAAAGTTTGAAAGGAAAGGGGTGAGATGCTGGTTGATATTTCAGTGGACAGAATACAGTCAATAAAATGTATGAACAATACCAATAGCCATCATACGTATGTTATGGTGTGCACCTATTGCACTTCACTATAACCTCCTATCACTATACCTACCAATCAGATGTTTACAACTAATCTCTCTTGCCTCATTTCCATTCCTGAGTGCCAGATCGCACTGGGCTATGAGTGGCTGAGCAAACAGTGCTGTATTCATTGCTGTGTTGTTGCTATAGTAACTCAACCCCTCAGTGAGCTGTTACCTGTTATGCTAGCCGGCTAAACGCTCATTTATACTTTGTTGAATCACCATGTCATACAACAAAATGACATGTTTTCAACTGAAAAAACGTGACAATTCTTTCATTCGAAAATACATTGTTTTTGTCAAGGGACATTGGTTGTGCAACGAAGAATACATTATTGTTAATATTTATGGCTACTTTCATCTTCCTTCAGTGACAGCTGACAGTCCAATCATGGGCAAGTAGAATTTAAACCTCTAACGGGTCAGCAGCAGGAAACAAGCAGTGCTGAAATCTTTCACAGCTGGAATCTGTGCCCAAGCAGGCTGATGTTGTGGAAAAGCACGGCATAGCCCTGTGGTGGAAAAAACCCATCTGCCTGTGTGTGTGAGTGTGTGTGTGCGCACGTGCGTGCGTGTGTTGACATTGTGAGGACAATTTTCCTGGTCCTCACAAGAGAAATTGTTGTTGGTAGGGGTTAGGATTGGGCATTTAGATGTTAGGTAGCTTTATGGGTTAGAGTTGAGGTCGGAGTCATGTCTGATTTATACTTAGTTGCGTGCCAATGTCAAGCACCGAAAATAGCGGATCTGTAGATCGTCTATTTTCGGCTTTAGGGTTATAGGGTTAAAAATGACTAAATAGAAAAAATGGCATTCATAAAATTGCGTGTCCTCACAAGTATTATAAGTGTGTGTGTGTGTGTGTGTGTGTGTGTGTGTGTGTGTGTGTGTGTGTGTGTGTGTGTGTGTGTGTGTGTGTGTGTGTGTGTGTGTGTGTGTGTGTGTGTGTGCCTACAGAGTCTGGTGAGTTGGACTCAGAGCTAGCCAGGGTTGCATCTCTAGGCTTCACCGGCTGTCTGTCAGCGGTTCACTTCAACTCCATCAGCCCACTGAAAGCAGCACTGCTCCATCCTGACACCAGTCCTGTCACCATCACCGGTCCACTGGCCCTGTCCAACTGTGGCTCCTCCATCCCAGCCTATACCCACTCAGCAGAAACCACACATTCCTTATCAGGTAAAACAGGCTTAATTTAGTATGTGGACTGTAATATAAGTGGATAGTAGGGCTGGACGATGACTTCAAAGCAATATCATTAGTTCAAACTTTTGCCTCGATTAATGACTGATGAACGATTATAAAAAATATACATATGTATTGTAGTGAAAATAGCAAACCTACAAGCTCACAATGCGTCAAATCACTGATAAGTTATGAGATTGTAGATCGGCCATTTTCACTTTTTTGCACCCCATCATTGTATAACGAATTATAATACATTGACTTATCAATTTAGTCGATTATAAAAAATCTATTAGAACTTTTTTGTGTCGCTTCGTTGCTATATAAGGAAAAAAACTCTCAATTATTCAATTAACCTACATGATTACATGTAGGACCAGCTTTTGAGCTGTACTTCCGTATAGACAAACGCTGTAATGCCAACAGAACAAGAGGTGTCGCCAAAAAAACCGACTAAAATGAATGTTACACAGTACAGACGGCCCGCCTCACTATGATTGGACAATGGGAGGAAAAAGAACAGTAACAACGCTTTGAGTTAAATAGTTTTTACACTGTTTATTTGTGAGTGTCATGGGTGCCCCTACACAAAAGCAAGGCACCTAGAGCACAAAACTAGGTGCCCAACAACAACAGAAATGTAGCAGGCAAAATGCTTTGCCCACAATGATGCCAATTACAAACCTCCAGCTGCTAAAACACATCCTGTCTGATCAGGTCCTATGGGTCGTTTTGTAGTAGTGTAGAACAGCTGTTCTAGTGTAGGCTAATCTTCCTGACAGGAATATTTCTGACATTAAGTCCTTCTTACTTTTTTTTTTGGTGTGAAGTTCACGATCGGCTCATTAAGAATGTTTTTTATCTCCTTCTGTTCCTTTGTGTCTGCCAACTCGCCCTGTCTGCTGCAGACCAGCCCGGGTCAGTGGGTACCGGTCAGCCGTTGGTCAATGCCATAAGGAGTGACTCAGCTCTAATTGGAGGTACTCTTCACAGGAGCTTGTGAAAGCATGTTTCACTGTCATAACACCAAAAGTTAACTAAAATCATAGAGAAAGTGTCCTTAGTTTTAGTCTTGGTCACTATCCAATATTGTTCTTTAAAAATAATGAAAATAGCAGATTTACAAGCTACATGATTTACATTGCGATGCGTTGTGAGCTTGTAGATCAGGTATTTTCACTATTTTTCTGAGCATGTTGAATGCACTCCTGACTACCTCATTTTACAATGAAAAACGAAACTAACTAAGCCTTTTTTCTTCTCCTCGCCCGGCTGCCCTCCCCCGAACACGGGCCAATTGTGTTGGTATGGACACTTGACTAAGCCGGATTCTAACCTCCAGCCTCCATGGTGGTGGGCATGCACGTGGTGGTGGGCACTGCGCCACCTGAGCGCCGTTAAGCCGTTTCAAAAGATAAAAACTAGACTAAACTAGCAAACCTGCTTTAAAAACTAATTAAAACTGAAATTGAGAACAAAAAGTCAAAACAAACTTTGGTCTAAGTACATGAGCAGAGTAGCACCACTAAAACCTTAAAAGAACTTCTGTTCATAAGGCTGGTAATTTTAAGACCGCCGTAATGAAGCACTAAATTGAGTCTGGCAATGCTTTGGCTCTCCAATTACAGTAGATATGTATCTCTGTTGAGATATTAATGAAATGCACTATGCAGAGAAGAGCCGAACCAAATGCCAGTCTGCACTATGAATAAAAGGGTAAATTAAAATCTCTGCCTTCATGTTTGAGGGTTCTTTTATAGACAAAACAAGGCTTTGAAAGGAATATTTAAATAACCTTTTAAGATTTACAGGACCTCGGGAGCACAGAAATGGACATGACAGCCAGGCTCATGGGAGCAATATAGACATGAAATTATATTGACATTCAGACTGCATTTGTACAGGCTTTAGACACATTCAACTGTTATGTTCTAGATTTAGAGTTTTAAAAAATCTATGTGTCAGGGAGTGACACAATTCCCCAGTGTTCCACAACAGTCCACATTCAAATGTCTCCACTGAGCAGTTGATATGAAGACACTAATTTAATTGTCTCAGTAGTTTGACCCATTAAGACCTGAGGCCGATTCTACAAATGTCTTCTAAATCCTAACAGTTTTCTGAAAAACCTATGTTTCTATATCAGTGGTGCTCAAACGTTTTCACGTCAAGGACCCCCTTCTCAAAATATGTTGTTCCAGGGACCCCCAGAAGCAAAGATTTTAGTTGAAAATATATTAATTTGCACACATTCTCTCGATTTTTCAAAAATAGCAGATCTACAAGCTCGTATGAGCTTGTATACCTGCTATTTTTTAATAGCCAAAGTGTAAAATAATGCTTTTTAGCTCAAATCTATAAATGACACAGATGCGTCCCAGGTCTTAATGTGTTAAACCATTAATGTTGTTTATTTATGTACATTTTATGATGTTAGTGTACCCATGTACAGTGTATGTATGTATGTACGCATGTATGTATGTATGTATGTATGTATGTATCTATGTATCTATGTACTGTATATGTATGTATATGTATGCAAGAAGACAAATATGTCCGTATAATCTTGATTTTCCAATTAATCTCCCGGCTTACAGGTGTGATAGCGGTGGTGATCTTTGTGACTGTGTCTGTGCTGGCTATTATGGCGAGACTCCTGTACAGGAGGAAAGAGACCTTTCAGAACCAGCCAGTGAAGGGAGGAGTCCAGTCGGCAGAGAGCCCCGTGTTGCCCTTTACCAGCCACGCTGATTCACACAACATTCAGAGTGAGAACCAAAAGGAATATTTCATTTAATTAGACTTCTGTCTACGCCTACGGCACTGCTCACATTATGTAAATGGTTAGGCAGGGGTGCCCTGCGTCAGAGCTTGAGCCCACAAGTCCACAGCGTGTCGCGGATGCGACGCATTGTGGGCTTGTAGATCTGCTATTCTGCGACAGAGCATAAATTAGGCTTTATGGTGCTCACATCAGCCCATCAGAAACCAAATCTATCGGGCAAATTAAAATGCACAGTAAAATCCTGAGTGTTCATTCAACTCTTGAGAGTGTACAAATGGAACCATATGGACCCATTGGTTCTATTTTTACACTCCCAGAGTTAAATTAAAAAACTAAAACAACTGTATTTGTTCCTTTTTTTGTAAAGTGTATAGTGGCACAAACAAGTATGTGTTGAACTTGTAAGGTGTTCATATTTGTGATTTAAATACATGTAAATATTTCAAAACTGTAAATGTTGAGTTAATGTTCTGTAAAATCTCAGTGTATTTTTCTGCCATAATGAAATGGTAGAAAATGGTTCTGAATGGAATCGTGTAACATATTTATGAATACTCGAACACAACTTTTTGCAGCTGAAACTAGACTTTTGGATTTTGGGTTGATTTATGAGTGTATTGCAGTGTACTATATCTATTCTTCTTAATTCAAGTCTGTACGCCACCAATTGAATGACTTGGACATTCCATTTTTTTTTCTAATTTCAAACCCCTAAATATAAGAGCACAAAAAAGCACAGCACCATCATTGACTGAAATATTTTGTTACATTTCTGGAAGATCCTCTTTATGTTCTTTTCACTGTGCCTTTGTATATCATGGCTAAAGTATATGTCAAGACTTTTCTTTTCCCCCCTGCCTACCACGCCTGTAAAATGGACAGTATAGACTGAATTCACCAGTAATGCTTTTAACACAGACAGGAACACAGGAATACAGTCGTGCTTCCCTCCACCTTAACCGATTAAGACCGGGAACGCAGCTCTGTCATTTTAGATTTAATTGGCTAATCAAAAATATCTGCAATTTTTGAAAAATCGTCAAAATGTGCACAAATCTTTGAATATATATATATTTTTTATATATATATGTTCAAAGATTTGCACACATTTTCACGATTTTTTTCCCTAAAAAATAGCAGATCTACAAGCTCATAGCGCAGCACTCGGTGCCGCGCTATAAGCTTGTATATCTGCTATTTTTGAATAGCCAAAGTGACACAGATGACACAGATGCGTTCCCGATCTTAATGGATTAAGGTATTTGATGTGTTCGGGTTAAAATACTGATCTGTGCTCGTGTTACAGGTATACTGTGATGCACGATGCAGAGAGATCACCAGAGCAAAAATGATAAATAATGTTCGGGGGGCTGAGAGAGAGAGAGGTTGATATAATCAAAGTCAGTCAACCAAATATTAGTATCGCAAAGACACCATACAGCTGTACTGTAAAGGCCATTTTATACTTTGTTGCGTGCTGTTATCCCGCACAGAGAGTTGTCGATCTACACGCCTTTATGGGCTTGTAGATCAGCTATTTTCGGCACAGGACACCATCGTAAAACAAAGTATAAATCAGGCTTATGTCTTCATCTGTTCAGCTACTAACAGCTGTGTGGAGGAATGGAGGAAACAAATTAGAAAGATGATCAACAGAGGTTGTTTATCAAATGTTCTCTCTGTTAGACTGCAGAGTGCAGATGGGATTTTAATGGGAAAAGTTATAACATTTGAATGTACATCTTTCATCTACAGTATCTGATTGCTTTATAATTTTTACCTCAGCACTAAGGGGTCAGATGTTTGTTCCTTGTGTGACAGCCTTCTTGTCTTAAGACTTATGTCTCTGTTGACAAAGTAAATCATAAATAGTTTTGCATTGGTTTTTGCATCTACTCTGAGGTACCAATACAGCAGTCAGTCTTGATGTACACCTGAATGTCACATAACAAATGATCTGTTGTTGCACTGAACCAATTGGCTGAGCTCAAAATACAGGATTTATTCAATCTTAAACGATTTGGAGTCGCGCGTGACTTCCGTTGTGCCGTCCCACTCGGACAGCAGTGATCATCCAGATAAATATGTTTGAAAATGATCGGGCGGCCCGATCATCTGTGAGCAAATCGGGATGCTTAAGATTGGATCTTTGAGCCTCTCACACAAGAGGGTAATCTTGCCGGACATTCGTTTGTCCGACGTTTCCAAGGCAGGAGTGGCGCGCAATCGAGACAGACGTTCAGTGAAAGAGGACGTTTGACAAGTCGACCTGTCAAAACAACCTTTGGACAGCTGAGGCTTGGCGATATGTGCCAAGAGCACGACTGTCTACAGTACACTATATAACGTGTCTTGTCTTCCCAGACATATCAGAACCGTTCTTCCGTTGAGATTGCAAGTTTAACAGCCTCCGTTGTATCTGCTTCTGCATGTTATCACAGAAGATCGAGGTGCTGCGTTTGCGTTGCTCCGGCAAGCCCGATAATCTTATACCATCCTGTAGTGTGTGATTCCCCATTATTTTTATCCTGTGTGTGTAAGTGTGTGATGCTAACAGATTTCCAAATCGTTTAGGATTTTAAAACTCCTGTTGTCTGAGCCGAGCTTAAATAGATAAACAAAATTATTTAGGCAATTTCCTTTGGGGGTGGAATAAGGATTCAACACATGTTTGTATAGTGCATACAGTGGGACTACACCGTGAATTACCCACAACCCCCAGGTATACAATAGTATTTCAGTGAAAACCTTTACATTTGCACAGTAATGTAAATATGGCCTTCAATGAACTCAGCTAATGTGCATTCATGTCAGATTCTTGTTATTAATATTCTCAATAGTTCATGCATACTGCAATCATTTATTGAATGGATCTGTGTAATGTGCCTGAACCTGCTGTACCGCCAAACAGTGACACTTGTACCCCACCATGAACTGCTAATGCTGCTACATCCTAACTTTCCCCACCATTCCATTGCTGAAATTCACAGAGTGATGGTCAGATAGAAACAGTAACATAAGAACTAACAGTGTTTTGTCAAAGTTGTACTTGTACAGTTGTTGGAACTTTTGTAAACTCTGACAGATTTACTCAAATATTGGTGTGGTTTCATTGCCAAACAACCCACCAATAACATCAGTAATATTTTACAATTCTCTATCTCATTTTCAGTATTAATACTCTCAATATGACCTTAACCAATTTCAACCTGGCATCCCTATTTTGGCTATTTTTTTCAAAAGGTGCACAATGCACCGCAGTCTTGCAGATTTCCTTTCTGCCATGCAACGCCAATGTACAACAAAGTATAAAATAATCACTTGATTATTTTTTATGCTGTTCCCACAGAATAGCATCCCTATTCTGTCGGAACATTCACCCAAAATAGTCAATGTGTTTGATTGATTGATGTACTTTATTTAGTAAGACATGAGAACATCAGTACATGGAAGTACAAATTCACAATACAAGTTCTACTAAACTGGGAGTCTCATTAAGCACTGAGCTTGTTTAAGATGAGATCCCCATGCACACAACAGTCTGTCAACAGACATTGTCAATGGGGCGAGACAGGGATATATTATTACTGATTCTTAACGCCTGTTTTCTTAATATTGTATTAAATTAGTTTGAGAGATTGAAGACTGAACAGTTATGATTGTAAATATAATAATGTGTTAATACTGTGTTGGTGGATAACAGTAAAGTTCATGGGTTTGAGTGAATTGCTTTAAAAGTTGTTTAATCTATTCAGGTTGTTTAACTGCAAACTACTGTTAAATGAAAATAAAACGTTTTTCAGATACGGAGATGTCACTTATTAACCCATACCCAACCCCTATGACATACTGTACCATGTACTTATAGTATGACTTTTTTTGCATCACTTTTTAGTTACTATTTATACTTATATATATATATATATATAGTAGTATGTATGGCATATTTTGGACATTGTAGTATAGTGTATACTGAGCATGATATACTGACTGATTCTACAAATGCCTTCTAAATCAGTAGTTCTCAAACTTTTTCGTATTTGACCGCGGATCCCAATCTGAAAATGTTTTGTGCCAGGGACCCCCAGAAGAGAAGATTTATGTAAAAATCAAATACTAATTCTTGAACATTTTTTTTACATTATATGTGACCCTTTTTTGATGTGACCCTTTTTTTTCCCATTCTTCAGGAAAGCAGAAACACTTTTTTTTGCAAAACACTTTTTTTTTTATCCAAAATGAGTTTATAGCCCAGTTAGACTCTTCACATACTAGAGTATTTTCCAAGTGGTGGCAATTCATAAATCACATGGTGACATTTTGTGAGTTTGTAGATACACAATTTTTTAAGAAGAAAAAATGTATAGATTTGACTATTTTGGAAAGAATCCACCTATAATGACATGCCCAAAATAGGGAATAGGGATGCCAGTGTTAATGTGGTTAATGCGACAGAAAACACAATGGGAAAATTGTGTTTAGAAACCGCTGAGATCTTTTGAGTCTCTGTTAAATGAAGCTGAAACACAGCATGGATTTTTCTCTGAACAGCAAATACAATTAGCATAGATTTACATCTCTGAGGACTGCATGTCAACTTTTCATGTTTTTACGCGCTACATGACATTTCCTGATGGTCATTATTATGCATCTATCTGCAGAGCAGAGATAAACTATAAGCAAATGTCATCAAACTGAAATATACCGCAAGAAAGCTGGAAATGTCAAAGTAATTCATTACACAGAGCTTTCTTCAAGTTTAAACAGTGAAATTAAACAGATTATATTATGATGACTGTGTCCAGTGTGTCATGGACTTGTTCAATAAGACAATTCTCTTTCCTGGAATTCATTAGCAATCATGATTTGTAAGAGAAAGTATCAGTATCCTGGTCAGTATCCTGGTGTCAGTCATCTTGTTCTCAGTATCCTTGTGTCCTGGTCAGTATCCTGGTGTCAGTACTGCTCAGTATCCTTTGGTCAATATCCTGGTGTCATCCTGTTCTCATCTGTGGGTCAGTTGTTCTGTTATTCTAAATGAAATTAAGTTTACGGTAAATTATTGATTACAATTTGTATAATATTGTTTTCTAAATCTAATCAATTAAAATCACTGTGAAATCAGGTGTGCATTTTCCTGTCACTTCCTTGTTGTCTGAGAGGCACAACCTACCCCCTTGTTGTTCCTGGACCTAGGCACATCTACAAGCTTGTTGATCAGCTATTTTCAACAAATCAGAGATTAAACTAAGTTAAACACTCTAAGGAGCATGATAGTGATCAGTGAGTATGAATTACATTTTATTACATTTGTCTAACATGGACTGTTGTTAGCTTTAAGCCCAAGCTGCAGACAGCCCAGTACACAATTATACAATCCCAGATCGATCTAAAAAACGAATACTGTATTTACCAACTCACCAGGTTATTTGAGCATAACATCGTTTGCTTTAATTACCATGTTATAAACTGCCTCACAGAGCCTTTAAACCCTTATTTAACTAGACGGTGCTAACGCGCTAAATTTCGTTAGCATGGTCCTCCCTTGATCAAAGCTGACCAAAAAAAACTCAGGGTTACGGATGTAACCCCGGTTTCTTTAGAATTCGGAGTAACATACTCACTATGGGATATCAGCGCCTCCTGGCGATGATGCAGAGCTACATACCATAAACTCCCGGGCCATTCATTGGCTGAGAAGGGTATGTCACGTGTCCGGTAGACCGGAAGAGGTATAAAACCTCTTGCGTGACGTGGCTCATCCTCTTTAACAACCGCTCTCTGCATGCAGATGCACACAAACAGGGGTGTTAGGTGAGTATGTTACTCCGAATTCTAAAGAAACCGGGGTTACATCCGTAACCCTGAGTTTCTTGTCTAATTCTCCGTAACATACTCACTATGGGATACATAAACCCCCCTGGGGCTTATAGCCATACCGAATCTCAGGTCCGCACGCCCCCTAGCCATAAGGCCCCGTCCCCATGGACGTGACCTTCGGCCTCACGGGCGCCCCAGCCCTCCGGGCCGGGGTGCGGTATATAATTGAAAGAAAAGGACCCTGACCGACCAAGTCTGCCTATTCATCTAATGAATAGACACAAGTCTGACCCATAAGTGAAAACAAGGAAACAGGGCCTCCTCCCCTGGAACCACCGGTGGTTCCGAGGGGACTCAAGAGAAGGAAGGTAGAGAAGGGAAAAAAGGCGGGTTACACAAAAACCCTGCCTAACCTCCCCTACCCTAACTAGAGACAGCCGCTATGTCCAGTACAGCGTGCGCCACTGACGCCGCTGCCACATCCAGGCTGTAGAAGGCCGCAAAAGTCGATGGAGACAACCAGTTTGCGGCCGCGCACACCTTCTGGACCGACATTCCCCTGGAGAGGGCCCAGGAAGTAGCCACGCCTCTAGTAGAGTGAGCCTTCAGTCCTTCTGGAACTGGAGCGCCACTACTGACGTAGGCCAGCCTAATGGCATCCAAACTCCATCTAGAAAGCGTCGCCTTAGTCACTGCCTTCCTCCGACCATCTGGGCCGAAGGAGACAAAAAGTTGCGACGACGACCGGCCGACCGCCGTCCTCTGGCAGTAGAGCTTCAACGCCCTCACTGGGCAGAGACAGTGCAGCCGCCTATCCTCTGCAGAAGCGAAAGGAGGCGGATGAAAAACTACCAGCTCAACCGGTGTCTGGGTCACCATTCCGTTCTTGGGAACAAACGCCATGTTGGGCTTAACCAAACCCTGCTGTCGTCTCCCAAGAACCTCATACACTCCGAACTTACTGAGAGCGCATGTATGTCGCTGACCCGTGTAGCTGTAGTGAAAACAACCACAAGAACCGTTTCGAGACTAACGATCTCCAGATCCATAGAGTGAAAAGGCTCGAACGGTGGGAGGCAAAGCGCCCCCAGCACCACCGCCAGGTCCCAGGCCGGGAACAGAGGCCTAGAGACCGGCCTGGCCCGCCTGGCACCGTTCATAAAACTACGCACCAGCGGATGTCGGCCAACCGTCATGTCATCGAAACCCACGTGACAAGCGGAAATGGCCGCCTGGTACACCTTAACCGTCGAGAAAACCAGACCTTGGTTCAATTTGTCCTGCAAGAACATGAGGATGCTGCGTACCGAGGCCCGGAAGGCCTCAACCGGCGGTGACTGACTCAGACACCATGACACGAACAGGTTCCACCTGTCGTCGAACGCAGATCTCGTGGAAAGGGCCCTCGCCCCCTGGATGGTAGCTACCACCTCAGGGGGCAGGCCATAAGAAGTCAAGGTCTCCCCCTCACGGGCCAAGCCCACCGGTCTAGGTCCTGAGGTTGCTTGTGGAAAATCCCGACCCCTGCCTGCCGTAGCAGATCTCTGATCGGGGGGAGGGTCCAGGGCTCGTTGTAGAGGAGAGGATTATTCCTAACCTCCACGCGCCCCACGCCAGTGCCACCAGTGGCACTGACAGTCCGTGGAGTCTGACCCTCTCCAAGTTGAGAGGACCAACTCCAGTAACGGGAATGCATAAAGCAGTTCAGTCGGCCAACCTGGCCCAGATCTGGCTTGTTATCTCCGGAGGAGAGGCCAATCTGCGTACCAAAAAACGCCCCTGGACAACAGAGCCGCTCCGCTGTTCAGGAGGCCCGGTACCTGTGAGGCCCTGGTTGACGTAAGGCGCGCGTCGCACCACAGCGTCAGATCGCCAGCTAGCCTGTCCAACACTGGAGAGGCCAGGCCTCCCTGCTTTTTGGCATAGCACACGGTCGTGGTGTTGTCGGTTCTGATCAGGACATGACAACCCCGAAAACCGAGCCTTGCAAAGTCTGACCGTCAGAAGAAGACCGTCATCAGCTCCAGGTAGTTGATGTGGGCCGTCTGTAGACTGGGACCCCACACCCCCCTGGCCGAGCGGCTCTCGTGGACGGCACCCCTCCTGTGAGGCTGGCGTCCGTGGTAATGACCTTCCGCGAGACCACAGCCCCCATTCTGACCCCTTGGACAGAAGGGCTGCATCTGACCACGATCTAAGCGTGTCCACGCACCGTGGGGATACCCGGACCTTCCGATAACCTCAGGTGGACGGGGCTCCAAGAGCCCACATCCACCTCCGGGGAAAAAAGGTCACATGTGGGGCTTGTCCAAACGAAACAGGTGTAAGGCCGAAGCCATGAGACCCGTCGCCTGCACGCATAGCCTGTATGTGACTTGTCGCCTCACGCGAGAAGACCATAGGCCGAAACGCTGTCTATCCCGCCCGGGACAGACTCGCCGTGAGCCTGGTCTAGCCCAGCGAGATCCCCTATGAAGGTGGTCTGCTGAGACGGGACCAAGACGCTCGACGGACGGTGACGGTCAAGTGGGGAAACGGCCACGTCTGTGTGCCGCGCCACCTCCTGACTGTGGTGGATAGAAAGGAACGTGGAAATAAGCATTGAAAACAATGCTGGTCCACCCATCTCCTTAACGCACCGTCCGCGAGAGGGTCACCCACCAGTACAACCACAGTGTGTTGTTGTTGATCAGGGGAGCTGACCAGTACAACCACAGTGTGTCACTGCTGTACTGAAAAACCCCTACACACACAGTGTACCACTGAAGTACCGGGATAGTTAACAGTTCCGGACTGCAAACTCTCCAACAAGCTGCCTCAGCAAGCGAGTTAGGAGGGGCTCTGATGTCACCCAGTGCGGACAACGCACACGTTTCCAACTGGACCGGTGATGTCGCCACGTGATCCAGCGGACCCGCACGTGCGGGCCGTTAGAGACCGTGGAAGGGTAGCGGTGGTAGGTGGCCACCGTGGTGTTGCTCTAGCGGGGCTGGCTATGCGCTGCACCAAAAAACAACACTGCAATGTGTTGTTGTTAGTGAGGCCAGTTAGCCGCCAATTGAAGCAACAGTAGCCTGACTGGAGGTTATGCAAACCTAGCAGCTAACAAGCTAGTCAAGGCTAAATCACCATGAGCCAAGAAACGTTGAAATCCGTTTCCAAGGGAACCGTTTTTTTGTGTGCGCGTTGCCATGGGGACCAAAGACGCTACTACTGGTGCTAGCAGCGCTAACCCTGTGTGCGTTGCCATGGGGACCAGTGACGCTGCCACTGCCGCCAGCGGTGCTAACCCTGAGGTGACCGCTCGAGGCAGTAGAGGTACTAACGGTCCGTCCCGAGGACCCGGCGGGGTCACGTGACTGGTCACGGGGACCTTGCCTGACGTCAGCATCCGGTTTGTCCGCCAGCGCAGCCTGTCTGTTTCCATGGAAACCAACGGCGCTGTCACTCTGACAAACGGGGCCGTCCGAAGTAAGCCTACCTTGGCCGTCGCCCTCTCGTCTGAGCCCAAAGGCTCCGGACGGAGCGTCGACAAAGTCGTCCTCCCCGTAGGGAGTGCTTTGTCGCTCGTTAGTGGCGAACTAGGCCTGTAGTCCGTGAGGCGGTACGGCAAAGGGGGCATCTGTCCCTCCAAAATGGAGGAGACAGAGGTCCGCTCTTTGACCCAAGTATTTATTGAGACCCTTCAGATTCAGAATGGGTCGTACCCCCCCCCCCCTTCTTTTCCACCAGAAAATATTACGAATAGAAAACCAGTTGGTTCCGATTCATAGATAGTTCTCTGACTATGTTACTCTGAATTCTAAGGAAACCGGGGTTACAACGTAACCTCGAGTTTCTTGACAAATTCTTCGTAACATACTCACTATGGAGAGAGAGAGAACCCCCTCTCTCAGAGACATGGTTGCCTTATCCTCTGCATGAGAGGAACAACACCGTGTCCGACATAGGAGATTTTATGCATAAGAGCACGTGGAAAACACACCAATACAACCACAATGTGTTGTTGCGGACCAGGGGAGCTGACCAATACAAACACAGTGTGTCACTGCTGTACTGAAAAACCCCGTACACACACAGTGTAACGCTGATGTACTGGGATAGTAAACAGAAGTATCGGAAGTCATTCTTTAATAGCGCCCTTGCTCAAGAGGAAGGAGACTTCCCCCCTCAGAGTGACGGCTGCTAGACCCTTTGCATGGGAAAACAATACTTTTCTGTCATGGGGGGTTTTTGTGGAGAATTGCAGCCTGAAACCCTTTAGTATTGTGAGCAATACCTAAGGATTCGACTTGCAAACCTTCCATTGCTCCACACACCGAGCGAGTGGATTGGATGATGACGTCATCGGCCGCTCGGAGAGTGGGAGCGTTGCCATGGGGACCAGTGACGCTGCCACTGCCGCCGGCGGTGCTAACCCTGAGGTGACCGCTCGAGGCAGTAGAGGTACTAACGGTCTGTCCCAAGGACCCCGCGGGGTCTACGTGACTAGTCACGGGGACCTTGCCTGACGTCAGCATCCGGTTTGTCCGTCACCGCAGCTTGTTCGTTCCCATGGGAACCAACAGCACTGCTACTTGGACAGACGCGACGCTGGACAGACGGGGCCGTGTGTGTGGCCCTCGTTTAGTAGCGCTGGTAAGCCCTGGCCAACGGAGGACTCGGAGGAGTCACGTGATTGGCCACGGGAAAAAACCCCGGCGTCAGAATTAAGCCCATAGATATATACAGTGAAAACTAGATCACACCACTGGATATATATATCTATGAGTAATCCTACCTTGGCCGTCGCCAGAGTGTAGAAAAGAGAGTAACGTCACGCTTTGATCTCGCCGCAAAGCGGGCCTCTATGGGCTATAGTTCCAACATTGGAACTATCTCATTGACGTAGACAGAGCACTTCCGCCTTCCATTCTCACAATGGGATCGACGCTACTGTCATTACTCTCTTCCTAACTTACTCTGGCCGCCGCCATCTTGTCTGAGCCCAAAGGCTCTGCACGGAGTGTCGACAAAGTCATCCTCCTCTAGGAGGTGCTTTGTCGCCCTCCAGCGGCGAACGTGAGGCGGTACGGCCAAGGGGTCATGCCTGACCGAAGTACTTCCGGTTCACAGTGGTGCGTGGGCACTTCCTGTGGGACGGAAGGCAAAAACCGGCGTGACCCCATTCCACTGGCGCATTTGCACCCTCTGGCGGACAGGGGTGATGTGGGTTTTTATATTACCTTCATATGATCCAAAAACATGCACAGATGTTATCCAACAATGTCTAGAACTCGGGTGTTCTAGACAGTGTGGGCTTATGTAATTGAGAACGTTGATACATCTACATTACATGCACAGATATTATCCCATCAATGTCTGGGATACCGGAGTTCGGGCATCACAGACATTATGGGCTTATATACAGAGAGCATTGGAGCAGAGAAGCCCGCGGTAGGGGACTCCACTGCTCCGCTGCTCTCAAGCCACGTGAAAGAAAGAGATTGTTTGTAACGTGTAACACATTTATTTCTTTGGCAGAAAAAATTTGTACATTTAAACACACATTCGTTTTCACTAAACAAGACCTTTTGGCAGTCAAGGAGCCGTCCATCTTGTCCATCGAGGCATGTAAAGCTACTGTTCTCTTCCCCAGCAAGAAACGGCCGGGGGGAGGGGGGGCTGAACCGGTCTGTGCACCGGTGAGAGTCTGCTAATGTGCTAATGTGCTTTGTGTACTTGGAACATGTGAAATGAAACAAGAGCAGGCACAGAAACAGTAAACAGCATGAAACGTTTTAACATATTCTTATGACAAAAACAACATGTGTCCCAATGGCGCCCGATGAACCTGTCCAAGGTCTTCAGAAGCCCCCGAGGTGGCTCGATACACAGAGTGAGAAGGCTAACAAGCTGGTGTTGTCCTAGCGAGGCTAAGCTAGGCCAGAACAACGCTGTTAATAACCTGTTGCATGGGTGTTAAGCCAACAAAAACACTGCCTGACTAAGGCGACGTTAACCTAGCGTTAAGCAGCTAACGTAGCTAGTCTGGGCTAACTCACTCACGAGCTTCTGCCTCGTTCTCCCCTCGTCTATGCTGCCGTCGCCGGAGCCCCTTCGTTGTCTCCTGGCGACGCACCGCTGGCCCGGTACGCTTGCTGTGGCAGCGGCTATCGAGGTGCAGCGTGGAGAACAGAGCGCAGTCCTCGCAGCGTCCCGGTGCATCTTGGAAATGCCTCGGCCCTGTAGAGACCGAGGCACGAGATGCAGAAACCATGAGGGTCATCCCCGGCGATCATCAAGCGGCAGAGCAGCAATACGCAGGGACGTGGAACCTCCATCTCGAGCTAACCTGTTAGCTTTCAGCCGCAAGGCTAAGAGCGCGGAAAACTCAAAGGAGGAAAACTTGCTTTAGCAGTAAAAGAAAGAAACAGAAGATAGCCGCGGGAGCGGAAATAATAAAACTTTTTTTTCTTCTTTTTTTAATAGGAGGAAAACCCGTTGGTTAGTACAAGTACCACCGAGTGGGCTAAAGCTGGTTTCTGTCCTGATCAAAGTTACGTTTGTTATTATTAAGGTATGTCTTGTGCTGTTGCATCTGCCATGCAGAGAAGCGAAAAAAGAGGATGAGCCACGTCACGCAAGAGGTTTTATACCTCTTCCGGTCTACCGGACACGTGACATACCCTTCTCAGCCAATGAATGGCCCGGGAGTTTATGGTATGTAGCTCTGCATCATCGCCAGGAGGCGCTGATATCCCATAGTGAGTATGTTACGGAGAATTAGACAAGAAACCGAAACCAGGCAGTTTTAACACACAATGTTACATGTGTTTAGTGGCGTTTCTGTGGAAAATAAAAGGCACTTTTACCTGTATGCTGCTGCTGCTGTGTGACCACTGCAGCATTATAGCCTATGCTGTCACAGTCAGTGAGACAGATACAAATCCAGGTCTTAATGTCATCAAAAACATAAAATCGAAATGTTATTGGGGTCTAACCGGCACCAAGAGACCGTCATTATTGTCTTGCCGTGCCTATAATTCATTTAGTGGCATATAGGATAAGGATAATTCCTTTTAACAGGTCGTTCATGAAAGTCCTTGCGGTCTTGTTTCCAATGAGAACCTGTGAGCAATTAGGGGTTAAGAGTCTTGCTCAGGGACAAATTTCATTTCATCGACACATATGCTGGCCTGGCCTGGAATCGAACCTGGGGCAACCAGGGCCTCTGGCTCCCTATGCGGGCTCACTAACCACTCAGCTATGGCCGCCCCTGAGAGTAGTATATTAGAGTAGCATAGAGTTTCAGCCTCCATGTAAACAACAATGGCCGCCGTTGAGGAGCTCAGAGTGCAGGGAGGGGGCCATAGAGTTAAAAATAATAGAGAGGGCACCCGAAATCTCCTCCCATCCACTTGCATTGAGTTGCTCACCCAGCGCATGGGCCGAAATCACCCCTTCTTCCGGGTTGGAAATTTGGTGGGCGCGGCCTATTATGGGCCCCAGTTCGTCACAGAGGTGACGCGTTTTGCGTCACAGAAGCGCGCAGCCCTGTGCGCAAGCTCGTGCGCACGCTCGTGAGTCGAGCCCATTGGTCGAAACCGTTTTCGCTCGTTCGTGTAGGAGCCCCAATCTGCAGTACCATGAATGGCCAGCATGTCCATTTGGCTCCAATGAAACCACTGGGTTCTGGGGGCTTGGAGGGGGCAGGTAAACATCACATTGATTTCATTGGCTAGAAATGCGGGAGGAAAATGAAGGGAAAAGAAGGGGAATTTTTTTGGTTGGCTGGAAAATGAATGAAATTGAAGCAGGGAGCTCTGTGAATGGTCATATAATAATAATAATAATAATAATGAATTGCATTTTTATAGCACTTTTCCAAGTGCTCAAAGCGCTTTACAATGGTTCATTCATTCATACAGGTGGGGGACATTGGGAGGTGGAGCGGCGAACAGTCGACGCCAGCGTCCCCACTTTTCCCACATTCACACACCAATGGTGGCAAGCGAGCGCCGACCGAATCATTGGAGGCAATGTAGGGTTCAGTGTCTTGCCCAGGGACACTTCGACATGTGGTCAGGAGGAGCCGGGATTCGAACCGCCGACCCACGGATCATTGGCTGCTCTACCTCCTAATAATGAAGCTTCCTTACAGTCCACTGCCACCTCATGACAAATGGAGTCTGAAACCCTTGGCAGCTTTGAACCCTAAACCTTTGTTTCTATAAACTCCTATCATATCGCTTCTGCCACAAATATAAAGTAGATACATGTGAGAAATAATGCTTAGATGACCTTTTAGAGTTTAGATGGAGTGCAAAAACATTCGGGTTTGCTCGCTAATCCTTCGGTTTTATAAACCCCTGTCATATCACCTGTGCCACAGGCATGGAAGATGCATGTGAGAACCAAATACAGTAGTTAACCTTATAGAGTTTAGATGATCTTTTAGAGTTTATATGAGAGCTGCAAAAATGTTCCTCAGCAGTGTTGAACCCTAAACCTTCAGTTTATAAACCCTGTCATATCACTTGTGCACAAAGGCATGGAAGAGTGAGAACCAAATACTTACGTTTTTGAGCGGTGTAACCGCTCCTATAAGAGGGTTCAGGACCCATCCGTGGCGAAAGTTTTTCTTTCCGTCGTGAAAATTTGTCTTTCGCTGTGACGCCATGCTGTGGAAAACACGCCATAGGCTAAGCTTTGCAGGAGGTGCTGTGATTGGCTAGCGAGACACATGATGAAATTAACTTCAAACTTCGCAGACACGCTGTGATTGGCTAGCGAGACGCATGATGAAATTAATAATAATGTAAAAAATGTAAGCACGTCACTTCGCAGGACGTGCTGTGATTGGCTACCGAGATGCATTATGAAATTAATAACTCATAAATAGCACCGCTCACTTCACACTGGGTGTGATTTTTAGAGTTCAGATGACCTTTTTAGTTTAGATGGAGTGCAAAAATGTTCCGTAACAGGGGATTGTACAGTGTATTTACCGAAGCCAAACTTGTAATCTGCATCTTTCAGGGTAGAAAATAGGAGAACCTCAGACTGAGATTCCTGCAGAGTGACACAAGTCATGAGCTCACAACCTTTACAAATGAGGTCCAATATTATTTCAATCCGTAGATGTTTATGTAGTCACAATTAAGATTATCTGTCAATGCTGCATGAGTGAATAATTCTGATTAATCAATGTGCCCTTCAGAACCTACAGTACTTCAAAATTGTTCAGAGCCTCCTCTATCTAATTTGTTGAATAAGCATGGACACTTCACCACTATTGCAGAGGCTACATGAATCAGCATTTCCATAACACCATTAAGATGTGTGCTATTTACATTTCTAATGTACACAGGGGCATATGCATGCTGCTAGGAGTGATAATTGAATTTTATATGCTGCTCTGTCAAGGTGGTGGCATGCATAATGAATAAACAGCCCTCATGCAAGTGAGGAGTTGATTACAGCATCTCCAGATACACCTAGATCAAATGGGAGCAATGAGAATGGAGAGGAGGGGAGGTAAGTGTATGCTGAACCTTTGGTGCTAGTTTTGCTTGCATGCCGTACAGTACAGGTAGGTGGGCTGGATTACTACAAGCACTACAAGGAAAGCTTCACAAAATGCCTGATTATGAACGTCAGCACAGACCCGAGTTGTTGTCAGTGTGTATCCATCACAATGATTCTTTGTATCCATGTGCAAGTATCCAGAATATCAATGTGACGTTTATTGATGTGAAAGACTTTGCCACTGTATGCTGCTGTCAGTTACTGTGTCAAACAAAGTCAATCTCCAACACTTCCACTGTATGTGGCAGAGGTGTGAAATGTGCTACCAAGGTGACAAAGCAATGTGGTCATCGGATATTTCGCTTTTCTTTTCCATTTCACATTAAAGTTGAATATCAGAACTACCAATTACTACAGTATATAATCTATTGTCCTGAAATTTGAATTTATGGGAAAGCCGATTTCAAAGTTTTGGCAGATACAGAAATTATTAACTGGGGGGGCATTAATAAATGCTGGGTTTTTTGTATTACTGCTTCCTATTGTTCTTTTGGGCTTGTTTTCCTAGGCTTCTTTCTCTCGCAATATCTGGCAACACTGCCCATGGAAAATCAGGGCAGAGGATTATTTGAATTGTGCAATGATACATGATGGAATATGATTAAGGATTATTTTGATTATGGTAAACTCACATTTCATATCATGACATAAATGTAACTTTTTTTTTTTTTTTTAAGATTTTTTTGGGGGGGAATTGCCCCCCCTTGCCCATGCCTAGATCCGGCCCTGCCTTCCTTCCTTTCTTTCTTTAGTTAGTGCACGAATAGGCAAAATGCAGTAGTCCGTTACAGAATAGCTGAATTATAAAATCTAATTTACTTACTTAATTGAATTACAATTTACAACAGGAACCATACAGTGGCTTTACAGGTTCTTTGCACAGCAGCGGTGCTATATATCACCTCTACCACCCTCAAAGAACCACTGAGGAACTGCTGAAAAACCAATATGTTCTGTGTGTAGGTTACTTACAACAGTGGATTATTCCATGCCCTTTTACACTATTTGTAATGTATCTCTCATTTACAGTCAGAGGAGAGAAAGAAAGAAAGAACGAAAGAACGAAAGAAAGAAAGAAAGAAAGAAAGAAAGAAGATTAATTGGAGGAAATCTTCACTGGGGCTGTTGGTGTAGTAGTATGTGATTATGATATAAATCACCCAGGGCTAAACTGTACAAGTAGCAGTCTGTGGGCTGCTATTGAGGGCTCTGGAGACAAGGGGACCCTTTAAAGATTAGCCATCTCCTTGCCCTCTTATTCAAAAGTCTCTGTGCTTCCTCTCTGTCTGCCACCCTAAGAGAATTTACTGTTCCTGCTGATACATATCAATTATCACCACAAAGCCACCTTGGGGCCTCTCACGATCGAATAATAAATTGATTTTTTTTGCAAACATTTTTCAATATCACCACCCGCCTTTCTTATCATGATGGCAGATAACTGTGAGGAAGAAACTGCAAAAGACTGACGGTGTAGGAGGTTGGGCTTTGACACCATCAGTTCCATCCCATCTAGAATATTAATTAGTAATATAGTGCTACCTTCAACCTGGGCCAGCCTTGAGCCTTTCGGATAAGACTAAAGACATAGATCATTTGGTTTTTCCACTCCACTGATTAAATCTTCTTTAGCATTATGCAGAAGAAGCTCCATAAATAACAGTGATCTGCCAGACAAGGACTCTGTAAACAACTCATGTTTTATTGATGTTATGCATCCAAATAGTTAGAGTTCATCCCTCAGACCACTCACAGCTCATTTCTCAGGCCATGTCAGCTAGTCCTCATCTGCAGGCCTCTTCAGACCTCCCGCTACCTTGACAAATGAACCCAGATAGATGTGAGGCCCTGGCATGCTTATTTGAACCAGTGTGACACAGCCTTTCAGTACAAGACCCCCCCCCCCCCCAAAAAAAAAAAAATTGCCTTCCCGGCCGGGATCCAATCTTACAAAAATACATTATGAATGATCCACTTAAATGGGTCCCGACCCATTGTTTGGGAAACATTGCTGTACTACAGTATGTATAACATGCCATTAGTCTGACAGCCCATTATTCCAAAGTACACAGATGGTGCACATTATTAACTAACCCTACACCTGGCTACCCCTAACCCTAAGGAAGTTGTTTATAGCTCTTTATAGCAAAAATAGCTCCACAAATCTCTGTATCTGTCTCTCTGTCTGTCCCTCTGTCATGCCCATATGTGGAGATTTCCGTCTGACTGTCCGGCTGTGTCAATTTCATGCTCATACTGTATATGGAGATCCCTGATGTCATCAAAGTGACATCATGTGACACATGACATCATGTGACTCCATGTATTGAGGGTGGTTGGGAAACCTGTGACTTTCATGTTGTGTCCATGCCATGATATTTTATACTCCAAAATGAACGTTTTACGGATTTCTCTGCTCCGATTCCATGGAGCGACACTTTTAAGCAGCATTGCTACACCAAACCCTTCAGCATGTGCAGGTGCTTCCCTTTATACAGTCTATGGTGCTTCCCACCTTAGACTTCTCAGCTGCTGGGTTCTGTCCAGAGCTGCCCCAGAACCTCAGTTTTTCAGATGTTCACCACTCCTGTCGCAGACTGAGGGTACAGGGGTGTGCCAACCGCTTCCTTGGCACTACCAACAGGTACGGACAAAGAAGAGAGGCACAGAGTACCAGCCCAAGAACATCAAACGGATCAGGACCCATGGCTGGGCCAAAAGGATCAGTACTAAAGGAGGCATCGAGGTCATTCTGCGTCGCATGCTGAAGGGAAGAAAATCTCTCTCGCACTGAAAGTACCAAATAGCAAAGACCTATTTTCTGCAAAGTCTAAGATTTTCAATGATATAAATATTGGTTGTGCAGCACAAGAGGTGTTGACCAACCTGGCAAGAACGTATTGTTATTTATAAACAAAAAACGCTAATAAACAGCTGACATTTGGGGAAAGCGAAAAACGGGCTTCACTGTTCCGTGCACATGGTAATGGTCAATGTCTGTGTGCAAATGCAGAGCAATTGCTCCAGCCACTGAGGAGAACCGGGCAGAAGAGATTTTGGCCTCACCACAATTTTGGGCTCACCACCCACACAGAGCTTTGTAAAATTATAGGAGGATGCCTGGTGGCTTAGTTAGTGCACTGACCATACACATCTTTGTGAGTTGCGAGGACCGGAGTTTGAATCCAAATCCCATCATGTCTTGCATCTTTCTGCTCTCTCTGTCCTAGGCTTCCTATTGCTCTATAGGGCATAGCAGTGGTGGCCATTTTGTGGTGCCACAGAGCGAAAGCCCATTCATTTCTCCCATAGAGATTTCCGAAAATATTTATATTAATTATTTCAAGCCGGGAACCAAGCCATCCAGGCTCCTGGTGAATCATGACCATATAATAAAACATGTGATTATGTGTTACAAAAACGAGTTGAATATTTAATTATATTATATACTATATTTCTCTGCTGTCCGGCAGCAACCAGCTAACTCCAAAACGCTAATTTTTCAGGAAATGTAAAAACCTTATATTTTTTAAAACAAAGCAATACTGCCTCATAAAAGTTGGTTTAGTGACTTTATACATTGTCAGATACTTGCATGTGTCATTATATTATCACCACTTTACCCAAATCCAGCTCAAGTGGAGTTAGGAGTTTTGTCCGAACAGCTGACAATAGCTCCAATCGCTGCGGAGGGAGAGGTTTCAAATGGGGCGGGGCTAAGCTGACAATGGATCTCCAAGCTCACAATGCATCACAACGTGTGAATTAATGCCCTGATGCTTCATGCCACTTATTATATAGGCCTACAATAATAAACAGGACTTTAAATATTACAATAACTTCTGCAAAGAGGGATTCACAGAGTTGGAGTTTCAGTAGAACTAGCGAGATAAATGCTATGAACTCCTTTCTTGTCAGATTGCTCTCCTCATTAAACACTTCATAGATTTTAGAAATAGAATTGCTTGTTTTCATAAGATTAGTGTCAGTGCTAAGTTTGATAAACAGGTACACTGCATAGTTTTAACAGACTACGGGGGAAAAACCCTGCGTCATTACAGTTTGTTTATCTGCTGCTCCGCATTAGATCTCCTCCTCTGTCTGAGTGCGCTCACTGCGCTGTGCTGTGGAACCACAGCACGGATAGGAGAGGGGGTGGAGTTGGTTGGTTTGACTGACAGTGTCAGGATCCAATGGAGTTGGGAGGTTTTGTCTGAAGCGCTTTTTAGTACTTTTCATTGGTAAAATTTTGTTTACGTAAAGGGTGTTCAATAGCGTTGATTTATGAAAAAAATAGCTGAAAATTTAGTTAGCTGGTTCCTGCCGGACAGCGACGATTTAATAAATACCTTCTTTTTTTTTACACAGATGGTCATGATTCACCAGAAGCCTGGATGGCTTTGTTCCAGGCTTAAAATAATTAAAATAAATATTTGGGCTTTCGGCCTGTGGGCTTTCGACCGCACAATTGTATAATAATGCTTTATAATCACTGTTATAATGCATTGCTTATAAGTCACTAAAGGTTGTCATTGGGTGCTTTAAGTAAAGTGACAGAATAGAAGCATATCTATTGATGGGAAAATATGGTACATATTTTATCAGTATCCATTTTAAAGACTGAACATCACTTTACATTTTTGGGCCCCTGCATATATGTATGTCATGACAAGTGGAAATTTCCACTTGCTCGTGCTTAACTAAAAACATTGACATGAGATGCCTACGTGACAAAAACATGCTTAAACTTGTGTAAAAACAGGATGCAAGCTGCAAGCTGAATTTGAATAACTTTGATCATAAACTGTCTAAAAGATTTGCACCCGCCTGTGTATCCTGTCGAGGCGACAACGCACTAGAAACCTATAGTAATGTATGGAACTGCCGACATACTCCCGTTGACCTCAGGCGATCTTATCTACACCTGCTTCCTCCAGCAGTTGAGGAGACTTGAGAATACCATAGCAACCATTTGGCACGTCCCATAACTTTCACGTGCATGTCAAAGTTATCCAATCCAAGGTCCCCTTTTGGGGACAGACCCTCACTGGTTTCCTCAGTATATAGTAACATTACACATTTTGTGACAGTTAGAATTCTCCGCGATCTTACAGACTTTGGTTTTACTGACTCTGTTGTTCGTGCATGCGAGGCGCCTCCCGATCCTTTCCCTGTGTGGACTAATCGCTCTAGAGCCTTTACGAAGCAAAACTCACTGATACGTTAAGTATTTGATTTCTATCTGTCTTGCATTATTGGTTCACATATCACACAGTGTTGTTCCTGTGTATTGCTGTAATGAAGATAATAAATATGCTGAGTTTGAGCTGATTTGATCCCTGTTTAATGTCGTGCATGTACCCTCTGGACAATAGGATAATTGAACAAAGGGCACACTCCCCTCTTGGAGTGTGGCCCCTGACGCATCAGCTGGTGACCCCGACGGGATATCCTGTCCAGAGGTTAGCGACAACCTCCTGTCCGTTCCGGACCACCACGTGGTATTTTTGAAATCCTTGATGGTACAATCAAGGGTACCCTACAAACAAGAAAAGCATACTTCCATGCTTTTAGCATAGCGATTGTACCATTCAAAGTATTTCAAACCTATTGCATTTTGGCCAAAACTGTATTTTCCAAATTTTTGTGTTTTAGTGAGGCGGATTAGCGAATTTATTTTCGCTCAATTCTTTTCACACTAAAACCACTCTGTAAACCTCCTGACCATTGTCACTAGTTGAACCAATATATGCCCGCTATCCCACTGCGTATTTGCCCCCTATAAGAGGCACGGACCGTGGACGTGTGACTCTTGGGAAATACCGTGGTTCTTATCGAGTGGCCCGTCGAAATAGACAAACCGGGCACGGAGTCCAAGTCATCCGGTATACTGCAGACTTGTGAATTTGGTTTGTGTGTTTGTGTGGTATTGGTTCCCTGACCGGGAATTAGCGCATGGCATTTTGGTGTTTACCAATCTCCCCAGCGTACTGTGGTATTGGTTCCCTGACCGGGAATTAGCGCATGGCATTTTGGTGTTTACCAATCTCCCCAGCGTACTGTGGTATTGGTTCCCTGACCGGGAATTAGCGCATGGCATTTTGGTGTTTACTAATCTCCCCAGCGTACTGTGGTATTGGTTCCCTGACCGGGAATTAGCGCATGGCATTTTGGTGTTTACCAATTTCCCCAGCGTACTGCTATAATAATTTTGTGTAATTTGTGCAAGGTCGGGAGCGCATGGCATTTTGGTGTTTACCGATCCCCCCAGCGTTCTTGATCTAATAACTTTGTGTTTTATGTCATATCTGTCCTCAGAGGTTGCAGTGTTGCATTCTCAGATTGTATTCATCCCAGACGTTCAGGTTTGAACAGGGCTGAATTTGTGCATGGTTGATATAGCATTGATATATTGTGTCATATATATATATAATATATTATATTATATTGTATTATAATATGTATAATTATGTTATGTATTATATGTATATAATATATGGTTGATGCAATGTGTGCGTTGTAACACGCTATTATTCTATAACGATATAGATATGTTTAATGATCCATTTCCAATCTACATTGGATCTGGGACACCTGGTTGAAATATTAAAAAAATGGGAAATTGATTTTAATACAAAAAAAATATTTGTGTTGTAGCCCCATATTCCTCTCTTCCCGTGCAAGAGGGTGTGTGTGGGTTTTTAGAATTTGTAGGAATTGAATGAACGTTTGAGGCACATGACACGTTCTCCATTTATCGTGTGCTCACAATAGATCACCGGCCAACGTTTGTGTCCCTAAACCGGACAGTCTGTTGGTTCAAAGGTCATTTATTGGGACTTTACACACTCCACTTAACTGATGGGGGAGGTATATTTTATTAAGTTTTGGATTTTGCATTGAATAATTAAACTCACTGTAGTCTCCACTGGGGGTTTCTCTGGAAGATGTTTATATATTTTAAAATCACAAGGAAATAAAAAGATTTACAGATTTCGTTAACCACATGTAAAGCAATAGTTTTTTTCCTTTGATCATAAAGCCCAGTAGGATTACAATAGACACAGCTACTTTGATAGATAATATATTTACAAATTACATTGACAGCAAAATAACAAGTGGATTACTCATAAACGATATTACTGACCATCTTCCTATTTGGTATAAATAAATGATCCCTGAATTTAAGTAAAACTAAATGTATGATATTTGTATAATAATAATGTAATAAGGAAAATAAATTGTAAACTAAAAATTAAAATTAATGATGTTGAGATAGAAAGAGTGCATGAAAATAAATGTTTGGGAGATAGTAAATTAAACTGGAAATCTCTTATAGATAATGTAAAAATAAAAATGTCTAAAATGATTGCAATATTACATAAAACCAATCATATTCTAAATCAGAAGACACTGTATATATTATATTGTTCTCTTAATAGTCCCATATATTACGTATTGTTTGGAAATATGGGGGAACACATATAAAACTAACACAAACCCAATATTCATATTACAGAAGAGAGCTATAAGAATAATAACTAGAACAGATTACTATGAACCAACTAATACACTTTTTATCAAATTAAATACCTTAAAATTCGATGATCTGGTTCACTTAAAAACTGTGCTAATAGCATACAAGGCGCACAATAATCAACTCCCGATCTGCATTCAGAGGCTGTTTGAAGCTAAAGGGACCAGGTATTGGTTGAGGGGAGCTAATATTATTAATATTATTAAGATAACTAAGACCAGAACAAATATTAAAAAACATGTGTTTCTGCAAAAGCAATACAAATATGGGATGACTGTAAAAAATATTTAAAAATTATGTAGTTCTATTGGCAAATTTAAGAAAATGTCTAAAATGAATATGGTAATGAAATATATTAATAATATAATATGATATGATAATTATATACGTTGCTATAGGAAATATAGTGATTAAGTGTTAATTATGCAATTATTTAAAGTATAGAAATATTATCAATGATTGATTATGCAATTAATTTTCTGTTTTATATAGCTTAGAAATATTATATATATATATATATTCATATTTATATAGCATAGACAAAAATATTTTTCAATGAATGAGTAGTATACAATTGATTTTATGTTTTAAATAGATTATTTAATGCAAGAAGGGTAGGCACTATAAGCTAATAGCTTCAGCCTATGCCTTTTTGGTCAAGCAGTTATGAGTTATGAGTTAGTTATGAGTGAGTTATAATAATAATAAACTTTAACTAACTAACTAACTAACTAAAGAAACAAGGGCAGCTGTACTTGACTCCCATCCAACACTCCAAGGGCGAATATTGGCCCATTACGATCAAACAAATAGCCAGTCTACAAGCTTATGAAGATGGTCTCCTGGACCAGGCCAAGAAAATTCTCACAGTTCTCAGCTTTGGCTAGCTCCTCTAGCCAAGGCTGAGAGTAGACACCACATAGCCTCTAGGTTCTTTCAGAGCCTATTGCTCTCAGCACCACGGTGAGGTCTCTCTTGTAGCTGAGGCGAATTGATTTCATATTTTGTGTTTGAGACTGAGGTCTATCTTTTGTTTTGTTTTTATTTCATTTTTTGACACGTTTTAGTCTGTTTTTGGTGCAGCACAGTCCTCGTTTAAGTGAATTGCTTTCAACTGTTGCACTGCTGTGCGGAGTGTGCGCAACAGGGCAAATCTTCGCCAAGCCAGGGTGACCTACCCAGGCCCATGAAATTCATATGCAGGCATAGTAGCCAATTAGAAAGAAATCTGCTAAAGCTGACTCATATACTGATATGGAACCATATTTTGGATATATATTATCGCTGTCGGGTGGAAATCTTATATATATTTTTATTATTTAAAAACAATTTATAAATGGTGAAAATAGCCAATCCACAAGCTGTAATTATTAATAATTACGAAATACTATATTTTTAAAGAGTGAAAAATCAACTAAATCATTATTAGTGCAAGTTCAGTCACATTTCATTTGAATGAAAATAACTTTTGGGGGAAATGCATAAAGTCTCTAATCTGTGAGTCTAATGTGATTAAAGTGACCCCTACTTCAGTCAGTGAAGTCCAGGGCTGAATGTGACACGTTAAGACCTATATAACTCAATATTGGTCATTTGCCAACACATTATTTTGTGAAATAAAGGGGTTATATTTCACAGATAGTTATACTATTCTTATACTATAATAAAATAAAATCATCCTTAACCTTCAAGTTAAATTCATTATTTCCGTGGACTTAAAATATATTATATATTTTTTGACGGTCTTCCTGGCCTGGCATTAGGCTTTTGTGCCCTTCAATAAATTACAACACCAAAGGCCATGTGGCCTTGCCCCTAAAATGACTAAATTCCAGGCCTGCCTGGAACGCATTTTTATTTTATTCTTTTTAAAGAAAAAGTCATTATTATCATTATTTTTTACTTTCAATAAATCATATCCACTTACAAAAAACACAGTGAGTGCTGGTATTGAGGCGGTACTACCGTGTTTGCGCTGATTAGAAATTATTATTAATCGTGGCCCCTTAAGAAATGTTAGAAACTGCTGAATAGTAGTGCCGCATACGGTATGCGTGCAATTTAGGTTTATTTAGTTACCTTAAAGTATTTTTTTATGCTTTTATGAACTTTTAAGTAGTTATACTTATATTTGTTACCTTTTTACTTACCTTAATTACCATTAAATAATTTTATTCCATATAGTCAATTAATATTCTTCCGTTTGTTACCTTTAAGTATTTGTACTCATTTTAGTGACTTTTAAGTACTATTACTTAATCAGTCCATTTTTTTCCCTGACTTTTGATATTTTCACTAATTTTAATTGCTTTTGAGTACTTTTCACTTTTCATAATAACTTTTAAGTATTTTCACTCATTTTATTTACCTTTAAGTGATTTCTTACTTATTTTCGCAACCTTTAAGTATTGTTACTCTTTTTATCAACTCTTAAGTATCTTCACCCACTTTATTTACATTGAAGTATATACAGTATATGCTACCTACAACTTCTATATATATATTTTTTTTTACTCATTCGAACAACTTTTATGTATCATTTTAACTAAGTTTAAGTATTCTTACTCATTTGAAGTACAACTTCAGTGTGTTTCTACTCAATGTGTGTTTCTACTCAAATTTTACTGAAGTTTTGTTGCTCAATTTATTTACTTTAAAAGTATGTTTACTGACTTTATTTACTTTGAAGTATCTTTTACTGACTTTATTTACTTTGAAGTATCTTTTACTCATTTTTACAACCTTTTAAGTATTAAAGTATTAAGTATTTTTACTCACGTATTTACTTTTAAATATTTGTTCTCATTTTTTACTTTTAATAATTTTTACTCACATTGAAGATCGGTCGTTTTAGTGTGTGTGTGTGTGTGTGTGTGTGTGTGTGTGTGTGTGTGTGTGCATGTCTTTAAGAATAGTTGCTAGAACATTTTATAAATATACAACTTCCATAGTTTACATTTTTTTTTCCCCAGTTGTTTTCTGTTTATACATTTTTTGTTTCTTTTCTTGCACACATCATAAGCAAACTCTTTCAATCAGCTTGTGATTTCATCTTGTGGTATTTCTCTCTAACCGCAGCGAGGGCAATGGAAGAGGGAGCCCCCGGTTTTTGACCAAATCTAGATTAGTCCACCCCACGTAAACATTTGCCTCAATAATGTTTCACTTTCCTTTCAATATTTTTAAATTGAATTTAATATCATACAATATTGAAACCACTCAGGATGAAATCTCTTTTACTCCAAAATGAGTTATTATTTTTTATTATTATTATTTTTTTTTTAAATATATGTATGTTCTGTCATCATGTCTGTGTGTCCACAATCCCTTGTGGAGATTTCCGTTTCCTTAAGTTCTGTAACTGCCACGTAACTATGGCAACGTAATCCTCACGGCGGGGAGCTGCTTAGCCTCCATTGAATTCATTCTATAACACAACTCAGTTAAATTATCCCTAATACGATTCAATATATTATAATACTATTTAGAAACATTAACTATAATATTATAAGAATTAAAAGTCATTTTGACTTTTTTGAACAAGTTTTTAATATTTTATCATTTTAACTTAAAATATATTTTTTGTTGAGCTTGTCGATCTGCAATTTTTTTTTGCATTATTATCTCTAGGTACTGTTGTGTACTCTCTCATTTTTAATGTACTCCTCAGTAGAAAGGTGTTTATACCTCGTTTCCCATTGTTGTATTCTAATTTTAATTTCTTAAAAAAAATAAAAAAAATCTTAATATTTTTTCTTTGGTTCTGCCTTATTTTAGTTTTTCTTTTACATCGGCAAATGTATTCTTTGTGAGTGTCAAGAGGAGGGAGTTGGTGAATATTTGATTTAACTGTCCAAATCAGGTCACAACACCTGCTAAATGTGATACAGGGCGAAAACTTTAATTTTATATTTTGTTCCAAACTGTTTTAAACTCTATGTTTCATACTGCAGTCAACTGTAGGCCTACTACCATGCCGAACAGTAAATTTGATTTCCATTATTTTACGGATTTCTACTTATGTCCTGGATACTGTAAGAGTCCCCCTAACTATGTACAATAAGGAAGTATTTCTTGATTTTAGGACTCATATCACGTAAGTTTTCCCAGTATAAAGTGTAAATTTATCTATTATGTTCAGACGTGTATCGTTCCATAAAAAAACCTTGGACCTTTGTAGGTCTGCTTGATAAAGTTCACAGGATCGCAGCTTCACATGAGGTCATGAGAGCATCCACACCCAACGGGCACGTGACCCGGGCTTCGGCCGAACTGAAATGCACAGAATCCTCATTGACCCGAAATGAAGGGTAATGTATTCTGGTCAATTATCGCTCTGTAAAACTGGTACACTGGTCAGTTTTCTTTCCTGAGACTCCGGTCCTCTGTGTGATGTCACACGGCTCACACCGCTGCCAGGTCACTGTGAGGTCATTTGGACCCAGACAAGATTTTGAAAGTAAGGTTTTAAGATGGGACGAAACAACTCTGATATTTTTGATAATTATAATTAAGTTATTGCAAGATGCAGAGTACCCGTTCTGTTTCTTTTCAATACATTTTGGGAACTTGGTGAGGTGTGTCCTTACTGTCATTAAATATAATAACCATTTTATTCTTTCAATTAAAACAGCACTGTCTCAGTGCAGAAGTGAATTTTTATATCTTATCTGAATAACTACACATGTATTTACTTAATATTATAATTTTTTCTCCTCTTAACAATACATTCCTTTACAATTCCCGAGAAATTCAGTCTACATATCTGGACATGTCTGCCTTGTTATATAAACATTATTACATTTTTTTTTTTTTTTTTTTTTTTTGTTTCATTTTTTTTTTTTTTTTTGATGTCATATACCGTTCACAAAACCATATAACCAACACCACCTCTGCAGGTGTTACATGGATCTGTGATAGCACCGGTTACCACTATTTGCCCGAGAGCTGGAATGGATGCTGCTATCCTGCCATACTTACCTCTGGCATTCGTTCCATTCCAGCGTTTGTCCCACCCACACGCCCCACACTGGCTACGTGCCAGACAATTCTTATACAGGTCACACATACAGACCCTAGAGGTTATATAATGTAATGGACACCTATAGAATGTCCATTCCAAGGAGGGAATATATATACATACACACATAATAAGTACTGAAAATGCCAATTTCCTTCGCCAATTCTTAATTCTTAAAAAAAGAATTATTTTCTCCTCCCTCAGACACCATGCATTACCGCACTACTCTAGTCCTTCACCTTACCCTGCAAGCAAATCCACCCTCATCCTCCACTTACTGTTCGCCACACACCACGCACACCCCACCCCCTGACACGACCCTTGCTGAAAACAAACACACCACTCTAGTAATGAATATGAGCATCCTTACAACCCTACTACTCGCATCTCTGGCCTGGCACACATACCTACTGATCCAAAAGCTAACCCTTATCACCAACTGCCGCCAAGACCCCCACAAGAGATGAAACAATACTCCCAGTGTAGCATCTCGAGGCAGGGTTAGGAGAAAGGAGGGACGGCTTTGAACTGGGCACCATGGGAAAGGGCCTCTGTGACAATCAGGTACGGATCTATCCCACCAGAGAGATACCTCCTCCCTATCCAAACCCCTGACCAAAGAGGCTCCCACACGCCTGCCCTGGAACTCCATGATGCATCTTTAGACTAGGCACACTCCTTTAGACTGTACGAGTTCCCTCCTCTGGAACCGCCCCAGGGAGGCCTCAGGTTTTAGTATAATGCATCTTTCTATTAGGCCCTAGGCCAAGGAGGGTGCATATGTTTAGTATGATACATTTTTCTGTTAGGCCATAGGCCAGGAAGAGTGCATAGATATTTGTTTAGAATGTGCACTTTCTGTTAGGCCTCATGCCAGGAAAAGTGCATTAAAAAAATCTCTATCCTACTGCTTAAAGGTGTTTTCTTTAAAAGTCTTTAAGGTACTCTTCTACTGTGAACTTACACCTCTTCGAACATATATATTTATATATATATATTTATTTATTTTTTATTTATTTTTTGCTTCGCACCCAATCCCACTTGTTTGAAATCATTGAATGTGTTAATGATTTAGGAGGGGTTGATGGGAAAATATGGTACATATTTTATCAGTATCCATTTTAAAGACTGAACATCACTTTACATTTTTGGGCCCCTGCATATATGTATGTCATGACAAGTGGAAATTTCCACTTGCTCGTGCTTAACTAAAAACATTGACATGAGATGCCTACGTGACAAAAACATGCTTAAACTTGTGTAAAAACAGGATGCAAGCTGCAAGCTGAATTTGAATAACTTTGATCATAAACTGTCTAAAAGATTTGCACCCGCCTGTGTATCCTGTCGAGGCGACAACGCACTAGAAACCTATAGTAATGTATGGAACTGCCGACATACTCCCGTTGACCTCAGGCGATCTTATCTACACCTGCTTCCTCCAGCAGTTGAGGAGACTTGAGAATACCATAGCAACCATTTGGCACGTCCCATAACTTTCACGTGCATGTCAAAGTTATCCAATCCAAGGTCCCCTTTTGGGGACAGACCCTCACTGGTTTCCTCAGTATATAGTAACATTACACATTTTGTGACAGTTAGAATTCTCCGCGATCTTACAGACTTTGGTTTTACTGACTCTGTTGTTCGTGCATGCGAGGCGCCTCCCGATCCTTTCCCTGTGTGGACTAATCGCTCTAGAGCCTTTACGAAGCAAAACTCACTGATACGTTAAGTATTTGATTTCTATCTGTCTTGCATTATTGGTTCACATATCACACAGTGTTGTTCCTGTGTATTGCTGTAATGAAGATAATAAATATGCTGAGTTTGAGCTGATTTGATCCCTGTTTAATGTCGTGCATGTACCCTCTGGACAATAGGATAATTGAACAAAGGGCACACTCCCCTCTTGGAGTGTGGCCCCTGACGCATCACTATGAAAGAACAAAACACAAAACATTTATGTCTATACTTCCAGGAATGTACAGTACTAGCACCCAATTACCATTTAGTGACTTATAAAAGTAATTATAATTATGTACTACTGTTGTTCATTCTTCAGCAAAAAACATCACAGAAGGCCAAACATTAAGCATTTCAAACCTGTTATCTGTAGCCTAAGTCAGTGGTTCCCAAAGTGGGGTCCAGCGGGTCTCCAGCTAAATGAGTTAGGAAATTAAAAAGTTGGAGAATCACTGGCCAAAGTCATACAATGAGAGAGAGAGAGAGAGAGCGAGAGCGAGAGAGAACTGCACGTACTGTACCAGGGCTGGATGAAACCATGTGGTGTATAGCCTGGTAAACCCCTCCCTCCGGATATCTCCTTTCCATTTGATATCAGGAGTGAGTCTGGCCTGCAGGGCTGTTTCTGCGGAGTTCATAACATGAACTCTCCAATCAGCGTCCTCGCTCATTGTTCTGTGATTAACAGCGGAGGTAGGCCAATCAGGTGGAACCTGAGTGAACCCGAATGGAGCCGAGTGCAGCCGACAAAAATGGAACGGGCCGCCATTGAAATTCTGTCCGCTGTTTCTGGTTTCGGTTTCACAACTTCAAAACGCTCTCAAACTTATTTTTTGAGGCACGGAATTTACTTTTAAGATATCGTTCGGGTAGAATTTAGTTGTTTAACTTCATATATGTGGTCAATTAATCATGACAGAGCCTATTTAAAAATAAAAATTCAGAGAACTGGCAGGGGCGGGCAGTGACACGCATGTATCCGAATAAAGCAACCTATTTTCAGCATGGCCCTTTCAAAAGTCTGCTTGCGTCACCTTGCATTGGTGGTGCAACAAACTGCTGATTGGCTGAAGGGGAACAATCTGCTGATTGGCTGAAGGGGTTGTCAGTCAACGGTATTACTCCCGCCCAGCTCCAGCCCACAGCCAAATTGCCCATATAGGTCTGCAGGCCAGACAAATTCCTGAAATCAAATGCAAATGAGATTTCCGGAAGGGGGATGGTTTACCAGGCTAGGTAGGGTATACTTTGTAATAGCAGTGGCGGTGTCCTCCAGTAATACATTAGCAGATACTCAAAACATCTTGATGGGAAAACAGAAATATATTTAGTCCCTCACAAAGGCTGTTTTGTGATTAGTGATTAATATGTACCACATTGATGATGTGCTTTCCTGTGCTCTGGTGACAGGTCTCACTCTCTATGGATCAGTAATGGAAACCATCAGCTATAGTGTTGTGTTTCATCTCCTCCATGATCGACACCTACACTGTGTTTTGCTCCACATGTAATCAGCTTTGTAAACTGATCCATATTCAAATCACACCTCTCTATCCATATTCATACCCAGCTATATTGACAACAAACAGCCACCCAGGAAAGCTAGTGTTAAAGGTCCTCAGCTTGCCTATGTAATTATTCAGTCTATGTAGCTGTAATACATCAGTAATGGTGTTTAGTGGTCGAAGGTCGGAGAAAAGTGGCCATAGAGCCAATGCTGTGATGGATTAGTAGTTTTCAGGGCTTTGAACTCCATGAGACAGTGACGGATTTCAGCAAATCAAGAGAGGCCCCTTTATCTGGAATCCTTTTCTTTGACACTTGAGAACCACTGGATAAAAAAATGGCCTGCTGTGCTTTCACAAGTGTGATGACATGAACGCTCATCCACTTACCGATGAAAGAATACTTGCTCTGCCTCTAATAATAAATGATTGATGTTCAAAGGTCAGTCTCCACTGAGTGACTTGATTTGTTTATCGTTTAATATTTATTTCCGTTGATATGCTTTATAATTTATAAAAGAAATGCGGGCAATTTGTATTGACATATTTGTCAAGCTTCTTAACAAGTGTCATCTGCTGAGAAGACTCCCTTGTGAAAGTGTAATCGTATTTTATGACTGTATGTTGCCCTTGTTTTGCCTGTTGAATTATTTGTGTTCTAATGCAATACAGCCAGTGATTCTACATTCTGCTGTCCTTCATTAACTGTCAATCCAAATTGAGTCTAAAAAAAGAACGCAAGATCTGGTCACTGACAAAAACGTATAGATAAAAAGCCATAGAGAAATGCCATCAATCAATCAATGAGAGGACTAAAACACACAGTGAAGAAGAAGCAGGGCAATACATTGAAATGATTAAACAAGACAATATCACAGAACCAAATAAAAACATGGACGTTTTGTTTGTCACATTTAGTCTTGTACAGTATGTCTCATCGCACGCACTAAGCAAAGACTCCCAGAAAGATATGGGAGATCACCTGGAGCTCGATTGGAGAACAAGCTGCTTTTGCTGTGGGCATTTGTGTTCAGTCACGGTTCAGCTGAATCCACCTACACAATAAAGTAGCTTTGTTATATCAGCCCACCTCTTACCCTATGTTCCACGGCCTTGCAGTAGTGTTTGATTTGTTGCCTTCAAGTCCAGTCACCAAGTTGTCACAGTTCAGTTCTCCTCAGGGTTTCCATCACTCCAAGGTCAAACTCATTCACATTAAATCACTACAGATCAGATCAGAACCAGAGGGCTGGTGGGTTCCCAGAATGTCTGCGGTTTAACATTTTGATCTTGAACATTAACTGGAAATATTAATAAAAGAGAGGAATGCTTGTGCACATACATGCAAGAACCCACCATGTATATTGATTACAGTAGGCCTCTGTGGTTTCATCTCCTGCTGATATAAACCAGTAGACATGCCAGAGCAGATGGCAGAGAGCATTTATAATCATATTCTGCAGCAACACCACCAGGTACTTGACACCAACTCACTTTATTCACCCAGATGAAAAGTGTCATGTATTTAACACATAGTGAGTATATCCTCACATCCAACCAACAGCGTAATTAGAAGTAATTAATTCACACTTGGATGAGCGATGTCACCTGGGGTCATGATGAGATCTGATTCAAATTCATGTCAAGATAATTTAGCTGTTTACTCTCATCCAGCTCAGTAGGAGTGTAGTGGATCATACTGTATCATTACTTAGGATAGTAATTCTAGCATCGTTTTTCATCTGGCTACTGAACTCATAGAACTTAGACACGCCCAGAGACGTGTGTTTGCCCAGATGATTATTTACTTCTTTTTTTTTTACTGATTCAAAAGCCAACAAGAGAACAACAGAAGCTGTTGGTTTGTGCCGTGGGAGTCTGTTATGCCTGCGCATGGGCTGAAACTTTCCATTGCAGAGTTATGATTCGGGGAAGGTGCATGGGCGAATTTTTAAATACTCTAATATTTCACTTTTTAAAACGTACATTTTACAGTGGAAGTCAATGGAGAGGTAAATATGGTGGCCAAATATGGAGATGCCTGGTGTCATAATACTGATGTCATAGATGACTGATGTCATAGACTAGCCTCCAAGTACTCTTGTGTATTACACCCACGCAATAACATAGGCAGCAGTGGTTACCCTGCTAGTAGCATATAAAAACATTTATGTGTGGTGATATGATCTGTGATCTACGTATATTGATGTGAAAATGTACGTTGCACATGAATTCCAACCAAAGGGTAAGAAATTACTCCACGCTTGTGAGCAGTACACAGAGCTTTTGGAAGGTGGTGGAAATACCACCATGCATTAAAGTGATGTAAAAGCTATACGTGGGCATACTGGCATGTTTAATTTGTACAAAAGACATCCTGAAAATAGCAGATCGACAAGCTCACAGCACGTTGCAAAGTGAGTGTGGGTCAAAATGTTTCCGATAAAGAAGGGAACTTTAATTCCAGTATGCGGATATGTTTCCTCATCCATTCAGGTACTCGTTTTTTAAGATGCGCATACAGTATGACTATTCTTTATGTACTCATTATACAACCCAAGGTTCTAAATGTTCCATTACATAATACATACGATTTATATAGCGCTTTTCTAAATACTCAAAGTCGCTTTACATAGCAGAAAAATAACAACTTTATTAGAATTGACTAGTTAAAAAGGATTAAAATCTATAATGATTACATCACATTACAAACACTAGAAAAAGTGCTCCTCGGAGCACAGGTCAGGTACGTTATTGTGGCCTCCTGGTGGCACTATAATTGGCCAAAAAAAGGGTGCAATTTCTTCTTAGGCCTTTCACGGCAATCGGACACTGCATGCATGATTTGAGGCAGTTTGTGGCAAAAATGTGTTTTGCTAAATTAGACCAGCTGGTGGCGCTATAACAGGCCAATGTGAAAAGGGTGGCATTTCTTCCTCGGCCTAGTGGGAATGTGCGTGTGAAATTTAATATAAATCGCAAGCTGCGTTCATGATTTTAGGCATTTTGTTCAAAACGGACCAATCCTGCAAACTTTGGAAGCCAACCTTAGCCAATCAGGATATGGAAAATCGGACAGATCCGTGTTGATCACATGACTATAGAGGTACTGTGTACTGATTTGCGTGATGTTTGGATAAAATCTGTAGGAGTAATATTAAAAAATGGGTTTTGCACAAATCGGCCTCCTGGTGGCGCTATAACAGGCCCATGTAAAAAAAAAGGGGCAGAGGTTCTGAATTGGCATCCAGGGAGTGTGTGTGCACAGTTTCGCAGCGACCGGGCCGGAGATTAGCTGCTCGCAGACAGATGGACACACGGACGGACATACGGACGGACGGACAGGGGGTAAAACATACTCTAGCCATGCCTTTCGGCCTGGCGGAGACAATGAAGCATTGACACTTGTGGCGCTTTGCACTCACGTCTCGTGAAAATGGGCCCTAAGGAGCTTGTTACCTTCTCACCTCAGCGACCTGCCAAGTCTGCATCCTACGACCCACTGTAGTCCCAGAGGCTCTTGGGTAATCCTCCATGCAGTACTTACTGTAAACAATGTTGCTGTCTCTAAACAGGATGACCCCAACTCTGCTCCTCTTAAATCTGAATTAAATGTTGTCAATCGGGGTGACTGCTAATGTCATAATTGTTATTAAGGGCCACCCGCCAAGCTTACATCTAGCCAGCGGCACTCCATCGGGAAATAATGGGCCAAATGATAATTAATCAATGTTTTAGTTATGCATTCAGTGCAAGAAAATCAATTAAACTAGGCTAATGTTGAAGAGTTAGTGTTATTATGAAGGTGTAAGAGCTGGGCAAGTGTTCTCTAATGGACCCCTTTGGAGTGGACTACTAGAGAATCCACTATCTCTAATTTAAATGTCTGCAAATTATTATGCATGTTTGATTTCTTATCACGTCTCTCAAGAAAATAAATAGGTGAAAGAAATAGGCCTATTTTTCAACATGTCAGTAACTTCATTTGGACAGCTTGATTAAATCCTTTTTTTAAGACTTTAAAACACCATGATATGAAAATCAAGAGACCACATCACACATAGTCAGTGCGCCGCTTTGTAAACACTTCAAACACTGTACATTCCTGAATGTTAACTCTGAGAGTGTAAAAAATGAACCTGTAACGGTCCACGGGTTCCATTTGTACACTCTCAAGTGGAAGTTTACTGTGAATCCTGAATGATACTACGTTTTGTGGGCTCATTGTTCTTGAATAGTGGAGACTTCATGATTAAATGAGAAAATGCTAATTATATTTCATGTTGAGCAAAGCATACAGTACATTGTCTATGCTTCTGTGACTGCCATTGAGTAACCTGAAGATATCCTGATAAATTCAGCCAAGTCTAAACATAGACTGACTTCCATGCAGGAAGTCACAATTACTGTCAAATTAAAGCCGTTATGTCCATTATGAGTTATTTCTTCTCAATAGCATCGTGGCAAATAAGAACATAATAATATGGAAAATATGTGTAACTGTCATGATGTGAAATTAAAATGCACACACTTCTTTCAGTGGTGGAAGTATTGATGATGAGTTTTCACCCCATCTTTAAATTAATACCTACATTTTTAAACCCCAACAGACATGGTGTTTGTGATGTGTTTACTCTACATATCGTTCCTGTTAGTCCACTTCAGAAAAGACGTGAAAAAATTACACCATGACCTACTGTAATCATATAACTGGTTATAAATGAGTTATATATTAAGTATAGTTGTATCAAGGATTCGATTTGTAAAAAAAAAAAAGGGAGGGGGCATTTTCTTAATCACTTAAGCCCTATCTAGGCTACTTTATCTTATGAGAAGTAGCGAAAATAGCCAATCTACAAGTTCACAACACGTCACAATGCGATGCATTGCCCAAACCTGGGCTTGCAGACTTTAATACCGGTCTGCATTGCTACCTAGCTTTGGCTACATGTTTACTGTGATACCAATAGCCACAAAGGAAGCATTAAAACCACTAGCTATGTAATACTGTATGACCATGGACTAGCACTTCTGTTGGCATAATCTTTTATCTGGCTAACAACATACAACTCTTAAAGAATGCACTCAGTAGTGTGCAGATCTCCGACAAGCCAACAAGCAACAACCATACGTTTGCCCATTTGAAAATTTGGTCTCATGGTGACCCTAGACGAAAGATCATAGGCTAACCAAAATCTACTGGTTTCTTCCTCTTCGGAGCATGAATGTACTACACAGTACACACTATACAGCATCTGTATAGTTTATCCCACTAATTCTAAAAGCCTTAGGTCATTACACACTGGCGATTATGCGAATATACGCAAAATTCGGACTCTTTTGGTAAAAACACACAATCATGTGTCCGTCAGTCCATCCGTCCATCCGTCCGTCCGTCCGTCCATCCATCCACCACTTCCCAAACTAAATATCCTGAAATCTATACTGGCTGGATTGCAATGGAATTTGCTATTCACCTTCATGCTCCCCAGGGGATAACCCTGAATGTTGGTCTCCCAATGGCCTTCCCTCTAGCACCACCATTAAGCCATATTTAACACTTTCACAGAAGATATCTCAAAATCGAATGGGTGGATTGCCACAGACTTTGCTGAGCACATAACTCCCTGGAGCATGGGCAGAAATCCAGGGCCTCCTCACACCTGGACTCCCAGGCCCCATAATAATATTAGCTAAACTGACACATGAAAAATGAGGGATGCACTGAATACGAGTCCTTTATGTGTGTCCCAGACAGTGCAACAACTGGTGTAACAAGAGTGCAACAAGAGATTCCCAATTTACATGAGGAAAACAATTATGTCTTGTCTGATTTTGATCAAAAATGAGATGCAGATTTATAATTCATAGGGGACTCACTACTGTTGTGAAATTAAGTCCGCTGATTATGAACAAACAGTAATATTTGTCACCATCCTCTGCCTCCTGTCTGGCGGAGAGAACACGATCTACAGTATGTAATAATTGTCCAGAGGAAGGAAAGCATTGCTAATTCAATGAAAAGTCCTCCAAAGTTTAGTTCCACTAAGTTTACTTCCACATCTTAGGGGGCAGGGGCTCCAGAAACTATTATGTCAAACCCACAGACCTCTGGCCAGCTGACAAGGGCTCATTTCCTTGAAACCTCCTGTTTCACAATGTCACACTGTGCCCTCCTGAGGCGCAGAAGAAAAAAACGAGTCTGGGGTGTGAGTCCATATGCCCCTGGGCTGCAGCATGAGGGCTGGGTTGTGTCTCCCCAATTAGTTTACTCATGCTGTGATCAAGAATGTAATGGTCCTTTCACACAGGAAGCGACTGACACGCCTAATAGTAAGACATTTTAATGAGACGCAAGCGGGCAGATAGAGGGACGCAGGCAATCTGACAGGCGCAGCAACAATCGGGCGTGATTCTGTGATACTGCTCGTCTCACACGCACACGCGCCCGCCCAGTGCCAGAGTTGGAATGTGTTGAACTTTTCTCTATGCGATGCACGTACCATAGAAAGGTGTATATTCACATGAGGGAGTGCGACCCCGCGGATCCAAATGCATACGCAGGTGTAATGTCACTCCCCACGTGAAATGACCGTTTATTCTTAATTTATACTCCATCGTAGGACGATGTCACAAGCTCATAGTTCAAAAATCCCTCACTGCTGACAAAGTTCACTGTTTAGGAGGCCGGGGCACATGAGTTTGCTGCCAGTGTCAGACAGAGCAAGTCCAGGGTATGGGATTCAACAATTGTGTTGATTTTAATTATCTTGCTTCAATTATTTATTTCTACTGTATGTATGTGTTGTCCCGTCTTGCATACTATAGGCTACTGTATGTTTCTTCTTTTTGTGATACTGGATTGCAACCAAAATTTCCTCCAGGTATCAATAAAGTATGGAACTGCACCACCATAATGGCTAATCCTGTGACAAATGTTCGGTAGAAAACTTCTTCTTCTTTACCTGTTCAGTGTAGACTGGTGGGAGAAACAGAGAGGAGGCTGCTCTTCTCAGGAGAAAATCCTCCTGCAGCCACAGATAAAAGACCCCCCCCACACACACACACACACACACACACACACACACACACACACACTTTTCCTCCCGACACAGTGTTAATCAACACTCAGGATTTTACAGTGTAGAAGTCTCATTCTGCCCCACAGAAAACATTCAGTTGAGGATTCGCTCCAATCTATCTCACTTCAACTGCTGTCTGGGCACATGTAAACATAATTGTATACGTGTGCGTGCGTGCGTGCGTGCGTGCGTGCGTGCGTGCGTGCGTGCGTTATCACGCCATGCTTCCAGTCAGGTATAGCCACATTAACCCTATAGCATTCCTATTTTGGGCATAGGCGAAATTTTTTTTTTATTATAAAAAATCGAATAAAATAGAAATGTCAAGAATTGCAGATCTACAAGCTCACAAGTCACGATGCAATGCATTGTGAGCTTGTAGATGGATTGTAGATGTATATTTCTGATGAAGTGTAAAATAGGGCTTAAAAGGTTAGCCTAACTTCTAACTTTTAAGATATTTCATTTTCCTTGTCATTTCTGGTGTACAATGTATGTGTAATCTTAAACATCACCCCACAGCTTGACATTATGACACTACCTCTGTGGATTAGGTTGTTCTGAGACAGAATGTCCTAAATGAAACAAACAAACAAAGTTCCCTCAGGCGCTACCTGTGACACACATGTCCATCACAGTGGATGGAGAAAGCTTGGGAGCAGCCTGGCTGTTATCATTTCTTATGTCCTGACAACCTGAAGCACCTTCAATCCCCCTTATCTTTGCTGCTGTGGTGAGCATTTACCATCTATCGTCTCCTTAACCAGTTCACCGGGACAGCCTGTCAGTCAGGACGTAAATGAAATAAACAACCTTTCCAGATGCTCTCACCAGTCAGCCTTTTGTTATTGGAATGTCAAGAGCAGAAAGGATATGGGTTTTAAAAAACATAATCCCCCCCCCAATGATAAGAAATGGAAAATATTGTTATGATAATTCAGAGATGGAGGGAGAAAGAGAGGGAGTTGGGTGGTGGCTGCTGTTGTACTTTATTTCACTGATCTTTTTGTCTTTGCCAAATAGAACACAACAGCTTGCCATCCTGGTGTGTTTGCCAAAAGGGTGTCATCAGAAACAATAAATCACATGATCACCACATGTCATAGAAGCAACCAAGCACAAGATCCATTTTTTACCAGGTCTCAACTCAGTTTTGAAATGGCAAATCTCCGGCAGGAGGAATGCCCTAATAATACTGTCAGACAAAGTAATGTCAAACTGCGTGCGTGCGTGCGCTCGTGCGTGCGCGCGTGCGTGCGTACGTACGTACGTGCGTGCGTGCATGCGTGCGTGCGAAAGTGAAAAACGCTGGGGGTGCCGTTTTTCCTTTTTATTTGACGATGGGTTCCCAGATTGCTAGAATGGAAACCTCTTTGTCCACAAATCATCTCCGGATAATCAGTTGAACTATTATCCTATATTGGCTAATGGGAAGGCGGCCGGAAGGGCGGGCGGACCACGGCCACGTCAATCTGACGCAGACATAACCATAGACAAACCAGATACGCCCATATATAGGCAGGACCACAGCCATGTCACTATGACTCAGACATAACCATAAACAAACCTGATACGCCAATAGTATATGGAGATCCTTTTGTCCAGAACCGCCGATCCGACCGATGTGTCCATATAGGCAATAGGCATATATGGATATCCAGTTGTCCAACCGATATGCCCATACATGTATATGGGCATGCCAATGTATAGGCCAAAATAAATCTGTGCATAACTGTAGTCCCAGTTTCACGAATAGCTGTTCCAGTTCATTTCCCCATTGTTTGATTGGCTCCTTTTCCGGTTCAAATCTGTTGCCAAGTCAATCAAATGAAGCTATGAAGTCAAGTAAATCGGAACAGGAAATGGCTATGCCAACTTCAGGGAACTGGGACTTCAGTTATGCACAGAGCCTATTGCTCTACAAAAGGGCAGGACCCCAAGAATGAGAGCATGAAATCTATGGTCAACAGATGGTGATTTATGTTTAGAAGGGAATAGTAGGTTTGTGTTGCCAAACATATAACTAACTATAACTTTGTACATTTCTGTTATTCTGATATGTGAAACCTGAACCAATACAAGCCTGAGGAAACTGGCTGCTTTCTTGACTTTCTTCCCCTCACACCCGCACAACAACCAGTAACAACAGCAAGCTCCCGGACCTTCGTGACAACACAATACTGTACATACACAAAAGCAAATTAAGAGCTGCAATAATTTTAACAGATGATTATTCTGCTGTACAACAGCAGTGTACTGCACTGTACTGTACATCTCTAGCTTATAGTGATTGAGAAGAATATTCTGATTCCACAAATTATTCAACCATTTAATTTACCACTACTCTGAGCCCTTGATATGTGGATACACTGAATGCTTCTTTTGATGCACCAAATCATAATTATCTTCTCAAAAGAATCAGTTAACTATACACTGAGCCATATTTTCTTAGTGACGCTTGAATTAGATTATGTAATTTGCATTGAGTGGGTGTTAGATATTGTATCTAAAAGACAAGAGTCTAAAATCCCTGCTAGCAGGACCTACACGCCATACTGTTTCTTAAGGGTGGTGCTAGAGGAAAGGTCACTTCCACTCCAAGAGTTAGGGTTCTTCTTCATGCATGTACAGCATGTGTAGCAACTCATAATGTAAAAAGTGCTCCGAGGAGCACAGGTCTCCGCCAGGTCAGGTAGGTTATTGTGGGGCAGCAATGTTCAGAATTTGCCAATCAGGATGGAATATAAAAGATCGGACGGATCCGTCTTGATCAATTGACTATAGAGATAATGTGTACCAATTTGTGTGATGTTTGGACAGAATTTGTGGGAGTAATATAAAAAAATGTTTAGCAAAACTCGGCCTCCTGGTGGCGCTATAATAGGGCAATGTTAAAAGGGTGGCATTTGTTCCTCAACGTAGTGCGAATGTGCGTGCAAAGTTTCACCGCAATCAGACTGCGTTCATGATTTGCAGCATTTTGTTCAAAACGAGCCACTCCTGCAAACTTTAGATGTCAATCTTAGCCAATCAGGATGGAATATAAAAACAGATCCGCCTTGATCACATTACTGTAGAGATCATGTGTACCGATTTGCGTGAAATTTCGATAAAATCTGAGAGTAATATCCAAAAGTTATTAGTTTTGGATATTACTCCTGAACAAGCTCCAGAGGTCCAGCTTTCTGAACAAGCTCCAGGGGTCTGATTGCAGATGCCGGAGCACCAGCCAGGAGGGAGTTGCAGTAGTCCAGGCGGGAGATGACAAGTGCCTTCTTCATGTCAGTATCATTGCAGTATCATTATCAGTATCAGTATCATGTCAGTATCATACTGGCATCAAGTCAGCTACTGACCATGATACTGACCAGAGTCACAATGTCAAACTGAATGCAATATCATTGCAATATATGGTTAATCCTGATGAAAGTGTCTGACTGAAATGAGTTTATGTGATTAAACTGACCCAACCACAGCTTACTGAAATAAACTTAAACTAAGAGTAGCTCTCCCTATTGTTTTGGAACAAGATTTTTAATTAAATGTAAAATAGGGTATTTTGTGCTCAGCCTCTCTATCTCTGGCCAGACCCCTATCCTAGAATTGATTGCATTTGAATACATGGAGCTCAAGGTGAAAAATAACTCCCCTCCCCAGCATTTATGCTGAAGGCAGACAATTGTGTGGGTGGCCACAGGAATAAGGGAAGGGACTTTTCATAATCAATGGACTTGATTTAACAACTTAGTGGAACTAAACTTTGGAAGACTTTTCATTAAATTAGCAATGCTTTCCTTCCTCTGGACAATTATTACATACTGTAGATTGTGTTACAGTATCTCTGCCAGACCCAAGGCAGAGGATGATGACACATACTGTTTGTTCATAATCAGTAGACTTGATTTAACAGTCCAGAGTATCCCCTGTGAATTATAAATCTGCATAAATTTTTTTACAAAAATCAGACAAGACATTTCTCCATTGCTCTCATGTAAAGTGGGAAGCTCTGCGATGTTACACCAGTTGTTGCACTGTCTGGGACACAAATAAAGTACTATTCAGTTAAAACTAGCAAACCGATAGTTATCTTTGCAAGTATGCAGCAATATTATCCAAGAACAGTCTTGCTGTAAATGGACTATACCCTTGTATTCCATATTCAAATAGCTGTGCTTAGAGTCACAGTATCTTACAGCTAGAGTGGAGCTGGCCCTGAGCAGCTGTGTGAACAATTAGAAAAGTCAGTCACTGGGGACTTGCCTCTCTTGCTTAATTCCTCCCTCTACAAAGTATAAACAATATGCCTGTTTTCATTCCTCTGCAATCCATTTCATTGCCCCTGTGCTTCCTGTTGATAACATCTATTGGCTAACAATAACAAACACTTGCTGCTGTCCATGCTAATAAAAGTGTCTTGTTTACAAAAGTTTCAAATCACCTTAAACCAAAACATCTGCACTTGCCCTGGGGCGGCAGTGGCTCAGGGGTAGAGTGGCCGGTAGAGCGGCCGGATGGGTAACCGTGAGGTTTCAAGTTCAATCCCTGGCTCCCCCAGAGTTAGTGTCGAGGTGTCCTTGAGCAAGACGCCTAATTGCTCCCGATGTGCAGGTTGGTGCCTTGCATGGTTTCCTCCGCCATCGGTGTATGAATGTGTGTGTGAATGGGTGAATGTAATGCACAATCTATTTAAAAAGATAGAAGGATTGGATAAAAGCGCTATATAAATGCACCATTTACCCTGTTTTTTAGTTAGTTATAGTTTTTAAAGCGGGTTTGCTAGTTTAGTTTAGTTTTTGAAAATGCTTAGTTTATTAATTTTAGTGTTCGTTTTAGTTTGTTTAAGCGGTGCCAGCCGCTTCGAGAAAGACCAATTGTGTGTCTTTGAGTGTCCGTCCATCCGTCCGTATGAGCATGGCATCAACAGCTGCAGCTGATTGCAACACAAAGATGCAACCAATTACACTATTGAACACCAACAGGAGACACATTGCAACACACACACACACACACACAGTCTGAATGCCAGCGCCCACACATCAAATAGAGTTGTACCGCCTCAATGCTAGTGCCCACACTTCAAATAGAGTAGTACTGTCTGAATACCAATGTACACAAATCAAATAGAGTAAAATACCGTTTGAATACTAGTAGTACTGCCTGAATACCAGTACCACACACTTATCAAACAGAGAAGGCACCGCTTACTCACACTGGGTGTGATTTTTTATTGTAATGTGGATTAGTCAGGGGCCAGATTAAATAAGGTCAGAACAAGCAAGAAATAGTAGAAAATACTAACAACGTATTGCGATGCGGCGCGTTGTGAGCCTGTATAGCTGCTATTTTTGCTATTTGAAAGTTACAAAGAATGTTTTCCATGATTTTAGTTTTGTTTGTTGTTTTTTCCACAAAGCCACGTTTTTATTTTTATTTCAGTTAACTGAAATGTTTTTCCAATTCTAGTTTGTTATTCCGTTAGTTTTAGTTAACTATAATAACCCTGTAGCATGAGTACAGATGGGCAGTCAAGCACATACCGTACTGTACTGTAGAACCAACAGACGGACAGTCAGACTTAATGTATAGCTTGAGCAGTCGAATTACACACATATGGGCCCAGTTCCATCTCATACATTAAAAACAAGTAACGACTGTGGAGTAGGGATGCATTACGATGGGCCTCCGAGTCACTTGTCAACAAGAAGAGAATGTGGTTGCGTCTGAGGGATTACTCAAAGGCACTGATGGAAATAAAAAACAATGAACAGGTTTATTATTGACTGTCTTGTCAAACAACAAGCCATATACGAATATAATAAATTAAATCCATGGAGAGTTGTGAAACTGAGATGATTGATAATAATACACACTTACACAAGAAGGCATGCAAACACACAGGTACACATATTGTACACACTTCCATACATACATACACATGCACACATACACACACGAAAACACAAGGCATAATACCATATCTACTCTATCACAGGAACGTGAGCGCGTATGCGTTCATATGGCTTTTCTGCCATGTATGAATAATGACTGCACTGAGCCAGCTTCTTAGATATACTGTAAATACACCCATTCAGCCATCCGGCCAGCCTGTCTCTCTATATTACATCCCTCTTCCTTGCTATAGATTACAAGCTGATTTCCTCCATAGAGGGTCATAATGTCTCCAGGTGGTGGGCAGGCTCCATATGTTTATACTCTAATTCAAAGATAAGTATGGGTTCATTGTAGGCCTGTTAAACCAGAGACCTTGTGGAGCTGGTACCATAAGATGTGTGAGGTATGCAAGGCAGCCAGCAGTTTCTGTTGACTTGCAACATCCGAGTGCTGACATGCATGCTGCATGCATGCATGCTGGGTACAGTAATACTTATCAGCAGTATGGTGAACAAATTATGAATTGATTTTAAAGTACTGTTTACTCCAGAATGATCTAATGCGCATTGGAAAGCTCTTGTGTGCAGCGTCACATATTGCATAACAGTGTGACCCTGTCACAAAATTGATACATGACAGAGAATGAGAGATTTAGAGAGAAAAAACGTATAAGAATCATAGTTTCAGTGCACTCTGGTGGCTCGATAAATTGTACGGCAAATCTTCCCATGTAGAACACATCTCGGAAGTTATTCAGCTTTTCGCCGCCTGTCTCCAGCCTTAATTATCACAGAGATAGTCCATTGTTTACCTGCCAATACTTTATTTGGAACGTTCAACGGAATGTGAGGTGGAATGCAGAGGGAAACGTGGTGTGATATCAATGCGATGTGTTACTTGACATTAAAAGAATCACTGATGCAAAGCGGCACCTTTGTAGCTGCCTCGGCAAGAACACAGTAGGGGAAACCCCATTACACACAGAAACAGAATGACACAGAGAGAGGTGGGGAAATTAACAGAGCACAGCGGCAGTGTGGCATGTGACACGCAGCAAGCCACAAACATGTTCTGTTCCTCCCTGCATGACTGCGTTAATGACAGCAACCACCTCAGTCTGTGGCACAAACAAACCACTGGCATGGGCTACAGCAGGTATCGGGTGTCTCACACAATAGCATCACTCCCTGCTGAGATTAACACAAAGGAAAAACAATACAAATATGTAAATAACAGATGCAAAAATGTTCCGACATCAACCCAGGGAAGATGCAATTCAAGTAAATCGTTTTTTTTTGCACACAGACAAAGTCATTTTAGATTTTTGCTGCACTGACACACTTTACACACTTTTTCACTTTATTACTGTTGCTGTTAAGTTTCTACTTAGTATTATGCCTTGTTTTTATGAGCTTGTTTTGTTTTTATACATCATGAGCACGGTCTGCAGAGCATGTCACACCAGCAACAAAGGGAGTTCCATTGCGCCTCAAGCCAGGTTCAGGCTGGTCCGGTGCATAACAGGAGCAGGACACATACAGCAAAAAGAATGAAGGCACTGGAGCAACTCGGACAGTTGGAGCCTTTCAACTCTCTCTTTTAGGAATTCTTATTTTCATAGTTTTGGATGGTGAAATGTGCACTATGAGGTAAACTATGAACCAACTGACTGTTGGTGGTTTGATCACTATTATAAAAATAGGTCGAACATCATTTTAATATAATCTTTCTATCAAAGGTTACCTCAGATATACAGGTGTTAATTCCAAGATTCAAACTCTGGATTTCAGTTTCAATTACTTCAGCTAACCAGTTATCTGTGAGTTACAATTCCTTGATCTAACAAGGTGAGTACATTTTAATAATGCTCCCTCTGGGTCATTTAATTAAACTGACCTGAAATATTTCTAAACTTCTAAAGTGGATTAAACATGGATCATGTTTTCAGTTAATTAGTAACAGTTGGCTAATAACATACAGTATTTATTCAACAAGTGCCAAATCCAACACATTATGCAGCTTTCTAAAACGTGAACAAAATCACAAGTTTGGTAGGCCTACTCATAGGAAATCCCATTGATCACAAAGTAGTAGGTTCAATGAACTACATCAGTTACGAAGGCTTGTTCTGGTTGACACTGGTCTACTCTCCATATAGTGGGATAGCTTAACAAGATAATCGAAACGAAGCGGATAAAAGCGCCAATTTTTTTATGAGGCTTCTTTAGGACCTACTGATGGATTCTAGCCTTGGGTACCAAACTTTATTTTGAAAAGTATCCATACAATTATCCATATCAATATTCATTAAAAAAACAGGCCGATTCACTTTTTGGCCTATAACTCTTGAACCGTAGGTCATAGCATCAAAAGTATTTTTTTCCTGACTCCTTGGATCATGACGCAACTTCCCATATAGGTCCCGCCCCTTTTCCGATTTCAAGATTTTACGCCATTTTGCGTTATCTTCAAAACACATATTTTGCTATTACTCTTATCATTTAAATCCAAATTCACACAAATCGGCACACACTGTGTCTTTGGTCATGTGATGTAGATGTATCAGTCCGATTTCTCATATTCCCCTCAGATTGGCTACGATTGGCTTCTAAAATTTGTGGGAGGGTCCGTTTGGCAAAAAATTGCACAAATCATGAACACGCCGTCCTATCTGCCCAAATTCGTATCATTGATGAATAAACTAATAACACAGAGCCAATGCTATTTCACTTCCACCCATAGGGGGCGCAACAAATTCTACAAATGTCACTGTTTTTGCACCAAATTAAGTACAAATTGTCTTGTGAGTCAAACATTTGCAATTGCAAAGTGGTGAACAGTCCAAATTTGATTTGCCACATTTGCAGGTGGAACAGTCCCCTTTACAAGAGCATTTGATCAGCTCTCTGCATGCTCTGGAGACTTCTGGAATTGTCATCCAAATTGGCACCTATGCCTCCGATTCCTTGGTCCATCCATATTCGTGTGGGGAAGGAATAACTTGTTCTGTTTGTAGGCTGGTCGCCCAGATGCCTGCTTGATAAACTGCCCGCTTAACATGCTGAAGTAGTGCATCTTGGGTGGGGGGCAGTTTCTCCATCGACCTTTTCCCATGACAGAAGAGATGTTTTCTAGTCTGGTTGATGGAGATCAAAGGACTGGATTTGTCATACAGGATAATTGTCAGTCTCTCAAGCTTCTGGAACTGCTGACTGTCAACATTCAGCAGCTGGAAGGGATGTTTGGCCAGACTGACAAGTATCTCTGTGACATCATCATAGGCTTGCCAGGCATGCCAAGCTGACTTTTTGCCCTTACTGTGGAAAGCAGATGTTGTGTCACAACCTGACAATGCATGGAACCTAGGCAGAGCACGAGATTTTGGCTCCCCCAGATATTTACACATGATGTTGATGTGGTAAAATCTGTATTTTTTGCCCATACCAAAAGCTACCCAGATGTCAGCCAAAGATTGAATCGAAACTAAATCATGGAACAAGCCTGCAAGGATCACTATGACATCAGTGTCCACAGTACACACTAGGATCGTTTTTGCTCCTTGCTCCAGTGCATGCCGTACATGAACTAGAATCCTGGTGTCTGCCTCTTCATGATTGCAACAGGTCATGGTACTACTGGAACCAAAAGACGACACAGCTTGCCCTGATGTGACATACACAGCTTTGGATGGTGGCCAGTTGAAATTTTCAGTTCTGGAAGTCAAAAAGGCAAACAGCTCCCTCTTATTTTGATTGATTGATTGAAATTTTTATTAGGCAAAAGAATGTAAAACAACAGTTACATTAATAATGCTTTTGTCTAAAAGGCCCGGCCAAAAAAGTCCTTGCGGACTTGTTTCCGTTGGGGTCCTTGAGTTAATTTCATAGACATATATAGTAGCAACCAAACAGTTCAAAAATCAACATGAAAATACAGATAATACAGAAAAAATACCACTATGTACAAAAAAAAGCATTTTAAAAATATATGTACAAAAAAGGGGGGGGGGGGGGGCATGGAAAAAAAAAAATTATATACAAAAAAAGCATGAGGAAATACAAAATATGTACAAAAAAGAGGAGGGGGGGGGGGTCGTCTGTCTACAGGGAAACTGGTACTAGCTCCTCTTTCGGCCTCCAGAAAGATGGGTTTTTAGGGCTGTTTTGAATGAGCCCAGCGAACTGCATTTTTTGAGGGATGGGGTTAGACTATTCCATTCCTTGGTGGCTGTGCTATAGAAGGAGAATTTGCCCATGTTTGTTTTATGGGTGGGTGGTACCAGATTGTTGTTTACGCTCCCTCTAGTTTTGTGGCCATGGGTGTCACTAACTTTTTCGAGGTATTTATACAGATATGCGGGTATAGGGGGCATATCGGGCAAATCTGCATTTACAATTTTGAAGACCAGACCCATTTTTAGTTGTTTAACCCTGTCTTCCACCCTGAGCCAGCCTAGGCTGGCAAAGTGAGTGGGAGAGAGGTGGGTCATGGGCCCCAGTCCGAGAAGTAGTCGGATCAGTTTGTTTTGGGAGGTTTGAAGCTTAGTCTTCAGTGACACTGAGGTGTAGGAGTACCAAGAGGAGCTAGCATAGTCAAAAAGAGGCTGAATCAGGGCCCCTGAGAGGGTCCTGAGGGCCTGAGGGTTGACAAAAGAGGAAACTCTGCCCATAAATCTGGTTCTCTGGTTTACTCCTTTGACCACCTTTGCTGCCATGCTTTCACCTGTCAGGTATTTGTCAAGAATACATCCCAAATAGGTAATCTCTTCTTTGCTGACCTTGAAGTCAACTACCTTCATTTTACTGAGGGAATGTTTGGTCCCAAATAGGATGGATTCAGTTTTCCCAAGGTGTAGAGACAGTTTGTTATCAGTAAGCCAGGTACGGATTTTTGAGAGTTCAGAGCTGAGAGCTTCCTCAACTTGCAACTTGTCCTCACCCGATATCAGGAGTGCCGAGTCATCAGCGAACAGGAACAGTTTGCAGTTACAGGCAGCATTCATGTCGTTAATGTATAGAAGGAACAGTAACGGCCCTAGAATGCTGCCTTGAGGAACCCCGCAGCTCACCGGGAGGGATGAGGACATGGTTCCGTTGATGTCAACCACTTGTTCTCTACCCTCCAAGTAAGATCTCATCTCAATTTAGTGATGTGCAATCAAAACCAATCGCCCTCAGCTTATCAAGTAGAATTGCGTGGTTTACAGTGTCAAACGCCTTTTGGAGGTCCAGCATGACCATGCCACAGTATTTGCCCGAGTCTACCTCACGTTTGATGTAGTCGGTCAAATATAGTAGGCATGTGTCAGTGGAGTGGGATGTTCTGAAGCCTGATTGGAATTCAAACAACAGTTTACGCTCGCTGAGGTAGCTGTTGATTTGTTCTTGGATTGATCGCTCTATAACCTTTGAGATGGAACAAAGGATGGAAACAGGCCTATAGTTGCCAGGATCTAGTTTGCTTCCTTTTTTAAATAGAGGGATTACTCTTGCCAACTTGAATTCTTGTGGGACGTGACATTGACTGATGGATAAGTTTGTAATGTGGGCTACTATGAGAGCAATGGAGACCGCTGCGTCTCTGAGGAATCTGGTGGGGATGTTGTCAAGGCCGGTGGCCTTGTTAGGCTGTAGGGTGAGGAGTTTGTTTTGCACATCATCAGTCAATACAGGTTTGAAAAAGAAGGAATCTTTTTTAGCCCCTAGTTTCTCATAGTGAGCTTGAATTTGGTCGGGGCCATACAGACCTGAATGCTGAGGGAGTTTGCTTACCAACTGGGTTGCAACTGTGGTGAAGAAACTGTTAAAACAGTCCGCTACCAATTGCTTGTCGGTAGTGAGCAAGCCACTTGAAATAATGCAAATGTTTGTAGATTTAGTCTGAATTTTTCCGTTGCAGCCTAATTGTTTTAGTGCCTCCCACAGTTTTTGTGGGTGGCTTTTGTTTGCCTCTATGTTCTCATTTAAGAAATTCTTTTTGGCATTTCTGATCAATTTAGTAACTACATTTCGTAGATTTCTGCACTTTTCAAGTAGCTGCTCACTTTTGTTTTTCCTGAACTCGGAGTAGCTTTTGTTCCTGAGTTTGATGGCATTCAAAATGTCACCCTTCATCCAAGGTTCTGTGCTAGCTTTGACCCTCACCACCTTTGTGGGTGCGATGTTATCAAGTACACACAAAAAAGCTTTTTTGAAACAGGACCAGGACTCCTCCACAGAGGTGCAATTTAGGACATGGGACCAGTCCATTTTTCCAAGAGCTGTTGTTAGAAGATCACTTGAGTAGTGTTTCATAGACCTGCAGCTGATTGTCCTGTGACAATAAGCTCTAGGTCCGTGAATCTTCCGAGTGCAGAAAATGATATTGTGATCACTTAAGCTACACTCAATCACTCCACTCTTGGAAATTCTGGATTGGTCCGTTGTCAACACTAGGTCTATGATTGATTGAGAAGCAATGCCTACCCTTGTAAAATGCTTTATCAGCTGGGTAAAGCTGTGCAGGTCACAGAACTTTCTGAGGGACTTAAAGATAGCTGAGTCTTTCTTCAGAACACAGGTGTTAAAGTCACCAATTAGTACCGTCTCAGAGTTTCTGAGACGGCGCCAATTATCAGTGGTTTAGCATGTGGGTATAACATTTTGACCCAGACCGATTCAGTGGGGTTGTTATCCATATCTGGGATCACATCGTAAATAATGTCTGATCTCACATAGATGCAAACCCCACCCCCAGAGAGATTTCTGTCTTTTCTGATGACATTGTAGCCCTTTATTTCAATCTCAAAGTCTTTGATGGAATTATCCAACTTAGTTTCTGAGAATGAAATAATGTCTACCTTGCCACTTCCAAACATGGATCTCAGCTCAGACATTTTTTCAGGGTTTTTAAGACTGTTAACATTCAAGTGAACAATGTGGGTACCTCTAGTAGAAAAAAGGGCATCCAAGTCTTCAGTTGAGTAGTAACCATTGTCCCTTACAGTCTCTGGGGGGTCAGTGGGGGGGGTCGGAGGTGTGGGTGGGGGAGGGGGGGACTTTGTGATGTCCGCGGGGGGGGGGGTGTGTAGGTGATTTGAGGCCGCATATCCTTCCTTAGATCTGCCGTGGGGGAGGGGGGGTGGGGGTGGTGGATGTGGGGGAGGGGTGGTGTGGGGAAACCCTTGTGTCGACCTCGGCCAAATTCCCCCAGGCAAAGGACTGTTTGGGAAAATGGAAAGCTCTCTGTTTCCACGCCGATCCCACAGGGGAAAACCATGTAGTTGTCCAGTGACCGCTTGGAGAACAGGGAAAGGAACTCCGTTTCCCAGCATTCCTCTCGGTGGGATACTATGCAGTTGTCCTGGTGTCGACTGCTGGTGGTGGTGGTGGGGGAGGGGGAGGGGGGGTGGGGGTGGGGGAGGGGTGAAGCTATTGTCCCGCGTCGACGCCAAGCGGTGGTGCCAGGAGATGGTAGAAACAGGGGAAAAAACACAGTTTTCTTGTGCTTTTCTCTGGGAGATACCCTGTGGTTGTCTTGGGCCCGTGTGGCGCGTGAGGAACTCCTCTTGGTGACGCTGCTGTTGGGGAAGCCCTTGTCTCGTCATCGGCCACATTCCCTCAGGCGGTGGTCGTCTGCTTGAGAATGCAGGACTTGGAGCCAGCATGGATGTCAACCGGGACAAATAATCCATCCTTGTTTCTCCAGCTCTTTGCTGGGGTTCATTCTTATCAGGTGAGGTGGGCCGTTGCCAAACAAAGTTATTTGTCTGCATGTTGTGGACCGGACCCTGTCGGGCGCTTCCGTCGCGTTGGAAATCAGCTGTGAAGTTGCTTAGGCCGTTGAAGTTGTGATCATAGCGAGTCTCCGTGCTCTTCACGGTCGGTGGGCCGGGATTAGGATGAACATTTCCCGACAGCAATAAACTCAACCAAATAATCTTTCTTACTGTAAGGCCGTCCAGCTGGTTTGGTGTCCTTCTTCGTGTTTGTACCGATTTACTCGCGCCGACCACTTTAAAAAGTAACGTCGCCGCGTCTTGCGGTAAATCTCCGTTTGGATTCGCTCTCCGTTGAAGCTGCACATTTGCTGGGTCACGAAGAAAATCCATCCAATTGCCTGGTAGCTTTGTCTGACCTGACACTTTCCTGCGAACACCTTGTCCTCTCTTTTTGTGGGTGGACTCCTTCAAACTATCTGGGATGTATGTGTCCTATGCAACATCCAACCGCTTGGTTTCCTGCAGCTGCTTCAGCAGATATAAGGGATGAAAACGTCATCTGCATACTCATTTACAGATTACCAAATACAGGAAAACAGTATGGAATATCAAAAGCCTGTTGCACAGTCATTGTCACATGACTCACAAGACCATTTGTACTTAAGTTGGTGCAAAAACAGTGACATTTGTAGAATTTGTTGCGCCCCCTATGGGTGGAAGTGAAATCGCATTGGCTCTGCGTTTATTAGTGGCCCCTCAATGATCAACATTTGGGACAGATAAGATGCTGTGTTCATGATTTGTGCCATTTTTGCCAAACGGACCCTCCCACAAATTGCAGAAGCCAATCGTAGCCAATCCGAAGGGAATATGAAAAATCTGACTGATAAATCTTGATCACATCACCAAAGACAAAGAGTGTGTGCCGATTTGTGTGAGTTTTGGACCAAATTTGTAGGAGTAATAGCTAAATATGTGTTTTGAAGAACACGCAAAATGGTGGAAAATCTTGAAATCGGAAATGGGCTGGATCTATATGGGAAGTTGCATCATGATCCAAGGAGTTTTTTTTTAATGCTATGACCTACGGTTCAAGAGTTATAGGCCAAAAAGTGAATCGGCCTGTTTTTTTTTAATAGATATTGATATGGATAATTGTATGGATACTTTTCAAAATAAAGTTTGGTACCCAAGGCTAGAATCCATCAGTAGGTCCTAAAGAAGCCTCATAAAAAATTTGGCACTTTTATCCGCTTCGTTTCAATAATGTAAAAAAAATTTATAATACAATTATTATTATTAATGTAAAAAAATGGGGTTAAGCTTCTACACTAATAGAAGACATTCATATATGCCATTTAGACAAATTGCAGGAGTTGAATGTCCGCACAAATAATCTTCTTACCATGTCTATTCCTTTATGTTTCAACAATTTTACAGACTTCAAAATACTGGACTTCCATGCTAATAACATATCTGTAATTTAGAACAGATGACATAGCTGCTATAAGAAGAAGAAAAATACGCCAATACCTCATTCAGGTTTCTCTCAGGAATGTAATAGACCTGACTTTATAGCTTAGTGGGCTGAACGACCCCTTTTTTAAAGTAATCTTTTTGCATTTTTATGATGGTTCGATCTCGGGTCCTTGTGGCTCACAAGGACCACCACAGGCACCCCCTGGTCTCAACAACCCTTTCATAGCCATTGGGAGTCATTTTCCTTTTGTCTTATAGTCACAGCCTCAGCTGACATATCAGCTTTGTGGAATTACTCACATCCCTAGCTGACTAAGTGTGACTGCGCTATGAGAAAACCTTCATTCATCCCTGTTGGATATACAGTAGCGTCGCTCTGACCGTCTGTGGTCTAGCATTTTAAACAGTCCTCACCACAGTCAATCCTTAGCCAGTCTACTTAGCGCTGATCCAAATCATCAGTGCTTTATCAGCGAAAAGCTACATTGAGATCAATATTGATGCGAAGCTCACCACTGCCCAGTCACCTCAATCACATCCAGTAAAATAAGCTGTAATATTGTCGGGGCGCTGACAAGTGGCAGCTTATCTGTGCACACCAACACACATGGCACAATAACAACAGGGCCACATACTGTATACAATGCAAGATGAACAATTGACAGTTAAGAATATAGTATGTGGAATAGCTTGTTGTGGTTGTTACTGTAAAATGAATGGTAAGGTAATTGTAATAGTAAATGTGGAGCTACAATGAACCTCTATTGGATGGTGCGGTGTCCAGAGATGGACCCTTTTCACAGCGTTTTTTGTTTTTGTTTGTCTAGGTGCTAAATGTAGCAGAAGGTGTGTGCGTCTGTTTCATTACATACTTTCATACTGTACTTAGTTGCATGCCATTGTTGCACACGAAAATAGCCGATCTACAAGCTCACAACATGCTAGAACGTGTTGCAACACGATGCTTTGTGAGCTTGTAGATCGGCTATTTTTGGAGCACAACTAAGTATAAGTCAGGCTTAAAATCCTCAGTGTTCATTTTAAGGGCAAGAACGCTTTGGTAGAGGTTTGGGTTGTGTAGGTACCTTGCCAAGGTGTAACTGCAAAGGTGGGCAAGAAATAAAAAATAATTGCTCCATTGATTAGAAATTGATCATTCAAAATATGCTCCTCATTGACTTACTGTACATTGCACGGTTAAACAGCTCTCAAAGTCACTCTTTTAGCACATAAACAAACGCAAACAAAGTTGATTCAGACAATATAGAACATCACAAAATCCAGTACCGTTTTTTTTTTTTAATAAAAATGTTAAAGGGATATTTCACTTTCAAAAAAACTTTTGGTAATTTTATCGTCTACTCAGGCCGTTGTGAACCCCCCAGACAGTTTTTAATTTGCTCGATTCAGTACATAGATATTTGATATTCATTTAATCAGACGCGCCCCCTTCCTATACAAACCCATTGTAACTTCAAACTACATTTTAACCATGTTAGATTCATCAAAAACACCCGTCCTTGGTTCTGGTGACTCATACCGCCCCCCTAATACGCGAGGGGGCCGTGTTTTTTCAATTACTTTTTTCTGTTATTTTTAATATTTTTTTTGGAAAATGGAAAAAATTAAAGGTAGGGTAAGTGATTTGCAATTATTCAAATAATTGCTAAATGGATCTATGTTCTGATAGTGCTCGTTACTATAGAGTGTCCTGTCCATATAAGGAGTCTCCATGTCTCTCCAGCTCTTTATAAAACAGAAAATGCATTTTCGTTTCAGTTTCAGTTTCATTTCCAATTTTATCCAATCAGGATAGAGAACTCAATCAGGATATAGATTAAACAAGTGAAATTGGAAGTGATGACACTAAGAAATGAGAAGGCAAAATAATTAGAACTGGAACACTATAAAAATAAAGCTTAAAAATGGGTACTTTCTCCTGATTGGCTGAGATTTTGACACCTACCAGAAAATGTATTTTCAGTTTATTAAAGAGCTGGAGAGACGGGGAGACTCTTGTTACTGAACAAACACTCTCTAGCAATGATTACTATCAGAATATAGTGCTTAAACCTTAAAAAAAAAAACTTTTTGTTTTAACCCAAAAATATCACTTGCCCTACCTTTAAATACAATAAAAAAATAAAATAAAATAAATGAAAAAAAAGATCGGAAAAACACGGCCCCCTCACGCATTAGGAGGGCAGGGCGAGTCACCAGAACCAAGGACGGGTGTTTTTGATGAATCTAACATGGTTAAAATGAAGTTTGAAGATACAATGGGTTTGTATGGGAAGGGGGCGTGTCTGTTAAAATGAATATCAAATATCTAAATACTGAATCAAGCAACTTAAAAACTGTCTTGGGGGCTCAAAAGGGCCTGAGTAGACGAAAAAATTACCAAAAGTTTTTTTGAAAGTAAAATATCCCTTTAACTTCCTGTTGATTTTGCGATTTTTATTAAGACTGGATCCGCGGATCCGGATCTTCAAATAGTAATATCAGAAGGGAGTTGACATATATATACTGTATATATTTTTTTAAACAATACTGGGTTTGGTGATGTTCTACAGTATATTGTCTGAATCAGCTTTGTTTGTGTTCGTTTATGTGCTAAAAGAGTGACTTTGATAGCTGTTTTACCGTACGATGTAAGTCAATGAGGAGCATTGTTTTTGTCCACCTGGAGTTACATCATGGCAAGGTAACTACACAACCCCAACCTCAACCAAAGTGGTCTCGCCCTTTAACTCTCAGAGTGTATAGATGTAACAAAATGTAAGGGCATATTTGGTTACATTTGTACTACTCTGAGTTCAATTTAGATTTTACAATGGGTCGCAGTTCTTTAGGCAGAATCTGTTGTGGTGAAACTTGTTATTGGGCATAAGTGTGCGATGTCTGAAGCTGACCTTTTCTCTGACTTGGTGTCATCCAACTTGCTTGGTGGAGAAAGTATTGAAAATTAAGTACAATACTTGAGTAAATGTACTGTTACTTTCCACCACTGACTGTAAATAGAACAAAGAAAAAGCTATAGATATGGGGAAGAAAATATAAATTACGCCAAAATTGGAGATGGATCTGAGCTGTAATTTAGGGAATAGGTGTAATGGCCACTTTAGCTGTGTGTACAGCATACTAACATACTACAGCGTGGCATCAGTCAACTGATTGATAGGTCTAGAGGTCATCTGAGCACCCAAACTAATTATGATTAATGGCTCTGTGTCTGCTGAATCACAAACCATAGGCGCGTGAAATTATCCTTAATTACTCAGAACACTTCAGTTAGATTTGTTTTGTTTTATACGGTACACACAGAGTTAGAGTGTGACTATCTGAGCTAAATATATCAGTCATTGTAGACTGCTGAAAGTATGCGTACACTACAATATCCTTAACCCTTGTCATGTGTCCGGGTAGCTCAGTCGGTAGAGCTCTCGCCTTCAGACCACAAGGTCATGGGTTCGATCCCGGGCACCGCCAACTCAGCGCATGAGTAGCACGGCTTGGGTGCGGTAAGTCGTGCGGTAAGTACTGGGAGCTGAGGATAGGTGTGGCGCTCCACCTCAGCAATCCATCTCCCAGGGGTCTAGCGCATAGTAACGGGGACAGACTCCCGCGTGTTACTCGGCCGATACCGACAATAAGCCATCTCCCGACCTACTACTTGTCATACCATTAAAATATGCAATGTACTGCGTACGTTTGATTGTACTGTATATCTGAATAGTAACAGCATTTAGGTTTGTATCCTACTTCCTCCAACTCTTTCTTAATTATTCCTTTTCCCCTTGTTGTATTTATGTTTTCAACAACAACTACTACTACTACTTGATTGATTGATGTACTTTTTTAGTAAGACATGAGAAAAACAGTACATGGAAGTACAGATTCACAATACAAGGTCTACACTGGCAGGCTCATAAAGCACTAAGCTTGTTTAAAATGAGATCCCCACACACACACACATCATGATGACTAGGGCCTACTACTACTACCATTATTATTATGACATGATTATGATTATAATTATGATTGTATTATATTATTATTATTATTAATAATAATAATAACAATGCTGCTATGTCTGGCAAACCAGAACAAAATCATTTGACAGATACATTACAAATATCTGTTCTCTAATTCTCTCGAATGCTGAAGATTTCCAGAACTCCTCTCGCACCCAGAGTTTATATTTTTCTGTTAGATATAGAGTCAAGTACAATGTCAGCAAACTGAAAAACTCACCATCTCCTATTATTAGATTCAGACACATAATATGAGACTCAATTCTTTGACCGTAGATAAATGTGTTTAATATGAGCACTTCCTTTCTTTGCTGTATTCCTTTGTGACTGTCTGCTGTCCTGCCTGTTAGGCAGCTTTAAGTCCCTAGATCTGAACATGATAAATACACTTTAAAAGCTCCATTAAACAGCATTATTTCATTCTGCCTTGCTTAAAGTTGCATATATCATGCCTAATGGAGCCATAAAAGGCCATGCATTATTCATGCATTCTTTTCACATTCAGGAAACGTTGTCAAAATACAGTAGGAAACTTTTCAAATGTAGCTATATCGAGGCAGGACACATTCAGGTCCTTCAATGCTACTGTAGTGTATAGTAGTTATTCACGCTCTCTGTCTCTCTTGCTCTTTTATCAAACATTCGCAGCTGATCCACACTTCTGCTCATTTTGTTCCGCTACGAAGTTCCAAGAAAATCCACACAAAAAAGAGAGAAAATATTTGCCCAATTCACCCCAGGCTAAAGTTCTTGCCCTATCTACCTAAAGCCAATACCCAAAGAATTATATAAATCTTTATCCTTCACACTCATCGTTTATTCAACCATCTGTTAGTTACCAAATGCTCCTCTGTGAGTCCATTAATGCTTCTTCCAGGAGCTGTATTTCTCTTAACTACTTTAATAGCCCTCCCTGCAAACCCCTACAGTCCCTGGACACCCGTGGCCCCCATTTAACACAGTGTAATAACATTTTTCCACATATTACTGAATTCTCTCTGCAAAATGCAAATATACATAACCAGCCTGACAAGTTTATCTCACATCTCACACCAAAATTAAAATGAGCAGTCTTGTGTTTTACAAGCATAATATCACAAGCCCTAGGGAGGTTGTGATACTGCCTGCTCTCATTTTATGTCTATGTCTTTGTCTTTTGGCAGAACAGCTGGTCCTTAACAAAGCCGCTAACCACAAGAGTACAACACTGACTGCATTACAGCAAAATGGCTAATGGATAGTTTTTATAAGAAAACAAAAGCACAAATACAAGATAGTAGGCAATACAGCTCTCTCTATAGAGTCTCCAACAAGAACAATTCATGTGGGAGTGTTTCAGCTTGAATACTGATTGTATATGGATTGGTATAGTATGTTTACTGTTTTATTTTTATTTTTTAAAGGATTAGTTTTGGGGCTTTTTATGCCTTTATTGTAGATAGGACAGTAGGCTGACAGGAAATGGGGGGAGAGAGATGGGGAGTGACATGCAGCAAAGGACATCGGGATCGGGACTCGAACTCGCGCCACACTGTCAGGCTACATTATAGCCCAAGTGCCCGGACCACTACACCAGCGATCCGGGCCACCATGTCATTTATCTAACAGGACACATATCTGGCTCAGGAATATCGTCTCGTCAGTTCTCAAAACGTATTTTGTGCATCTCATGCTTTTCATTACAGCTGCCTCATAGCACAGTGCAGGGCCAATGGCAGGCGCAACACATTTGATCCCCTATAGGCAAGATCACACAAGTTGCTACTCTATTACCTGCAGCAGCTTAATGTTGAAAACAGAGAGTAATTGGTGTAGTCTACGTAGTATTCTTGTCACAAGTCAGTACAGTACTGTATGTATTACACTGAAACGTTAAACACCCCAGCACCATTTTCGTAATAGGTGATGAAATTGTAATAGGCGAACAAAGTGAAATCAGTCATGTGCCTCTAGCCACAACCTTGGGGCTGTATGGATGCGGCTACCTAACCTCCAACATGTTTGTGTACTAAAGGCCTCTGTTCATTATAACTTAAGATGAAAGTTGAATCAAGCAGATTCTAACTAGAGTCTAGTTAGAATCTGCTTGATCTATTTGAGTGTATTTGTCAACATATTATGTTTTCAGCAGGAAACCGGTGGAGTGGATTCCACAGGGAATGAGACCTTACCCCAAGTGAAGTTCAAGTATCTCTGGGCCGGAGATCAGCCAGCGTGTGTACTAGCTGGAAAATATCACTGAGCACTGCGTGCAGCCACAGCCAGGTATTAGTAGCCAGCCAGGTAATTGCCAGGACACACCTCCCCACAAGCAGAGTGCAGCTCCAACCTAAAGGACAAACAAGCATACAGTTAATAGAGACAGACAGAACTGCCAAGCTGCCATGACAGGGGGATTATATCTCCACACTGGCATCGGAACATCTCGGGATCCCCAGTTAGAAGTAGCTAATATATGGCCCGGGGAAAGGGAAGTGTGGGACTCCCTGCTGGAAAGAAGGATGGATGTCAACATGAGTCAGTAGAGCTCTACCTGTACTACCTCACAAAGTAAGGATAGATGAAACATCACACATGCCCCTCAACCACAGAACAAGGACTTATCACTGCTACAGTTAAGTATGTTCTCAAAACCTGTGCTTGCTGTTGGTAAAAGGCTCAGGGAAATATACACTAAAGCCTACAGCAGGGATTCCGTTAGCCGGTATTTACCGGCCATTGACTGGTAAAATGTTTAATTGGCCGGTAAATATAAACCCCACCGGCCACCGTGGCCGGTTTGGAAAATGCTGTTATTAGGTTATTTTATCATTTAAGCCTATTATTAATATTATTATTTGCATAAAGTAGTTGGCTACAACCGTTACAATCATAATCATTTAAAGTTTATATCATGTTCTGACTGTGTGGTTTAATTCCGACAGCCTGCTCGGCTGCTGCTGCGCGCTGCAGTTATAGAATAGCCTATTCGTTGTACGATGGTGTCGCGCGTTGAAAATATCAGAGCTACAAGCTCGCAACGCGCCGCGTTGTGAGCTTGTATGTCTGCTATTTTTGATACGCCACAACACCGCTAAGAGACACAGCTGTGTCTCCTCCTGATCAGCACTGAGTAGGGTGGCTCGCTCGGGTGTTGATAAACAGAACCGGGATTTTCCGAGGTGATAGAATCTGAACCAAACCGGACCCAATTGTCGATAAAGGGACCCGTCCCGTCCCAACACGTGTGGGTCGTGGATATTATGCACAGTTACTGTCTGTCTGCAATGGATAAAGTGGTGAAAGTTGGTGAAAGCAACTATAAAGGCAAGTAATCAACCTCACGCAAGGCCACATATATCATGACATATATAATTAACGTTAACAAAACAAAACAAAACCTACTTTTGCATATCAAGGTTGAATGAGAATCGATGTAAAGCCCAAAATATATATTAATTTGTTTATACTGTGCGACGGTGTTGCGCAGGGAAACCACAGCCCGCAGGGTAATTAGGACTCGCCCCAAAACACCCTCGCCCCCATTTTTCAGGCGGACCAGCGGTTCTTGTATTCTTGTATTTGTTTTACTGAGGATAAGGGTAGAAATAGGTTTAGGATTAGGTATAGTTTTACTGAGGTTAAGATTAGGAATAAGGTTAGGGTTAGTTAGGCATAGTTTACTGATATGTTTAGTTTAGGAATACCAGGCGAATACCGCCGGATTTTCCCCGGGGCGACTGTGTTTTGGGGCGAGCGTTTTGGTATTCGTCACGCAGCAGTTCACTCATGCCCACTTTATTCATTTCATTTTTGGCAAGCGACATCTCTGCATGATATATAGACTATAGTAGATCATATAATTTAGTTATCTATAAAAACAGGAACAGGTTGCATCTGTGATAAAGTGGAAAGAAGCGCAGCTCTAACGTAACGAGGTGTAATGAGCCAAATCAGTTGGGTGCATGTATGCAGTGCAAACACGCATGTGACGTTAATTATAATATGGCCGGTAAATGTATTCTTTGGCCGGTAAAATGTAATCCTGCCGGCCATGGTGGCCGGCCCCAAAAATGCCTAGCGGAAACCCTGGCCTACAGTACTCTGAACTTTGACCTTTCACCAAACAAATTCCTCAGTAGGTCAGTTCACTTTTTCTTTTCAAACCATCTGAGAAGGTCACATTCTATCACTAGTAGACATTCGGTAAAATTGTACCTTGCCAAATTGAAGGAAGTGGCAGTGGCTCCGGGGTAGAGTGGCCGGTAGAGCGGCCGGAAGGCAACCGCAAGGTTCCCAGTTCGATCCCGGGCTCCACCCCAGAGTTAGTGTCGAAGTGTTCTAGAGCAAGACGCTGAACCCCTAATTGCTCCCGATGAGCAGGTTGGTGCCTTGCATGGTTTCCTCCGCCATGTGTGTATGAATGTGCGCTATATAAATGCACCATTTTATCATTTATCTCATTTTACAATCACCACACAACTCAACACTTATAAGCCACTGAATGTGTATACTATCACTCAATATCATTATCTTTTTGCTCCTCTACCATCACATACGGAACTCCCAATTTACATTTCTTGCATTTCTTCTTTGTCAAACAATAGAGCGTCGCAGTTCCCGCCCACTTCCTGTTTTTTTTGGTGCCGGAAGAAAAAACTCAATGCATTTTTCCATTGACATTTCCAAAAATATTTATATCTATTAATTTAAGCCTCGAATCAAGCCATCATGACATGACATGAATCATGACCATAAAACGTTTGATTCTGTGATATTTTTTTTTTGAAAACGGCAAAACAAAGGGTATTTATTAAATATAGTATATCATATAATTAAATATAAAATTAAAAAAAAAATCACAGAAAAAAACGTTTTATGGTCATGATTCATGTCATCTCATGATGGCTTGATTCGAGGCTTAAATTAATAGATATAAATATTTTTGGAAATGTCAATGGAAAAATGCATTGAGTTTTTTCTTCCGGCACCAAAAAAAACAGGAAGTGGGCGGGAACTGCGACGCTCTATGTCAATGATCTACCCCTTCTTCTGTCATGCTTAATTTATAGTATACACTGCCACGCCAAAAATAGCTTATCGGTACAACCCGTCACGATGCGACACAACACCATATTTTCGGCGCACAACACCATAGATAGAATAGTCCCCACTCCTTGGGGTGTTTTTTTTGTCACTGTTTATTTGCACATACGTGAAATTTGTCCTCTGCATTTACCCATCCTATAACTACTAGGAGCATTCTACAGCACACAATTATAGGGGTTAAGAGTCTTGCTCAGCGACACACATTGCTGGCTTGGCCTGGCATCAAACCTGGGACAACCAGGGCCTCTGGCTTCCCAAGCGGGCACTAACCACTCAGCTATGGCCATCAAATGAGGAAGTATAAAACAGGCTCAAGTCTGACTGCAGCTTAAATACTGTGGCATTAAATGGTGTTTAGCAGCAAGCCAGTGTGTGGAACCAGTGAAAACTGATTGTTTTTTCAGTGTTATCTCTGCTGTCTATTATATCTCTGTTTAACCCTCCCACCTCGCTATCTCATTATTGATTTATTTCACCTGTAATTGCACATTATTGGTCTTCTTCATCCAAAATATTGACGTGTGACCTTTATCATATCTGTCATTCTCCCCTAGGAGAAAAAAATATTCTTAGATTGCCAGGATTTACTGCATGCTTGAATGAAGCTTAACTGTTACTGTCAAGCCACACACAAGGCATACATATTAAAGTAAAGCTTAATTGCATTTTCTCTCACCAGCGCCTTTGCACATTAGCATACCTCTGCAGGGAAATTCCATGAGATGTTTAAAAACGTGTTCATTTGGGTTGCTCATCTATCATTGCTCAATTGATTTCCCTCACAGTTTTATTCTCCGCATAGTCCCTCCAAACAAATGGCACAGAGCTGACCGTGTATTCAGGAAGGAGACTGGTTTGAGAGAGAGCCAGTAGTAAATGAAAGTTTTATTTTATGAAAGCCAACAACTTATTTCCTGTACGCCACAAACAACTTCCCTTGAGGCAACAGAGAAAATGGCTGTTATCAGTAGACAGCAGTTACACTGTAACATGCCAACATTTATAAAGCTTGCCCTTAAAAATGCTTCGAGGAAAGTCGAGTGGTGGCTGAACAAAAGAACAGACACAGAAACACTGAGAGGCTACACAGTAAAATCCTCAGTGTTAATTTAGCCATTTTGTAACTCTGAAAGTGTGCAAAATGTGTCAATTTGGTTACAATTGCACACTGTCTGAGTTAAATTAATTTCCCTGTGTATCTAAGCCAAAAAGAGAGAGAGAAACCGTGGACTTGCGGACGAGTTATGAGAATGTCCTCTAAATTCCAGTTGTCCTCAGGGTGCCCTTGTGATGCAGAGTACCATCGTACAAGATAAGAAATGACCCCCAAAACACAGATAAAACTCCAGCCGTGGACAGAGAGATTAATCAGTGCCTTCCGGACCGGACTCAGATAGGCATGGAAACACCAGTGTTGTGTAGTGGCAGTGCTGTCCCCAGACCACTCCTGTTGTTAGGACAGACTCTACAATAGATCAGTGATTCCCAAACGTTGTAGCTCAAAACCCAGAAGATAAATCCCAAACTAGTGAAAATAGCCGATCTACAAGCTCACACGGTGTGATCCTAAAGATCCCCGATTTGAAGCAGCCAAACCCAGTACGCAGGTGGTTCAGCAGGGTCTATTGTCGGTGTGGTAGATCTTCTTCAACACAGCCTCCCAGGTCACAGATGTAGTGGTGGATACACTTGGGTCCAGCCGACTCCCAATCCTGCTTCCAGGATGCCGCCATGCGTTTGTAGACAGGACCTCAGGGATAGAACTAAAAAAATCTCTTGTGCCGCCTTATGTTAGGGGTGGCGGGACTTGTGTCTGCTTGGAGGCACTGCCCTAGTTACAGTGTCATGCAGGATATGCCTGTCATGTTTCTGGGCTTTCCTTGCTAGGGCAAGGGTAACAGCGTCTCGTTGGAGGCCGGCCGGGGTAATTCCCACTTGTACTGGCAGGTAGGACACAGGGGTGGTCGTACTTCAGACAGCCAGTTATGATCCGGAGGGCATTCGAATTACGTTCCGATAACAGGACGTAACTCGAACAGCGCTGAGTCGGCTGAAGCGGACTTTGTAGACGGCGCGCCACCGTCGTTGTAACAGTTTTTTGCCTAACTATTTCCTAACTTAATATTAATAAAATAACTTAATAAAATAATTTGCGACGCATTTTTGATAAGGCAAAAAATTGCGTCGGAAGTGAGATTCATGATGTTGGGATTGATTGATTGAATATTTTATTAGGCAAAAATGTAAAACAGCACAGTTACATTTAAAATACTTTGTCTAAAAGGTCTAATGCTTATCTTTGCACGCCATGGAGTCGCCTGGAATTGCAGGGTTTCGGGAGTTATTTAAGGCGGTCCGCAGTTCCTCGGCGTGGTTATAGACGTGGCTCCGAGGCCAAGGGGGGGGCGCTGACAAGTTACAGCGATCCGATGGGAAAGGGCCGTTCGCGTCCAGGCATACACCAAGGTACTTTGGGACTTGCTGGATCTCCAGGCGCTTGTTGTCAACAGACACATCTAGTTCCCTTTTCCCTTCACTGTTGTTAACACATTGACTGCCATTGACGTCTATAGACGTCATTTCAAATCCAACACTTCACTGCCATTGACGTCTATAGACGTCATTTGGTGATTACGATAGAGGGCGCTCTTCCGCAACCTGTCAGTGATCCTAGGACTCCCAAAGAAGAATAGACCTGGAAATCACGTGATCTAAAAAGAATCCAGTCCGTCCGGTCCTACGGTATCAGATTTATAAATATATATTTATCTCTGATTCTTTTCCCAGATCGCGTTTTTGGTGAAAACAAGCTATATATTATAGTGTACCTGCTCTTAAATGGTTGTCTTCTGTGCTGAGCAGGGAGTAATACTATGTAGCAGAGCCTGAACGCCATGATCAAATATAATATTCACAATTGTATTTAAATAAACATGTATGTAAATAAAATGTTTTTCAATCTATTCATGAGTTGATCTGACTCAAATGAAAAAATAAATAAAGCATAACAACCTGAACTTGAATAATGTTAACTCAAAGTAATGCATTTAAAGGGAATCTAAATTAGATCAAACTGCATGAATCTAAATATAAGTTTGTATATTCGTGGGGGCTGTGTCACGGGGCAGCCCGTGCCCTATACATAGACACACTAAGTGGGAAGGGACAGTTTGTAGCATGATGTGATTTTTACCTGTATTCATTCAAATGTAGAAATAACAGACTTCATTGTAGCATGATGTGATTTTTACCTGTATTCATTCAAATGTAGAAATAACAGACTTCATTGTAGCATGATGTGATTTTTACCTGTATTCATTCAAATGTAGAAATAACAGACTTCAGGGGTTCAAACTGTATATTAGAACTGATCTGAAATGTTTGTTTGTCACCTGGTCTTTCCTCTGCAGTACTGGCTAGTTCATTTGGTTTAAGAAGGGGTGGAACGTGCCAAGTACTGTAGAGGAGGAGGGGTGTTTGTTAATGTTATGTAGCAGTTTGCTTGTATGTGTTTGGTGCCTGAAATAGGTATTGAAGTGTATTCATTGACAATATGTTTAAGAAGCATTTATGTAATTGTAGATTAACTCATGGGCCTTGGTTTGCCTGGTTTGAGATAATGGGTACAAATTACTTTCATGGTGCTTGGTTTATCCCACCTGTTTAAAAGGCAGGCATGCTACAGTTATAGAGAGTTCAGTTAGACTTGGAACAACAAGCTGTAAGCACTTAGGGGAGAGCTACCAGGGCCCTTGTTTAAGGGTGTAGCCTGTTTAAGTTTCTTAAGTTCCTAGGTTGTTTTCTTTAGGTTTAGTTTGCTGTCAAGTATGTTCGTTTTCTATATTTTTGTAAAGTCTTATTTTTGATTTTTGTTATTTACGGCCTTCCCTTATTTGCTGCGTTTTAACTGTTGGTGGACAATTTGGTTGGGTACAAATAAAAAACCCAAAATAGCATCTTTGACTGTTCTTGGAGCCTTGGCCAATCGGGCACTTTTACAGGCAGAATTTGAAGTACAGCTGAGAGGCCTTAGAGCATCTTATCTGCATGCGATCACTATAGTAAATGCTGCCATTTATTTTACCATCTGTGACGCTGAGTCTACACCCAGTACAGTATAAACCAGGCCTGCCCAGGACCTGATCAAACACGAAGCATCACAATCATTAACACTTTGCTTAATTAGACAATGCGCTCCATCTATATATATTCACAATAAACAGTATGAATAGGACATTTGTCTCCTTGTGGGGATTTTAGCTAAATCCCCAGGCAGGGCTTTATGCAGAACTTCAACCACAATGTCTGCGTTCCGGGCGCACCTTTCCCAATGCAAGCATGCTCGTGGGTAATGTGAGCACTTAACTTTTCTATCACTATACCATTATGTACAGTACCTGCATTTGGAACAATGTGATATTGTTCTTTACCATCTCCAGAAACTTAAACAGAGCTGCTCACATCTTCCACCATGAGCACAGTGCAGCCAGCCAATAGGGTTCTGCCTCTGTCAGCTTTTCTAGATGTCTTAACAATAGGACATCCTGCTTGTGTGGAAGAGGTACTGTAGGATATCTCCCTATGTTCCTCGAGGAAAAAAAACATCAGGCCCTCTACTCCCTAGCCTCTCATTAGCCTGACAATTTAACACACACACACACACACACACACACACACACACACACACACACACACACACACACACACACACACACACACACACACACACACACACACACACACACACACACACACACACACACACACACACACACACACACACACACACACACACCAGAGTCTGTTTCCATCCTCCATCCGCTCTTTTCACTCCCCCTCTTGGGGAGTAATTATAGTCAAGCCTGAACCATTTGTGGTTCCTCTATCCACTTCCTACTATACACACATTCACTGGTTGCGCACATTCCTGCATATTGTTTCAGCGAGTGATAGACACATCAAATTAGGACCATATACACAGTCAAATCCAGTGTTAATTTGAGAATACAAATTGACCTCTAAGGGTCCATTTAGAGTGAAATTAGCACTCAAGATTAGCATAAAAGCAAAACACACACATGCATAGTCTCCATCTATTATAAAAGGTCAGCCCATACTCCTGGACAATATGTATTTTTCCAGGCTCTGAAACAAAGGCCAAGCCCTCTCCTGCTCTTCGCATGCAGCCAGCATTACAGACCTCAGGGAGGGAAACAAGGCATCTATAGATAATAACCCTCTAACAGACTGGTTAGGGGTCAGTTGGGACATGCATTATGCTGGTGTGCACTGTGCATGAGGAAAGCCGCAGAGCTGACTGAAAAAAAGTCCCCTGGAGAAACTGGAGCTCATTATGGTTCCTCTGGAGGGACATCTTCACCAACTCCTAAATCCACAGCTCCAATATGTCCAGTCCCACGGGAAGGAGAGGTGGCCCAGCCCTATAAGCCACTGACATGTGACCTTATCAGGTTGTGGGCTCACAGCTTAGGTTTGGAGTCTCCCCAACAGCCTTAGATACACACACACTGTAGATACTGTACATGTGTTAAGGTTAACTGTATTTGGAGACATACATACAGACAGACAGACAAGAAAAGCAACATGAATCTTTTTCTCAAATACACATAGCCTGTGTGGAACAGTCGTAAAGGAGTGTAAATCCATACTCTCCTTAAAAAAAAAGAGCTCTTACAGGGGGCTGCAAATTCGAAACTGGCCCCTGCAATAGCCCCCCCTCAAACAGTTTACTTTACTGTAATTTTTGATGATGTTTTTGCATAGTAGTGTATATTTTGTCTGTCATTAAATGTTTTGATGAATTGAGTACAAAGGACCCCAATGGAAACAAGCCATAGGCTTTCTTGGGTTTTATATCCTATATAACAGACCAATTATTGAACTATACTTTCCTGTTCTTTTTTTTGGCAAACTGCTAATAAAGTATTCAATCAATCAATCTCCCTCACAGAAACAGATAAAAGAGGCTTGGGGGATTGGAGACCAGAACAGAGGCACCAAGCTGGCAGATATCCTGACCACCAATGAGAGATACTGTTGGCCCGCACCTCTGCAGGGAATTCTGTTGACCCTTGTACTTTCACTACACTGTGAGTAACTGGGAGTGCAGGTAGCCAATGAGACCGCAAACCAGTGCCGGTTCAGGAGCTACAAATGAGCGTTGCGCCTGTCACAGACATGCGCAGAGCAAGTTCTTTCAGGGAACTCAGTGCAGTGTTGGTGGCCTACCATTGGACCACGTCAGCTCCACATACTCATCCACTCACACTCATTTCATTCTCAGACCGCTCTATTTAAGCTGGAAGGTTGCACTTCTCATTCTGCTTGCTTTTGCTGCACACACACCGTTGCTGCTGCTGCGCTGCTGTTCATTGTTGTTGTTAAAATTGCTGCTCACCCTCCACCACCCCATGCTACCACCTGTTGTTTTGGATCTGCTGTTATGTACGGGGGAATCTGAGTCCCTGGTTGGGAAATGCGCTTAATCAGAGTACCTAAAAGCAGATCCAATTCATCGCCAAACCATAATAAATATATTGCTCATTTTATATTCAATAAATATATCTTATCCTTCATGATTTGTCTTTTTCTATTTATGAGTTGTCCTGAAAGAACCTTCAGAAAAACTTTCCTCTGTGTGCCTCCATGTGTGAACAAAGGAACATATATAACAGTCAGAAGCACAAGTCACACATCAACATCCAGACGTGAATCAATTACACACACACTCGACTATATCTTCTGATTGTATCTAAAGGAATGGAGATGCAGGACTTATTCTATTACACATAATATCTTGAGTGTTACTAGACTGGTTGGCTGGTTTGATAAATTCAACTACAAAAGCAATACGTCATGGGTTCCTCTAAGATCTAAATGACTGGAAACTAAGCGGATAGTAATCAAAATATTTCATGAGCTTGTTAACAGGAAACCAGCTTGTGAAGATAGTTAAAACATTACACCTCCAGGCCAGGCAGTTGCATTGAATAGACATTACATTCCTGTCCTTTTATGCCTCCCCTGCAGGGATAAAATCGTGGTCAGTTTACATAGTGTACAAGACCATGTGAATTCTAATATGAGCCAGACTGAATATTAATGATCTGTTATGATACGGCAGACTGGAACAATAAATATTCCCATAACCCAGAAACATCACAGCCATGAGAGGGAGCCTCAAATCAAGCTTGTATCAAACAGTGGTTTGATGCATATACTGCAGCTCATTTGAAAACTGTTGTGGGAATTTAATGCTTCAGATGTGCCCCTTAAACACAATTAACATTCATAATATGAACTAAACAATTCTCTTTTGTAATATCTAAACATGGAGTTTACACCAAACAAGCTCTTAATGTTCTATTAATTCTGCTGAAACTCGTTGTCCATGAGCACATGAGCCGAGTTGTAATTATTGTAAGAAAAATAAAAAAATCTATCTAAATTATTTCACAGTCAAACGAGGAGAACACAATGCGAGTGTGGTGGGAGAGATAAGACCAGGAGCCAACGGATACCTCAAGTGCACTTCAGAGTGTACACAGACAGATGTGGATTACAAACTGTTTACAGACGCATGCATTCCCTCCAAACAACCTCCCTGAGACTCCCAAGCATATCTCGGGGATGGAATAACAGTGTTTTAGACAACCCGATGACTGATAGTGAAATGAGGCTGCTGTATAATCAGCCAAGCAAAAATCTGTCTTTCACCTTCAATCAATATGAAGGAGAGGTGTGTTGAGTGTTTCCTGTAGGGATGATGATCAGAGCTGGAGAGGAGAGGGAAGGGATGGAGGCAGACATAGACAAAGATTGTTTGTCTCTGCAATATCACCAAAGAACATCATATTAACCACTAGAACCCTATGTGAACCCCTATATACGTCCCTATGCCGGGCTTGTAATAATAGGCGACCCTTCTGTGAAAATAGCAGATCGGCTGTTTTCGCCAAAGAGATTTGTGGAGGGAGAAAATGAGGGGGCAAAGGATAGACCCCTGGGTGACACGGACAAGGAAGTTTATAGGGTTTAAAGTGGTTAAATCTTATGATCACAACCGTATGTGTGCAGCAAAAATAACAGAAGCATCAATAGGATGTTTGTAAAGACAGTGTTTCGAAAGCTGAGGCATGCATGCCTCAGCTTTCGAAGGCATGCATGCCTTCGGCACTATGAATGCCTGTGTGTGTTGGCAGGCCTTCATAGTGCCTGCCAACACACATGTGCGCCCATGCACGTGTGTCGCGTCCGCTCGCTCACTCAGTGACTCTCTCTCTCTCTCTCTCTCTCTCTCTCTCTCTCTCTCTCTCTCTCTCTCTCTCTCTCTCTCTCTCTCTCTCTCTCTCTCTCTCTCTCTCTCTCTCTCTCTCTCTCTCTCTCTCTCTCTCTCTCTCTCTCTCTCTCTCTCTCTCTCTCTCTCTCTCTCTCTCTCTCTCTCTCTCTCTCTCTCTCTCTCTCTCTCTCTCTCTCTCTCTCTCTCTCTCTCTCTCTCTCTCTCTCTCTCTCACACCCAACAGTGACATGTCCTCTGATTTGTTGATGTGCCTGTATTCAAGTCTGTTTGAGCATATCATGTCAAGATATGACAGACAGGCAGGCAAAATGATAATCTGTCAGCAACTGACAGACTGACAGGTTAACACTGGACTGGATGGTTAGAGGGTTTATAATTAAACCCCCAGAGACCACTGTCTACTACTTACTTATTGGCCAGTGAGGGAATACATGCACAGAATGCAGATATTACTTACATACACTGTTGGACAGATTGAGGTTCCATAGACAGTTGCTGCACCTTCAGGTCATAGTAGTGGATGTGCTGTGTAAGTCATACAAAGTATAAAAATTATAATAACATTTTACCATAAAAGGGCAGGTGTTCACACCTGAGGCTGGAATCAGGTAAGAGGAGCAGGAAAAGGAAAAGGTTTAGACAGAAAGGCACACAGAGGAAGAAAAAAGAGAGTAGGTTAGATCAGCGATTCTCAACCTGTGGGCCGGGGGAATATTACAAATAATTGGCATAAAGATCAGAAAAGACGTCTGCTGAGCTTGTGTGTGAGTGGACCGATGCCTTGCCCAAAATGTGCAGAAACAGGGGGAGTTGAAGCACCGGTGTGTCTAGGTTTCACCCACTGAAAGATCACCGCCCTCATCTCAACAATCCCTTCATTGGCTAAATTGCGAGAGATCTCCATATATGGGCACAAAAGGGACACAGACAGACTGGCACAGCGGGTACTCTGACAAAGCCTCCGACGCTATGACTCAGACGTATCGGTCGGATTGGAAAAGCGTCCCGAACCTCTAGTAACTGTAGTGTTTTTGGTCTCCCCTACCTCTCTTCTATCCCCCAAAATACCCCAGTTTGAACACTCAGGCTTTCACAGCAAATCTGGGGTTTTCTGTAAATTGGTCTCAAAACAGGCCAAACTGATTTGGTCCCTGACGTGACGTCACGTCAGGGTACAATCCCTCCCGTTTTTCAGTTCCAACCAAAAAAATAAATAATAATAATATATATATTTTTTTTTTAATTTTTTTTCACACAGAACCAGGAAATAACATACAAACTGGCTCAATAGCACCCCGTGCCAAACAGAACAATGTGGTATTGCAGGTGAAAGTGCTTTATAAGCCAGAGAGAAGTTAGTTGGAATGAGTATATCTGAGGCTTGATTTAGGCTCAAACCTTTTGAAAAACGTTTGAGGGACATAAACAATATGATATTAAATATTATTTATTTATTTTTAATTCATGGTGTAGTCCCTTTAATATACTACATTAGTTCCATTGATCCAAGCCGGAACACAATCAATTGATTGATCATTAAAATAAATGGCCCAACCATTTGACCACTTAAGGTCAGATGGGTGCAGCAACAAACATTTTGTTTTCAAGTGGGCCCTGGTCCAGAAAAGGTTGAGAACCACTGGGTTAGATCTCAGATTTTTTAAAGAAAAAACCCTTGCGACATGTTTTGGTTCTTGTCTTTCTAATGGCTCCCAGCTATCTCTGGTGCATTTGCTCCTATCTTGCTATTTGTTTGCCATCTCTCACTGAAGAGCAGGGGAAATGAGCCTTCACAACGCCATGAACAACATGACAGCTCCCCGATAGCAGCATCTAATAGTTTACTGCCACTGTTGTTCTCCAGCACTGGCAACATTATCAATGTGATGACCACTGATCAAGATTTATAGGCAGACAGACAGGCACATTCCGTATGCACCCACATATACATCTCAAACACGTTGTGCGGCGCACGCGCACACGCACACGCACACACACACACACACACACACACACACACACAGTATAGTAGTGTGTATATCGGTCTGTCTCTTATATGTCATCATGATTTGTGTGCGTGGGGATCTCATTTTAAACAAGCCTAGTGCTTTATGAGCCTCCCAGTTTAGTAAACCTTGTATTGTGAATTTGAACTTCCATGTACTGTTGTTCTCATGTCTTACTAAATAAAGTACATCAATCAATCATTCAAACACACACACGGCGAAACTCTCCTGTTGACTACAGGTTATAGAACAGCTGCCAGTGACAGACAGGGATACATTCTTAAATTCGACATTCCACACGCCTATTTCCTCCTTGATAATGAGCATTGGGTATTACTGTTGTATGTTGATGTACTGTATCTATATAATATTTTTGTTCTTCCAAAAACTGTACATTTAAATGTTAAAAAGCTATTCCTGTGGATACATCCAACAGCTCATTAAAACTACTGGCTTTGACCACAGAGATTCAGTGTGTCCTCCACGGACCATGTGGACAGACAGATACAGACATCAATGGTGTTTCTGCTCTGGACAACCGCCAGTCTGACCAACTTCCCACTCTGCACTTCACAGCCACAGCCTGGTCATCGGCGACACATGCCAAGTTTTAGGTTGATTGGTCGGACTGTGCCCGAGCCCGGGACAGACACACCGACACACAGAACACAGGTTTTGTCAAATTATTGATAGATATAATATAATAATACATTTTATTTATAACGCACCTCACATTTTTGGACATCACAAAGTGCTACAGGGTTTAAAAATCGAAAGGCAAAAAAATAACAAAATCATGGCAAAAACAACAAGAAGTCTCTTTCTTGGGGGGGAAGGTCGATTAAAAACAAATTAAAGACCTAAGAAAAAGCTTAGTTAAAAAGGGTATGTTTTGAGTTTTTTTTAAAAACATAGGTAGATTGTGGGGCTCTCAAGTGGTCAGGGAGGGCATTCCACTGGCGTGGGGCAGTGGAGCAGAAAGCCCGGTCGCCCATGGTGCAGAGATTGGTCTTGGGGACCTGGAGAAGGTTGGTGTTGGACGAGCAAAGGTTTCGAGTGGAGGGTTTTGTTTGGGGTCATTGCCATGGATGCACTGATGGGTCAGAAGGGAGATCTTGAATTCAGCCCTGCAGGTGATGGGGAGCCCGTGGAGTGAACCGGAGGGTGGGTGTGATGTGGTCAAATTTACGCACTCTCATCAGGATCCTAGCAGCGCTGTTTTGGATGCATTGAAGCCTCTGCAGGCTCTTAGGGATCCCGATGAGTAGTGCATTGGAGTAATCCAGCCTGGAGGAGACCAAGGCATGGACCAGTTTCTCAGCATCCGGCAGGGTGAGTGTGGGGCGGATGTTCAGGTGGGCAAATACCATGGCTGAACAGGTACCAGTGAGTACCAGCCCAGCCCAATTCAAGCACTGCATAAAAATGTTGTTCATGAATAGTTCATGAATAGTCTAATTTCCTAATGTAGCCTATTTAAATTAAACGATTCACAGCTCTCTTCTCTTAACCAGCAGACTTGTAAAATATTATTCTCAGTCCAAAGAATGTCAAATTGCTGATGTTTGAGGCCATTAAAAATCCACTATTTAGAATAGATTACTACTGTGCACTGGCATTGTCCATTTTTAGGCTTTTTAACACCTTGGAACCCAGCTCCACAAACCCCTTGGTGACAGTCACACATGCATCAGGAAACAAATAAATAGTGCAGCCCAAAGACAACATTTAAAACGTGGGTAAAATTGGCACTTAATTCATGGTGCCATGCATCAGCGGACACAACACATTCTTTGTGAATTCTCCCCTCAGACTGAATTCGCTGGGAACAGCAATATTAGCAATATGAAAATCCACAGTTTGTCCACACATCCAAGCCTGCCTAGTTTGACATGCTGTTAGAGCTGTCTATTCTAGGTTAACAGGGAAAAGTGGAGGCATGTCTCCCTGAGGTCGAACTGAGCCTTATTGCCAAACAGCTCCTCTACTCAGACCTGTCTCTAAAAGTCAGCTTCCCAGGCTTTATGGTTCCTGTTGTGCCTTGGTCCACAGCATCCATCTGATGTCTCTCTCTTCTCTGTCACATGGGTTAAACAATATGCAGAGTGAAAATGCTGCTCTGACAGAACTGCTGTAAGATGTGAAAGGTCAGCATTAAGGAGTACTGGCGACGAGGAAGACGCAAAGGAGGGTCTGATGGGGGGATTTCAGAGCCGTCTGACACATTTCCTTTGAAATGAGATCTGAATCTGACACTTGTGGGAGTCTCAGGCCGACTCATAGGCACAGAGGCAGGTAGACAGACAGAGAGTGAGGCAAACAGCGTAGGCAGATAAATAGCAAGCAGACTGACTGAGATGTGGATATTGCTTAAACAGCAGACAGTCACACAGAAAAGCAGGGTAGGCAGGGAGACAGAGAGGTACCAGAAGGCACACCTACTCGAGGCCGGGGCAGCGATTAGCGGACCCGGTTAGCCCGTCAGCCTCCCGTTTGTCATCATTATTGTTTTAGCCTCTTACCGTTCGGCACGGCGAACCCCCGGCCCGCATCGACTCGCAGCCAAAAAACGGCACTCCCCGTTCTGCTTTTCCCACATCTACTGTTTTTCTCCATGAAATGTAACATATATACTGTAGGCTATATACTAGAGGGGCCCTCACATTTTGAGTTTGGGCCCTCACACATACGTTGTGCCGCCGAACCGACCAATATGTCTGAGTCATACTGTCGGGGGCTTTGTCAGTCTGTCTACATGTACATGTGTACCTTTTATGCCCATATGGAGATCTCTGTATCTGTCACTTCTTGTCCATTTTATTCACATTCTGGAGATCCCTGATGTCATTAGTTTTATGCCCATACACTGTATATTGGTATGCCCATTCATGGGCATATGTAACGGGTTGTGCCTGTCTGTCTGTGTATTTGGTGGAGGTGTCTATGGTGTAGAAGTGATGACACGGCCACACAGGACTTGCTCTCACTCAGGTTGTCTTTACTTTGGGACTCCTGGTATAAACCATAAATGAGACACAGTGGTCATCAACAGCGCAGCAGCAGCAGCATGCAGTACACAAATCTGCAACATGGAATTATTTCCTCTGCTCAGGCAAAAGTACAAACATGTGATCGTATAGTGATTAATTAATTAATTTCTTTCTTTTTCCATAGCGCACCTAACCCACTGAGAGCTTATTTTATCATTAACAACAAGCATTGCAAAAAGGGACACTGTTCATCCACCAGGTGGCTTTAGAACTACACAATACATTGAGTCCTGAGTCATAGTGACGTGGCCGTGGTCCTGCCTATATATGGGCGTATCTGGTTTGTTTATGGTTATGTCTGGGTCAGAGTGATGTGGCAGCGGTCCGCCCGCCTGCCCGCCTTCCCATTAGCCAATTTTAATATAGGATATGACAGTGCTTGCATCATTTGCGTGAGTAACATGTGAATGAACACATTTGTCCCAGCAGCCAAAATCACACAAATGAAACGACTACAAAAATATCTTCACCTCCGGTATGGACACACCTTCACACAGCCCTGGCTAAGCAACCCAACCTGGTGCATAAATGCGCTTCGTTCACGGAGTTGCATTTTCATTTCCAAATGTGTCCACTGTACAGCGGAGTAATTACCATTACCATTATAATACAGTCATAGAACACCCAAACAAGTATGTAAAAATGAAAATGTTATTGGATTAATGCACATACAGTAAAACATGTTTAAGTTATGCAACTAATATATGCATGTGGAAAATTTATAATTTTCAAATTTACATTAATATTTTAGTATATTCCTATATAGGCTTCCATAATAACATTCAATAAAACATTCTCATCTGGCTTGCAAAACCCAACCATTTCCTGTCTCTTACTCTTATATGTACAACTTCATACAGCAGCTGAGAACATTTCCCTCTGTCCTTACACGGGAGTACTGTAGTAGTAGTAGTAGTAGTAGTAGTAGTAGTAGTAGTAGTAGTAGTAGTAGTAGTAGTAGTAGTGTTCAGATTAGTGCTGACCCTTTTACTGTAACTTTGTTAGGCAATAGAAGACAGCAGCCATACTCTCAATGAATTATCTGTCAAGTGGGATATTAGTTTTCAATGATGTACTGTTTTATCAAAGCAGTGAGCCTGACCCCTGCTATTAGTTTAGCTGTCTGGCACGTAATATTTGGAATTTGTAGTGAGATATTTCATCCCGATTGGCGAATTCCGAACATTGCTGGCCCACAATAACCTACCTGACCTGGCTCAGAGGAGCACTTTTCTAGTTTCTTCTGTTTCTTCTCTTCTGCGCAGAGATGTAGGGAGATGTTTGCCCCAAGGGTTTTCTGTCATATAGCCTCATTTGACTGGCTGTGCCCTGTCCAAATGGTCACAAGGCTCAAGTTAGCCTCAAGCACTTTCTGTTACACTAACCCCACCAAAACTATACCTAAAGTTGTGTTCAGCAAGCTTGAACACAGAGACACGTTTTATTTGCACGAAACAAAATGGATGACGAACATTTAAAGTCATACTGTGTAAGTTTTTAATATTTTAATATAGGATAGGATATACCAACATAGTCACACTCTCAAGCCGTAGTGACGGCAACATTTGACAGGCACTAATTGACGCCCACAACGTTAAAACTTATCAACCGTTGCTGTGCTCAAAGGATCAAACAAAAGTCAGTATTTTCAGCTTGAAGCACACAGAGCACTCCCCCAAAAAAATGCTAGACGCCGAGAGCGCTGAAGCGTGATGCTCGGCAGTCGGCACTGGGAAAAGGAGCTCTCTAGCACATCTTTACCATAGAAATGAGTGGTTATTGTGAAAAATCACTTTTCTTTGAATTCCTCCTCTCTTCAGCTTGCTGGATGTCCTTTACTGACAGGCTATACTTAGTAGTGTCCCACGCCCAATGTGAGGGACTCTAGGGGTCACCCTTGGGATCCATTCCCTCATCTCCACTTCACCCCCAGACCAATTGTGCATCCCACCGATAAGGCCAGACTTGATATCTGCTTAGTCTACTGGCTGCATAGCAACTGATTAGCCACTATTAAAGTACGTTCCATTCTCAGTATCAACACATCAAAGGGATGCCAACAAACTGAACAAGTTGGTGAAGAAGGCCATATCCATAGTTGGAGTTAAACTGGACCATCGGGAGATGGTTGTGATGTGGTTATGATGTGCTTGTGGGGAAGAGGAGCACATTCAGCCACAGATTGTCCCCCGTTCCAACACAAAATGAGTCCTTTGTGTCAGCCACAACAAAGCCTGATTCTCATATGTTCTGTTCTGTTCTTGGATTACTAACTGCCGCTTGACTCTGGCACATTCACACATGGACAACAGGGACTACAGAGCCATGAAAGATGCCTTTTATGGATAAAGCCTGGAACATACAGTACTCAGTCTGAACAGCCAAAACTTGTTTGGATGGCAATAAGTACAAAATGATGTCATTCAGAACTTCGGTACTTCTGTCATTTCAGACGTTCTTGCACATCCGAGATGTTATGTCTATCCAAAGAAGGTTTGGCTAGTGTGATTAGTCAGAAGTTGCATGGTCAGACGTTCAAGGTGGGTGTGATATATTTTGTTTTGTTTCCAAATTCATCCCAAGGCTTCATTCTGACATTGGCTGAGGAGTCTCACGAGCCAACCTCCAGGATGTACAAACCTCTGAAATTCCTCTCTAGTGACCATGCACATGCATAGAAACTCAACTGTCTTATCTTATCTTGTCTTGTCGTTTCTTATCTTAATCTTATTTATCTTATTGGGACACTGGCAACTCTAAAATGTAGCCGTGGTCCAATTGTTATTCTGAAAATGAAATACTGTTATGGCAGTCCTCTGTGGATTTACATTGTATGTCCAGTCCATCTAAACTGAGAAAACAGCTGGCCAGCACGACAGAGATGGAATATGAATAGTGGAACTCTTAAATAGACTAAATTAGATTTTCCATCCAGCCTCAGGCCCCCCAGACACGCATGGAGCACAACTCTCAGAATTCAAGTCAGGCAGACAAAAGAGGCTTATTATAATGATTGTATATTTTTTCCACATCCATCTATGGTTCTTTAAACACCTTTATAATACAGCAAGTGAAAATGGGCGAGAGAAACAGGCTGTGTGAGTATGTGAGGCACCATGGAGCGATATGAAGAACATCTATTATGGATCAGCAGGCAGGTAACACAGGTCAGTGCACGCACGAATGAAAGCGTGTGTGAGCACACATACACACACAGCATGTTTGTGAAAATATGGGGTTATCTTGATTCAGATGTGTTGCTCTTCTCTGTGTGTGTGTGTGTGTGTGTGTGTGTGTGTGTGTGTGTGTGTGTGTGTGTGTGTGTGTGTGTGTGTGTGTGTGTGTGTGTGTGTGTGTGTGTGTGCGTGTGTGCACACGGTCTATGGCTCACTCCAGGACCCCTAAATTCTCCCAAACACATCCTGTCAAGACCTCCCCTCTGACTTGAACTATCAGTTCTGCACTCTCTGCATGATTGCTAAATTTACCCAAAAGCTCTCCACTCACTGAAACATCAAGTGAGAACGACAGCCCATGCTGCTGGTGGTGTAATTGGGCATGCCTTCCTCCTGTAATATCTCCTCAAGTATGTCTAAAAGAGACATCTAATATCTTGACACATCAACATGATAATCACAGGCTTATTCTCAACTCCTGTATTTAAACCACCTATTAAAGCATGACAGAGACCCAGCGCATTCCGTGCGTTATAGGCCCAAAATGGATATCGATTACTGCTGTAAGTTGAGCAGAGACAAACAAAAACATATTTTCTATCAGCAATAAAGTGTAGGCTACTTGAAATAAACTACATAAACTTTTCTCTCTCTCTGTCTCTCCCTCTCGTCAACATGCAAAGACGCACAGCAATGGCTCCTTAAATTGCTTATTTCTTATTGTCTCCGCCAGGCCGAAAGGCATGGCGAGAGAGTATGTTTTACCCTCCGTCCGTCCGTCCGTCCGTCCGTGTGTGTGTGTGTGTGTGTGTGTGTGTGTGTCCTGTCCGTGTGTTACCAGCTAATCTCCGGCACCGTTGGCCCAGTCGCTGCGAAACTGTGCACACCCACTCCCTGGATGCCAATTCAGAACCTCTGCCCCACATTTTTCACATGGGCCTGTTATAGCGCCACCAGGAGGCCGATTTGTGCAAAACCAATTTTTTCCCATTACACCAACAGCTTTTAACCAAACGTCATGCAAATCGGTACACAGTATCTCTATAGTCATGTGATCAACCCGGATCTGTCCGATTTCCCATATGGCATCCTCATTGGCTAAGGTTGGCATCCAAAGTTTGCAGGATTGGTCCGTTTTGAACAAACTGCCTCCAATCATGAACGCAGCTTGCCATTTCCATATAATTGCACACGCACATTCCCACTAGGCCGAGGAAGAAATGCCATTTGAAATTTTTCAAATCAGCCTCATGGTGGCGCTATAACTGGCCGATTTGCATTTTTAACTATAACTGCACCGATCTGCATGAAAATTTGCACAAACACTACCTAGAGGCCAAGGAAAAACATCTGGACTGCAATTTCCGTGAGATTTTGCATGCAGATTCCTACTAGGCCGAGGAAGAAATGCCCCCCTTTTCACATTCACATTGGCCTGTTATAGCGCCACCAGCAGGTCTAATTTAGCAAAACACATTTTTGGAACAAAATGCCTCAAATCATGAATGCAGTGTCCGATTGAAAGGCCTAAGAAGAAATGCCACCCTTTTCACATTGGCCTATTATAGCGCCACCAGGAGGCCACAATAACCTACCTGACCTGGCGGAGACCTGTGCTCCGAGGAGCACTTTTTCTAGTTAGTCATCATATTCTTATCAATAGCGATAATTGTAAAAAAAAATAAAAAATCAAGCGCTTGAACATTTTCAAGATTACGTTTTTGGTGCCTTCCAGCAAGGCAAATTGGCTGGTGTTGGTGCAATATAGACCAACATCCCCACTTTTGACTTTCACTCCACTACATTTCAAAGACAAATATTGAACTTTTGACTGCACTACATTTCTAGAAAGTAAAAAAGTGCATTATGAATTAACCACTTGTTCTGCGTTTTTGGGCCACGTTGTGCTGTATTTCACCGGATGTAAGACAAGGCCCTAAGAGTCTAAAAGCCCAGCTAGCAGTCCCTAGAGGCTCCTTATGCTGACTGGACATTTTGGTCAAAGAGTGGCTTTAGTTAGTGGAAAGGACATGGGGTCACCAAAATGAGTTGGGTTCACGCAAGCTGCCCATTTGATTAAGTCTTAATCAAACCAGAGATATCATGCGAAGTTTGATTGATTGATTACTTTATTAACACGATTATTAACAGTACAGGTGTCAGTCAAAGGTTATGATAAAAGGATAACACAAAAAGCCCCAGGGGCTTGTTTACTGTGATTCCATTGTGACATTCTGGGTCATCATGGGTTCACTAAAATAGTTAAGGTTCATCATCTAGGGAGCAGGCTAGGTAATTGGCCAGTGCGCTCTCTCTGGCGCGGCACGGAGTGACGCGCTGTGATCTTGTAAATATGCTATTTTACCACTGTTCTAAATCCTAAGAGTTTTCTGAAAAACTTATGTCACTATCAACCTCCGTCATGTTCAACAGGCTATTGATAGCACATGAATACTGTAATGCTGAACATGTCCCAAAAGCAAACATAATGCTGAGTCCGTCGTTAAACGAGTAAAACCTGTCCTTACCAGTTCATAGCCACCTCACTTGACAAGCAAGAATTGAGCTGCCTACCATCCCCAGAGGTCTTTCCAAGACGGCTAATTGCCTGAAATAAATGGAACAGATCTAGTGATCTCTGATCCATGTGTTAATTTGGTCTTTATTTATGTGTCTGTCAATGTCAAGCTGCTGCCACTGCCATTTGTATTAACTCTTGGGGAGCTTTTGTTTTCAGAAGGCATTGACTGCCAAACAGATTAGATTCCATCGTTTCTGCAGGCTCAGAGAGAGAGATCCCCATTAACCCATTAATACCTGGGACGCATCTGTGTCACTTTTAGATTTCTTTAGGCTATTCAAAAATAGCAGATCTACAAGCTCATAGCGCGGCACTCGGTGCCGCGCTATGAGCTTGCAGATCTGCTATTTTTGAAAAATCACGAATAAATATTTTTTTATATTTTTTTCAAAAAACTGTTAGGATTTAGATTTTTTTTAAAGAATCGCCCCAGGTCTTAATGGGTTAAGATAGGCCTGAGTGACAACAGCCCCAGGTGCTGAACTACACATCTCTGTCTGACAATGATGGGAGGCAATTTAAAACAGCCTTAAACAGTACTGGCAGGAACACCAGCTAACCAGGTGAAAGCCCTGGGAGGATGCACTATTGCACTTTACTTCTCCAAACCTTCTGTATTTCTTTTTTTTTATTATTATCTTTTAATACAATAGAAACAAAGAAGGAAACAAGAATCAGGCTGCATAATCTGATGTGACAAAAATGAATCCATAACCCTAACCCTAGATCCATTGGACTGATTAACTGTCAAAATGTCTACTAATTGAACTTTTCAATCTGATCAGGACGTACAGTACTACTTCTCTGTTGTGCTGAGGAATTGATTCATATTTCCTCAGGGGTTGAACTGAGAAAAATGGCATGAATGTTAACTCCCAGCCCTGCGGGCCAAAGAGGAAAACATTCTGGGTCTTAAATGTTTGATCAGCTCATTTCAATTCTCGCTGCACTCAAAGCAAATGTAGCCAATTTCTCAGATATTGCGGCTTTATGACAGAGAGGAGAATGGCATGTTGCTGAGTTAATGAGATTTATTCAGAAAGGCCGATCTGCTGATCGACAAAGAAACTGCTGACATTTCTCCCCCTTTAGACTGGTCAATAACGGAATATAACAGCAGATCCATAGGATAAACAGTAAGGCCATTAAGACACATGCAAAGATCATTTCAACATAGGTCTCATGTCGTTATCCTGCTCTGTCCTAGCTGATCAGATGGAAGAAGGCAGATTTTGTGTACGAAGGATAGGGATGGGTCGAGCCCATCCCATTTCTGACCTAACATTAAACTGGCCCATTTCTCTAAACAACATTTCTTTGTTTCCGATCTCCTCACCTCGTTTCCTCCATGCGTTCTTGGGACTAAGAAGACGCAAGGAAAGGACAAGTGTTAATTTTGTCGACTAAAATTATGACGAAAAATGTCGACTACCTTTTATCACTGACAAAAACTAAATAAAAACTAAGCTATGAAGACAAAAACTATGACTAAATACACTGACTATTTTGTCAACAAATAACAACTAAATGTTAAGGAGGACTAGTGGATCCAGCAGAACTAAGACAAGTCATTTTATGCTTGACTGTGCGTGGGTGTCCCGCTCCAAAAAACGCCAATCTACAAGCATTACGACGCCATCAAGGTCTGTCAAAATACATTTTAGTCGACTAAATCAACTGTAGGTTTAGTTGACTAAAATATGATTATCTAAAACTAGACTAAAAGTAAAACATTTCAGATGACTAAAATATGACTAAAACTAAATGGAATTTTATTCAAAAGACTATGACTAAAACTAAATCAAAATTTGCTGTCAAAATGAACACTGGAAAGGACCAGGCCCGGCGCCACGGTGGGTTTCAAATTGTGCCCCCTCAGTTTATTTTGGGAAAAAAAAAAAAACGGTAAAATCAGGCAAAAATAAGAATTAAATAACATAAGCCTAACCTAACCCTAACCCTAACCCTAAACCCGAAATAAAGTAACAAAAAACGCCCAAAAACTGCCACAATCCGCGCAATTAACCGCACGGGTCCCGAGACATGCGCGCGCGTGCATAGAGACACACAGGGACTACAAATTTCACGCCCACTTTTGAGACAGCGCCGCTACTCGAGGTCCGTTAGAACGATGAACATCCATCCATCCATCCATCTTCAACCGCTTATCCGGAGTCGGGTCGCGGGGGCAACAGTTCCAGCAGAGAGCTCCAGACCTTCCTCTCCTGAGCAACATTAGCAACTTCCTCCTGGGGGATCCCGAGGCGTTCCCAGGCCAGTGTGGAGATGTAATCCGCCCATCTGGTCCTTGGTCTGCCCCGGGGTCTCCTCCCAGTGGGACGTGCAGCGAGGACCTCCCTAGGGAGACGCTCGGGAGGCATCCGTACTAGATGCCCGAACCACCTAAGCTGGCTCCTTTCCAAGCGAAGGAGCAGCGACTCTACTCCGAGTCTCTCCCGGGTGACCGAACTTCTCACCCTATCTCTAAGGGAGATGCCAGCCACCCGTCTGAGAAAACTCATTTCGGCCGCTTGTACCCGCGACCTTATTCTTTCGGTCATGACCCACACTTCATGACCATAGGTGAGAGTAGGAACGAAGATTGCTCGGAAGACCGAGAGCTTTGCCTTCTGGCTCAGCTCTCTTTTCGTCACCACAGTGCGGTACAGCGACTGCAATACCGCTCCTGCTGCTCCGATTCTCCGGCTGATCTCCTGCTCCGTCCTCCCCTCACTCGTGAACAAGACCCCGAGATACTTAAACTCCTTCACCTGGGGCAAAGCCTCATTCCCTACCCGGACTGCACAATCCACCGGTTTCCTGCTGAGAACCATGGCCTCAGATTTGGAGATGCTGATTTTCATCCCAGCCGACGCACACTCGACTGCGAACCGATCCAGTGAGAGCTGAAGGTCCCGGACCGATGGTGCCATCAGGACCACATCATCCGCAAAAAGCAGTGACGCAACCCTTAGCTCACCGAACCGTATACCCTCTCCGCCACGACTTCGCCTCGAGATCCTGTCCATGAAAATCACAAACAGGATAGGTGACAAGGCGCAGCCCTGTCTGAGACCAACCCCCACTGGAAAATAATCCGACTTACTGCCGAGCACACGGACACAGCTCTCGCTTTGGGCGTACAGAGATTGGATGGCCCTCAACAAGGTCCCCCTCACCCCATATTCCCGCAGCACCTCCCACAGAAACTCCCGGGGGACCCGGTCATATGCCTTCTCCAAATCCACAAAACACATGTAGACCGGATATGCATACTCCCAGGCCCTCTCCAGGATCCCTGCCAGAGTAAAGAGTTGGTCAGTTGTTCCACGACCAGGACGGAAACCACATTGCTCCTCTTGAATCTGAGGTTCGACTATCGGCCGGACCCTCCTTTCCAGTACCTTGGCATAAACTTTCCCAGGGAGGCTGAGTAATGTGATACCTCTGTAATTGGCACACAACCTCTGGTCCCCCTTTTTGAAAAGTGGGACCACCACCCCAGTCTGCCAATCCCTCGGTACTGTCCCAGACTTCCACGCGATGTTGCAAAGACGTATCAACCAAGACAGCCCCTCAACACCCAGAGCCTTCAGCATTTCTGGACGAATCTCATCAACCCCCGGAGCTTTGCCACTGTGGAGTTGTTTAACTACCTCAGTGACTTCCTTCCGGGAGATTGACGCCGATCCCCCATCATCCTCAGGCTCTGCTCCTGTCAGGGAGGGTGGGTCTGATGTCATTGGGTTTAGGAGTTCCTCAAAGTGTTCCTTCCACCTCCCTACGACTTCCTCACTTGAAGTCAGCAGAGCCCCATCCTTGCTGTATACAGCTTGGATGGTTCCCCGCTTTCCCCTCCTGAGGTGCCGTATGGTCGTCCAGAACAACTTTGGTGCCGCCCGAAAGTCCTTCTCCATGGATTCCCCGAACTCCTCCCACACCCGCTGCTTAGCCTCCGTCACAGCTGTGGCTGCCGCCCTTCGGGCCTGTCGGTACCTTGCAACTGCCTCTGGAGTCCCCTGGGATATCATACCCCGATAGGCCTCCTTCTTCAGTCGGACGGCTTCCCTGACCACCGCTGTCCACCAGGGTGTTCGAGGGTTACCGCCCCTTGAGGCACCTAAGACCTTCTGACCACAGCTCACAGCCGCAGCTTTAGCAATAGAGGCTTTGAACATTGCCCATTCCTGTTCAATGCCCACAACCTCCACAGGGATGCCAGAGAAGTCCCGCCGGAGGTGGGAGTTAAATTCCTTCCGAACAGAGGTCTCCTCCAAACGTTCCCAGTTCACCCGCACTACACGCTTGGGTTTGCCAGGTCTGTCCAGAGGCTTCCCCCGCCATCTGAACCAACTCACCACCAGATGGTGATCAGTTGACAGTTCCGCCCCTCTCTTCACCCGAGTGTCCAGAACATGCGGCCTCAGATCAGCTGATACGATTACAAAATCGATCATTGATCTTTGGCCTAGGGTACTCTGGTACCAAGTACACTTATGAGCATCCTTATGTTTGAACATGGTGTTTGTTATTGTCAGTCCATGACTAGCACAGAAATCCAATAACAAGCCACCACTCAGGTTCAGATCAGGGAGACCGTTCCTCCCAATCACGCCAGTCCAAGTATCCCCGTCATTGCCCACGTGTGCGTTGAAGTCCCCCAGCAAGACTATGGAATCCCCCACCGGAGCCCCATGCAGGACCCCATGCAGGGTATCCAAAAAGGCCGAATACTCTGAACTCTTGTTTGGCGCGTACGCACAGACAACAGTCAGAGTTTTCCCCCCATCAACCCTTAGGCGGAGGGAGGCGACTCTCTTGTCCACCGGGGTGAACCCCAACGTGATGGCACTCAACCGGGGGCTTGTGAGTATCCCCACACCCGCCTGAGACCTCACACCCTGAGCAACTCCAGAATAAAACAAGGTCCACCCCTTGTCCAGGAGTTTGGTTCCAGAGTCCTTGCTATGTGTGGAGGCAAGCCCCACCAGGTCTAACCGGTAGCGCTCTGCCTCCCGCACCAGCTCAGGCTCCTTCCCCACCAGCGTAGTTACGTTCCACGTCCCAAAAGTCAGCCTCTGCTGCCCCTGATTGGTCCGTCTGGAACCTCTGCTGTCACTGCCACCCATCTGACAGTGCACCCGACCCCACTGGTTCCGATCGCGGGTGGTGGGCCCACGTGGCGGCGAAGATCTGCCCACGTTCCTTCTTCGGGCTGTGCCCGGCCGGGCTCCGTGGTTAGCCCGGCCACCAGGCGCTCGCTGACGAGCCCTTCCTCCGGGCCTGGCTCCAGAGGAGGGCCCCGGGCTTCCTCCGGGCCGGGTCGCATCACTTCGTCTTGAATTGTCCATGAAGTCCATGGTCCATGTCCATAGAACGATGAACAGCAGCTGCCAATGCATTCCCTATGAGAGCATATGAAAGTTAGCCTACTTTTAAAATTATCCTGCATTAACTGAAGACGATATTGATTTAAATAAAAAATATGTTTCCAAATGTATGGAGTGTCTTTGTCAACATATCTTCTTGTTTTCTTAATAGTTGATGTGTTTCACATTTAATTTGCCACTTTAACGAGTTACCCATAATGCTAACACAGCAGAGGGTAGACAGCAGACGGGCATTTCAGTGACATCACTGTCTTTACGAGCGCCGAGCGCCAACCAGTGGGGTACCCACTGTAGAGGCAGGAGAGGCGGTCGCCTGCCCAACTAAGATCTCGCCTCCCCTAAAAAAAAAAAAACCCGAAAATGTGTCTTTGCGTGCTTAATGTCCTCAAAGTCACGCATCCAACAAGCTTTGAACTGAGCAGATTGGACCTTCTGTTCCAGAGATAATGACCAAAACCTATTGAAAACGGCCACTTTCGCCAGTTTTCTGGGTATTGAAAACCTCAAGGGATGCGTCCGTGACGTATATACTTAAACTCTGAATCTCCGATGCTAGCGGTTTTGACATACTGATGGAGTATATTATAGTATATTGTGGGTAGTATATCGAGATGAAAGATATGGGACATTAAAAAGGACAAATTAAACAAATGGGACAAAAAACGCTACAGCCTCAGTAGTTAACCAGTGAAATGACGGTATTTCACAATGCCTCTCATAGAGATTGCATTGAGAGCTGCAGTTCATCGTTCTAACGGACCCCGAGTGTCAAAAGTGGGCGTGGATTTGTAGGCCTTCCGCTTCCGGCCGTGTGTCTCTATGCTGCGCGACTGGTGTGCCCCCTCAGTCATTTCATCCTGGCGCCTGGCCTGGAAAGGACACTGGTGAGGGAAAACAAGGATTTAATTTAACCCATTAAAACCGGGAAAGCATCTGTGTAACCACTTTAACCATTATTTTATACTTTGGCTATCAAAACATTGCAGATATATGAGCTTGTAGATCTGCCATTTTAAAAGCTTTTGTGCTAATCATTTTTAACTTAAATCTTTGCTTCTGGGGGTCCCTGGAACAAAATATTTTGAGATGGGGATCGGCGGCCAAATACATATAATTTTGGGGGTCCTTTTTGTTTTAATCGGCCTCAGGTCTAAATGGGTTTTGGACCTGAAACGCACCCGGGACTAAGGTGTGTGTGTTTCAGCTTAAGACCAACACAATGGAACTTGGTGATTAGAGGCAATCAGGATTATTACTACTGTATAAGTGTTTATTTTCTCCCTGCAATACAGGTTTAAATTTGGAGAATAAAATAAGACCGCTTTGCTTTGTTTATGTGTCATGCGAAAAAGAGAAAGAGTGAGAGATAAAAGAGGGGGAAGTAATTCACAGTTATGTAAATTCACATCTTATATTCTTAAATAAACTGTCAGCTTTGGCTGCTGTTGGCTGCTGATAAAGCTGTGCAGCAGACTATTGTCCAGTAGCCTATATTCTATTAGAATAAGTCAAACAGAAAGCTTTAGCTTAGGAGAGAGCAGGCTGAGTTGTCTTCTTTGTATCTCACCACCAACATAGCTGGGAAAGGGTTCAAATGGTGTATCACTGAGAGAAATATAATATTAGCATCATAATAACATAATATATGGACGTAAGACAACCGTTCAAGAGGAACAGAGAGATATTTCTGCTTGGCTGCCGTCTCTGTGCTAAAGAATTTACTCTCAGATCACTTTCATATTTCACCAGGAAAGAGGTTTTGGTGGAGAGTCTCCTGTTCTAGCCCTGAAACATGACTGTCATACCATGACAGTCATGGTGCCGAGTCCCCCTGGTCTAAAGTTGTGTTCGATTTTTTCACATTGCCATCTCTCACATAAACATAAACGTTCAGATTTCAAATATAAAGTGCTTACCACCGAGCCACGGATGTTACAAGGCGACGCGGACCGCGATGAGTACCCGTATCTCCCGTATTGTTCAATAAAAAGCATTTTAATCCCATCGCCGGCCATTTTCTTTTTAAGTGTGCCTGCCATGCAATGGCAGTGGCACACTTGTTGCATTCCGCCATATTTATTAATAGGAAAATTTATCGCAACAAAAGTTCGTCCGTCCGTACGGGCCGCACGGTTTACACTACCGCAACAATAAATACATCAAAACGTGCGGCCAGGTCGGGAATCGTGTGCTCGGAAGTGAATTTCCGATACGCGTTACCATGGCGACGTTATTAGCCAAAAACTGCTAAACCCCGCCCCTTTTGGCCGCACGTACCGCGCAAAACGCTACTCCTCCCACACGGTTTACTCGTTAGTGTCAATGTATACATCAAAACGTGCGGGACGACCGTCCCACTTACCGCATTACTTTTCTCACCGTTTCGCGTTACCACGGCGACGTTATAGGCGAAACAACGTAGCCACGCCCCCTTTTCAGTCCAAAATTCAGACTTTTTCTATAAACCTACCCTTCATCATCATCATCCTCATCTAGGATGATGATGTAATGAACCTTTTACATTGAAATGGACCAGGATCTCTTCTCCTCTCATCGGCCACATGGCCAACTGGTTATCAATGAGTTTGGCTGTTGGGGGTCCGGGGACCCCCAACCACATAGCCACGCCCCCACCCACGTAGCCACGCCCCCACCCACGTAGCCACGCCCCCTTACAGTGCCCCATTCAAACCCATGTTAACGGTTACAGATCCGGTTAAGAGTGCAGGTTGATGGGTGGACATGTTTGGGGGTTGGGTGTCCGGGGACCCCAAACCACGTAGCCACGCCCCCAACCACGTAGCCACGCCCCCTTACAGTCCCCCATTCAAACCCATGTTAACCGTTACACATCCGGTTAAGAGTGCAGGTTGATGGGTGGACATATTTTTGGGTGGACCATATTTTTTTTTTTCAACATTTTTTTTTCCCAAACTTTTTTTTTCCGAACTTTTTTTTTTCCGAACTTTTTTTTTCACTTTTTTTTTCCCAATTTTTTTTTTTTGGATTTTTTTATTTTACACCAAAATACTCTCTGAGGGGTATGCAGCTCAATGGTCCAACCCGGACTTGGACCTCTTCACTTCCAGTTTGAAAAGTGCCCAAAATGCTCCGAAACTTCGCCTACCCCCCCTAAATGGGGGTCTGCGAACACATGCGTCACAACAGGAAGTGGATTTATCACTTCCGGTTTTGAAAAGTGCCCGAAATGCTCCAAAACTTCGCCTACCCCCCCTAAATAGGCGTCTGCAAACAAATGTATAATGGTAATTTTTTGCCTCAGACATTCAGAAGTGGGTGAAACAAGCACTTGAAACCATTTGAGTAATTGTTTATATATTAAAATAAATTATTAATTTTTTTTCAAACATTGTTTTAGATGCCCATTTTTACCTTAAATTTTTCGTTTTTTTAATTTTCCTTTATTGAGTTGCGGTTTATTTTTTCTTGATTTTATAATCATTATTTTGCTGTTTTTTTCTAGACTTTTTTGGCCGCCCGGGGGGATCAAAATGCTACTCCTCCCACACGGTTGACACGCCCCTGCCAATGTATACATCAAAACGTGCGCAACGACCGGGCCGACCAGGCTATTACTTTTTTTCGCTACCACGGCAACAAAGCCCCTCAGCCAACTCCTCAGCCAACGCAGGCACACTTAAATTTTCGTAGGAAATTTGTTTCTAGTTTGTTTTGTAATGTATCAGAGTGCAATACACCTCCCAACCATTAGTGTCGCATGGTTGAAAGTATCGGAGACAATTTGGAGAAAATGGCCGGCGATGGGATTAAAATGCTTTTTATTGAACAATACGGGAGATACGAGTACTTATCGCGGTTCGCGTCGCCTTGTAACATCCGTGGCTCGGTGGTAAGCACTTTATATTTGAAATCTGAACGTTTATGTTTATGTGAGAGATGGCAATGTGAAAAAATCGAACACAACTTTAGACCAGGGGGACTCGGCACCATGACGCTTGTATACAAGCGTCATGTGAACCATGGCTACTCCTGTTCCATTGTGTGGAGGAAGAGGGAGAAAGGCCTTTCTTAAGTGCTAATTAGAGTGATCTTTTTATGTTATCGTACCGTAATACGCCTTATTTGTTTACGTGATCGATAGATTGGAATGTGAAATGTCAGTTTGATAACAACATCCTGTTGGTCTTTTTCTTAATATGATGTGCCTTAATCACTAGATAATATTAACTAGAAATCTTCACCAAATGGCTTCCCTTCAGTGTTCTCAGGCTTAGTTCAGAGAGCAGAACTGTTTAATTTCCTTCTTTTTTTACTTTAAGCCGCTCAGAACAAAGAATTCATAATTACTTTATGAGTGGACTGAGTGCTTCTCAATGACCCAAAGCAGAATGACCATTTATATAGTAAGTTAAGCTTAGGGGGAGTTGATTTGATACAAGTTGTCACTTCTGCAGAATAGAGGGTGCACAAATAAGGGCCTGCTAATGGTGCAATTAGGGGAAATCATTTGCAGCTAATGAGGTTTCTATGTTGCTAAATGATTGAGAAAAATATACAGCATTTTTGTGCTTTTGGAGAAAATCGAAAGACAAAACAAGTGACAAGTATCAATAAAGACTGGTGAGTCATAGCCTTCAGCCATTCTCAACTGGTGGGCGGCGGCCCACTGGTTGGCCTCGAGCACCGCCCATTGGCCCACAGAGGTGCTGCCCAAATAGTTTCAACTATTAATTCAAATATGTAGATTTCTTCATATAGACATTTACGTTTTGTTTTATTTTGCAGACAGATTACTGTCATACAGTAGCTTAATCAAATGTTGGTTTTAACAAGCACAAATACTGTATGTGCCAATCAGTATTATTGACAAGCTCACAACGGTGATTTGCACAGTTTTGGTCACTTCCCAATGCACTGGAAACACTCAGAAAACAGCCAAAGTTCTATCTATATGGACAAACCTCATCAGAAAAAAAGGATTGAGAGCTTACACTAAGCAGAAAAATGTCCCTTTATTTATTATATATATATATAAATACTACATTATTTCAGTATGTGGGACCTTGACCAGTTGTACCCATGGTGGGCCTTGAGTTACAAAGGGTTGAAAACCCCCGCTGTAGTTGACTGGTGAGGAACAACAAACATCCTTGTAAGTCCCCAACGTTGTTTGAAATTCTGCCAGCACAAGAAATCCAAAGTCGCTGAATCATAACAACAACAGCAAATTGTGTTTTTCCTCATTTTTTGTGTCCCTGGGGGTAGGTGGACTTCTACAGTCAGTGGCTAGAGCTATCAGACTATACTATAAGGTGTCCTTGGCTAAACAGTCACTGTCTCAATACAGATAAGACAAGCAGCTGGGAGTGATAAAACAGAGGCTTTGAAACGCCCAGTGGGCTTTAAAGTCCCCAGGCACTCTCGTTTCTCTTTTTTGTCTCTTGAATGCCTTGGTTAATCCAGCCTCTGAAGAGAGATGTGAAGAAATTAAAATCCCAACACTCAAGGTGACACAGCTTGAGAAAACTGTGTCACTTGAGCTGTGTCACATGAGCAACAGAAAATGCTGAAGAAAAGGCTGAAGTTGCACGCCACATTCTGTCTGTGTCACCGTGGGGCTTAACCACTTAAAAACCCTATACTAGCGACTCGTTTTAGCTCTATACTAATTATCATCGCTGAAAATTGCCGATCTACAAGCATTGTAACGCGAGCTTCATCCACCATAATTACTACAGAAAAACCTGACAAAAACCTGACAGCAATTTTGGTGATCAATACATCGTAAATTGTTAATTTAACTCTAAGAATGTAAACAATTTACCCATACCAATTCTTGTATTGAGTGTGTGTAGTGAAGTAAGATTGGATCTCTGTTAGAATATATCACATACTGTAACTTTCAGACTAGCGGACATGCTCTCTATATAGATCTCTCTCCCTAATGACCAACACATCTTTATCAAGAACCAACACAGATCCTGATCTTTGCTTTAACACTACACTAGAGTGGGTACACAGTCAAGTAAAAAAAAAGAATTAAAAGTGAATTTGAGGTAAGTTGTCTTGACAGAACAACAGAGAGGTTGTTTAGATGACAGGTGGTGTAGCCAGTTTAAGTGGGACCAACATCAAATTACGGATATACGTTTTGGAAACAGATGGTCGCCATATAACATTCTGTTCTGCTGTTAATCAACAAGCCATGGAACTCTTCCAGATTCTACAGTCATCCCCGTGGACATTACACCTCACAGGATATTAGCCATTCTCTAGCCTATTTAGTTGCCTTTTAGCACTTACATTTTCACAGTTTACTGAACACTTGGCTTGCACAATTCTTGTTCATAACAGGCCTCTATGGTGCTTGAATTTCACAGACATAATGTAATTTCCTTTGCCCTAATAGTGTGCAAGCGACTTCTGTCGTTCTGTGATGTTTTTTTCCCACTCACTTACAGTATGCACAGGGGCTTGATTGAGAAGAAATTAAATGGTTTCACTTATGTCATTTGATTCAGAGATGTATTGCCATGACCATTAAAGTCTGCATTCCCATCATGGCATGATAAAATAGCCCTCCATTCGTAGATAATGCTATTGTATTGTGGGGGGGGGGGGGGGGGTAGGACTGATTAACTGTACAGTCTAAATAATTAATATAAATTACATTATAAAACAAATGTTTATACTACTTAAATCATACGATAGGCCTACTCACTCTAGCAGTGTTACACGCTAGTTCTGCTTTTCAAAGTGACTATTGGCAGTTGTCGTACTGGATTTAACTAACTTATTGTCTCCCCCAGGCCGCAAGTGTTTTGCACCCTGTCCGTCCGTCTGTCCGTCTGTCCGTCTGTCTGCGAGCAGCTAATCTCCGGCACCGTTGGCCTGATCATCGGTACAAAGTATCTCTTTAGTCATGTCATGTGATTAACACGGACCTGTCCGATTTCCCATATTCCATCCTGATTGGCTTCCAAAGTTTGCAGGAGTGCTCTGTTTTGAACAAAATGCCTCGAATCATGGACACAGCATGCAATTTCCGTGAAATTTTGCACGCACATTCCCACTAGGCAGAGGAAGAAATGTCACTTGAAACTTTTCAAATCAGCCTCATGGTGGCGCTATAACAGGCCCATTCACGTTTTTACCTAAAACAGCACCGATCTGCGTGAAACTTTGCGCGCACACTCCCTAGAGGCCAAGGAAAAAACTTTGCCCTGCATTCCTCACATGCCTTTTAGAGCGCCACAAGGAGGTTGACTTTTGTAAAACATATTTTTGTCTCCGCCAGGCCGAAAGGCATGGCGAGAGAGTATGTTTTGCACCCTGTCCGTCCGTCCGTCCGTCCGTCCGTTTGTGTGTGTGTGTCCGTCCATGAACAGGTAATCTCTGGCACCGATGGCTTGATCGCAGCGAAACTGTGCAAACACACTCCCTGGATGCCAATTCAGAACCCATTTTTCATATTTAATCCTGATTGGCTAAAAATGGCTTCCAAAGTTTGCAGAAGTGCTCCGTTTTGAACAAAATGCCTCAAATCATGAACACAGCCGAAGAAGAAATGCCACTTGAACATTTTTAAATCAGCCTCATGGTGGCGCTATAACATGCCGATTACTGTTTTTACCTATAACTGCACCGATCTGTGTAAAACTTTGTATGTGCACTCCCTAGAGGTCAGGGAAAAACCTTTGCCCTGCATTTTTCACATCTGCCTTTTATAGCGCCACCAGGAGGCCGACTTATATAAAACATTTTTTTTTAATATTACTCCTTTACATTTTATCCACATTTCACGCAAATCGGTAGACATGATCTCTATAGTCATGTGATCAAGACGGATCTGTTAGATTTTTCATATTCCATCCTGATTGGCTAAGATTGACATCTAAAGTTTGCAGGAGTGGCCCGTTTTGAACAAAATGTTGCAATTCATGAACGCAGCGTCCGATTGCGGTGAAACTTCGCACGCTCATTTGCACTACGTTGATGAACAAATGCCACCCTTTCAACATTGCCCTATTATAGCACCACCAGGAGGCCAACTTATATAAAACTTTTTATTTAAATTTTTATATTACTCCTTCAGATTTTATCCAACCATCACGCAAATCGGTACAAATGATCTTTATAGTCAACTGATCACAACGGATCCGTCCGATCCGCCTGATTTTTCACATTCCAGCCAGATTGGCGAATTCCGAAGTCCGAACATTGCTGCCCCACACTATCCTACCTGACCTGGCGGAGACCTGTGCTCAGAGGAACACTTTTTCTAGTTTTGCTATTACTCCCTCAGATTCTGTCCGAAAATCACGCAAATCGGTACACAGTATCAGTCATGTGATCATATGCCATCCTAATTGGCTAACATTGGTTTCCAAAGTTTGCAGGATGTGTCCGTTTTGAACACAATGCCTCAAATCATGAACGCAGCAAGCAATTTCCATGAAATGTTGCACACACATTCCCGCAGAGGAAGAAATGCCACCCTTATCACATTGGCCTGATATAGCGCCACCAGCAGGTTTAATTTAGCAAAACAATTTTTTTTGAACAAAATGCCTCAAATCATGAATGCAGTGTCCGATTGCCGTGAAAGGCCTAAAAAGAAATGGCACCCTTTTCACATTGGCTTGTTATAGCGCCACCAGGAGGCCGCAATAACCTACCTGACCTGGCGGAGACCTGTGCTCCGAGGAGCACTTATTCTAGTTAGTTCTGTATAGGCTTCATTCTATGGGACGCACACTGCTTTTTCTACCACAGAAGGTGCCAACATGTGCCACTAGAAGTAGTGACAGCTGAACCATCCTACTTGGTCCAGAGCCGTGATTTCCTTATCGATTTATCCAGTTTATGTAACCAAAATTCTATACTGTCAAAACAAGTAACTAGGGTAATATAAGCTTTATTGAGATGTATCAGCCTATTCATGGTTGTTTGTTACTGAAGTCTGGGGCCTCAACACCTCAAACATTCTATCCCGATACTGATGTTTCTTAATAGATTTTGTAATTTTGGTCCATTAATCCTATTGTGCATGTAAATGCATATTGCAACAGACCAAAATGATGAAACACCAACATAGAATAGCATTAAGAGCTGATTAGTTTCCCTACAGAAGTTACTACTACTATGGTATGCTGCTATTAATTCAGCAGTCAACTTACATTTATATCATGCTTTGTTCACTATTTCCAGATAGAACCACCACTGTTCCCTAATGAAATGGAAGTCATGGAGAGCACAGCCTTTTCTTGAAATGATATAAGCACTGAAAGAAAAGGTCTGCATTTCCTAGACCTCTTGTAACCAAAGCTGTGAACATGCCGTTAACCTCACACTGTTCCAGATGAGGGGATAGGGAGAGAGGGGAGAGTAAAGGACAGGCAGAGTATGTGGTGACTACAGATGTCCCAAGTTTTCACTTTTTCACTCCCAATACAGATACCAAAGCATTGGCCATCTGCCGAATATCGGTGTTGTAAATTTAGAAGTCCCTCGGTGTGGTCATAACAGTACTGGGTGGTGTGTGACAATTCAGTTGAAGTAATCCTCTGTGTAAAGCAGAGGGCCCTGGAGCACAAGATGACACATACGCAGTATCATGCATGCGACAGGTTCACAAAGTTTATTAAACACACAGGGAATATATAGTGTTGGACACATGACGTAATAGGATAAGAAAGAATAAGGATGACCTTACGGTAGGCATGTAATAGATGCATCTCGTATCAATAATGAACATGATGTACTGTATTAGGACAACAAGAAGATGTATCTCGTATCAAGTACATCATTAGATGGCCATGGACTATTCCTAACGTATGTGTTTTCTAGGGATCACAATTTACAATTTAGGCATTTAGCAGACGCTCTTAATCCAGAGCGATTTACAGTAAGACAACACAAGGTAATACATCAAATGCATAGAAATAGTAATCTTGGATATAATATTGGTTTACATACCGTAAGTAAACCAAGAACCTATCATCAGTCTAATAGTAGAATACCCCAAAAAGTCAATAATCTGTACATTGAAACTATACACACACACATGTGCCAGGTCAACAATGACCTGGCATCTGTCTACATAACATGCTATCTAAATTACATTTTAACCTTTGCATAAGCCTGCAAGGTCATCGAGGCTAGGGCAAGTGCTACGGCAAGTGCTACGGGCTAAGGTGGAGTCTGAAGAGGTGAGTCTTCAGAATAGATCACAATTAGTCCATCATCATATCAGCGATATCGGTCTTACAAATGCAACATCGGTATTGAACCGATATCAAAATAATATATCGGTTTTATATATTTAATTTTATCATATTTATGTTGATGAATTTAAAGCTGAAAAAGCCCTTTTTGTGACAATGAAGGCTGCAGATTCAATCAATGTTTTCTGGCTTCTGTTCGAAAGGGCCAACAAGTAAAGACGCTATATTTACATTGTTTGAACTACTGTGTGCATCAGTAGGCCTAATACATCAGGTAATAAGAATGCACTGTTCATTAGAATTCTGCATCTGCACCTAGAATCACAGATACTGTATAACAGGTGTAAGGTAAACCCTACTGGAAACTTGTATTGTAATATCGATATCAGTCCATTTGACCATGGTAGATTCCAATTTTGTACACCCCTAGTATTTTCCTTTATTATCCATTATAATGATAACGATGATGACGATGATCAATTAACCAGAATAAACAAATAATTCCCCAGCCACCTTTCACACACACACAAAATAAAAGGGTATATACTGAGGTTCCGAAAGGAGCTAGTCATGACCATGTGACAAACAAAAAAAAACAGCATTGCTAGTTTAGCTCAGGTTTGCACTCGGAATTCACACCTGGCCTCACACTAATTAATGGCTCGACAGTAATCATGTCATTAATTAAGCCAGTATAAAACCAGCCTAGGGAGCCTATAGTGTCGGAGAGAATGGCCTGCAGGAGGTAACCAGCCAGCTGCTTCGGAGTGGCGTTCTCATGTACCATTCGATCACTTCTAATATGCCTTCTGTCCAGGCACAACAAGACAGCAGCACTGACAGAAGTACAGTATAGTATCTCAGAGTCCAGGTAGAGGTTTAATGGGCTGCATTTAGAAACAGTTCACAGAGGAGATTGTGTGCACATCTTGTACCTGTATTTAGGCCAGGTGCTGGACAAGATCTCAAGGAGAAGGTAAAAACATCCGCACAGACACTCGTTTAAAGCTACCAAGACTTATTTTATTAATGGCGCAACGTTTCGGCCTTATAGGTCTTCATCAGGCAAATACATTGTCTAGCAGAGGGAAATGATAGGTAAAAACATTCCATAGAGATGAAGGATGCAAGACTGGCTCAGATACATATTCTCATTTATTGAGAATGCTTACGCGTTTCAGCCTCAGCCTTCCTCAGAGCAGATTAACTTCTAAATCTGCTCTGAGGAAGGCTGAGGTACAGTAGAAACCTCGTATCGTATGTCCAAAACTGTTACTTTTCAGGAGATATAAAAAAGAACCTGTGTTCCATGAATCCAATGTAGTAATTATTTAGTCACAAGCTGTTGTTAATACTTCTTATTGGTTCAGTATTTATAAAACCCACACACTGTCACACACAGTTAACCACCTCCACTATAAAAAGCTATAATGGCAGATCTACAAACTCACAATGCACCATGATGTGATGCATTGTGAGCTTGTAGATCAGATAATTTTGCAACTTTCTTGTGACACTGACGAAGTAGTGCATTAAATTAGGGAAAAACACAAAAAGTTTAAATATGGAGATAAAAGGTTACTGCACGACAGCGACAACATGTAAACACTGAAAAGCTTATCTTGGCAGCTTGCTGGTGAAGTTGAGCCTGCTTGGAGACATTGTTCAAGTCTGACTCTTTCCTGCCTGGCAATGTCTGAGAACCTGCTCTCAACCAGGGGTCTTCAACGTTTTTCAGGCCAAGGACCCCTTAGCTGAGAGAGGGATATGAAGCAGGGACCCCCCACTACATATTGGATATATGTCTGTTTTCAGACATTTAACGACATAAACCCTCAATGCTTTGTAAACTTGACCTTTGGCTCGGAACTTGGTCTGCTCTTTTTTCCCTGTACACCAAACCTCTTCGCCAAAAATAGCCGATCTTGTAGATCGGCTATTTTCGGCCAATGTTCCCCCAAGAATAGGAATGTGAGGGTTCAAGTGGTTAATGTAAAAATAAAGATCCTATCACACTAAGATTTGGCGGCCCCCCTGTAGTAACTCTGAGGACCCCCTAGGGGTCCCGGCACCCTGTTGAAGACCCCTGATCTACATTATCAGCCGTGGTACTAGAAGTACTCTGATATTTTACTTAAGTGAAAGTTGTAATACCACAATATTGAAGCACAATATTGAAGTACAAAAGTACTGGTATCAAGTGCTCAGTGTGCAGAATGTCCCCTTACAATGCTGTATTTAGAAAAAAGAAAGCTCACAACATTGCGTTGTAAGCTTGCTTTACACAAACTGGTAAATAATTCAGTTTTTTCTTTTAAAATATTTGCAGAGAAATGTTGACACATCATGATGTCAGATCAACATGATCATGATCTTGATTAGTATAACAGATATTCTGGGGTGACCTGATTGCCCATAGAGTGGTTAGGGCGTGTACCACATGGGCTCAGCGAACCAGGAATTTGATTCTGTCTGGTCCATTTGCTGCATGTCACTCCCCTATTCTCTCTCCACGTTTCCTGTCTCTCTCTAGTGTACCTATCAAAAAACATATATTTATTGTCTCCGCCAGGCCGAAAGGCATGGCGAGAGTATGTTTTACCCCCTGTCCGTCCTTCCGTCCGTGTGTCCGTGTGTGTGTGTGTCCTGTCCGTGTGTTACCAGCTAATCTCCGGCACCGTTGGCCCGGTTGCTGCGAAACTGTGCACAAACACTCCCTGGATGCCAATTCAGAACCTCTGCCTCCAATTTTTCACATGGGCCTGTTATAACGCCACCTGGAGGCCGATTTGTGCAAAACCCATTTTTTTATATTACTCCTACAGATTTTATCCAAACGTCATGCAAATCGGTACACAGTATCTCTATAGTCATGTGATCAACACGGATCTGTCCGATTTCCCATATTCCATCCTCATTGGCTAAGGTTGCCTTCCAAAATTTGCAGGATTGGTCCGTTTTGAACAAAATGCCTCAAATCATGAACGCAGCTTGTGATTTCCGTGAAATTTCACACTCCGTGAGATTTCCACATTCCCACTAGGCAGAGGAAGAAATGCCACCTGACATTTTTCACATCAGCCTCATGGTGGCGCTATAAAAGGCTGATTTGTGTTTTTAACTATAACTGCACCGATCTGCGTGAAACTTTGCACGCACACTCCCTAGAGGCCAAGTTAAAACATTTTTCACATTTGCCTTTTATAGCGCCACCAAGAGGCCGACTTATGTAAAACACATTTTTGGATATTAAGCCTTCACATTTTATCCAAATTTCACACAAATCGGTACACATGATCTCTATAGTCATGTGATCAAGATGGAACTGTTTGATTTTTCATATTTCATCCTGATTGGCTAACAATGACATCTAAAGTTTGCAGAAGTGGCCCGTTTTGAACAAAATGCCACAAATCATGAACGCAGCGTCCGATTGAGGTGACACTTTACAAGCACATTCGCACTAAGTTGAAGAACAAATGCCACCCTTTAACATTGCCCTATTATAGCGCCACCAGGAGGCCGATTTTTTCAAAACTTTTCTTTGTTGTATTACTCCTACAAATGTTGTCCAATCATCAGGCAAATCGGTACCCATTATCTCTATAGTCAAGTGATCAAGATGGTTCTGTCCGATTTTTCATATTCCAACCTGATTGGCAAATTCCGAACATTGTTGGCCCACAATAACCTACCTGACCTGGCGGAGACCTGTGCTCCGAGGAGCACTTTTTCTAGTTTATATATATTTTTCAATTCTGGTCTCGGTCTTGACTCAGTCTCGTCCAACTCGCCCTTGATCTTGACTTGGACTCGCTTTAGATGGACTTATTAGAGAACTGCCTTCATGGCAGGGATCAAAACTATAAAGAACTCCCACACTGACTGAAACTAAAATACAAACAAGGACAAACTGTCAGGAACATTGACCAACACACAGGCAACCAACCTAAACATACACTCAGTCCCATTAAATACCCAAAGTCTCATAAATACAAACTTGCCATTGCAGCTGGGTCACCCATGGCGAAGCCAGTCTCTCATCAAGGGCAGCAGGGCAGGAGAGAGGAGATTGGCGAAGGGGAAATAGGTCAGGGAATGGGAGTACGAGGGGCCATCTCACAGATCACCCAGGTGAAAGCACTCAAGACAATCAGGGAGAGGGGAGAGGAGATTGGCTGAGGGTAATTAGAAGCAGGGAGGGATAAACCCAGGTGAAAGCACTCAAGACAATCAGGGAGAGGGGAGAGGATATTGGCTGAGGGTAATTGGGAGGAGGGAATGGGAGGGGTCGGGTCAACTCAGGCAAAATACAGGCGAAGGACAGGGGCACAAATGGCATGAGCTGGGGCAACGCCAGCGTCATTTCATGAGGACTCGTGAACATCTTAAATTATCAAAACATTTCACAATAACATATACAAATACCATGACAAAATAACTGGTATAAAAAAATTAATAAATACAATAAATTAAAAACACCAATATAAAATAGAATAAATTAATGTGGGTATTTTCCTACTTTTTGACAAATAACTTACTGTATGAATCGCATTTAGAACAAAATGTGTTCCAAATGCAATTCATTGACATACATTGTGACATCAGGAATCAGGATGAAGTAGAGCACCCCTTCCACAAGCGGGACAAACTGCAATTTTTGTTTCCAAAAATGTAATGCATTGAACATTGTGAGAAAATTACTATGTATTCAGAAGCCAGAAATTGAAAACCAACCTTAAGTGCATGCAGCTCAATAGGTAGCTCACGTGATGCAACACCACCCACAGAGGGCTCGTTTAAGGGGGGCCCGATGCGTGGTCCAAGCCCTGGGCCCTGAAAAGTCTTAATAAGGCTGTGATAACAATGCATGCTTACGAGCATGCATGCAGCTTATGGTCACTTGTTGCAAAATCATTAGAATTGACGTTTCAGTGGACCGCAGGTCCAGTATGGGTCAATGTTTTGGACAAACGGCAGAGCGCATTAGTTCATTCGAATGTTTGAGAAAACAGGTGTGTTGCCTGTGAGGTGTGGATGATGTTTTTTTGGTCGAATGCTTTTTAACCGTCATAATATAGGCCTATTTACAATTGTAATGAATTAAATGGATTAATTGATTGATTCATTCATTCATTGAATATTCTGTCCCTCTGGAAAATCATTCTATGCCTGTAATTAGCAGACCTCCCCCCTTTCCCAGATTAGCAGGCTCTGTGAATGAACCACGTTTTGCCAAACTATAGTTCCCTGAAACTCTGCTGTAGCCTACCAGTGTTCCTGGGACCGGAGTTGGGACCACTGGTCTACACCTTGTGCCCAGCACAGCCAACCAGAGTGTTTTACATGCTGTTTTGACATGCGTGGACTGTGTGGAAATTAATAACACATCAGAATGACTTTTGAAGCCTAGCTTACCTAACACTACGTTGTGCGTAGGCATTAGAATACAGTGCAAAACAAGATCCAAATATGAAAAGTGGCGTGAAGCTTTTTCAGATGTGTGTAAATGTGATTTTTGTTTGTGTCAGTGTTCATCAATATCCCTACTGAGTGACTAGGCTACTTTGTTGTTTAAATTACAGCTTCATTCAGATTTGTGTTGCATCTCTGTGGATCTACAGCACTACCATGGGGTCAAAAATGGAAGTGACGTTTCTGCTCTCTCTCTCTCTCTCTCTCTCTCTCTCTCTCTCTGTATCCAAAGGTCTGTGGAAAATGTTTGTGAATGGTAATGTTATGTTGTGTAATGTTATATTAATTCATTATATTACAAACATCTTTCAGGTCAGGTCACATATGTACATCGAAATGTCAATGTAATAAATAAAGCTGTCTTGAGTGTGCAGACTTCAGGGTGACTGCATATTGCAGCAAGTAAAAATACAATTTAATTACCTGTAAACCAAATTCAACAGTGAAATAAATGTGAATGACTCGAGAAATCATTTTTAATACCTCAGGTGAATTGAACTGTATTTAAGACATTTTAAGACTTGAAATTAGACAATACATGCAGGTGCATCCAGCCCAGCATGCTACAGAATATTGATGAGCATAATAATAATCATTTACAAAAAATATTTTATATTATTTTACAAAATGTGCAGCAACAGTTACAGCACGGTAGCAGCTATATTTGGGTTTGCCATGGTTTCTTGCCTATTAAGTTCTAAAGTGTATTACATAGACAGGCCAACAGTTGACATATCTGAGTCTCTTTTAATTTCTCACTGTGTCTGGGCCTTACTCCTCAGCTCCCGTCTGCTCAGCCAAACATTCCTCTTCTTGCTGTGTACACAGAGACAGACATCACACTGTATCAGTACGATTCTCTCTGTCTCTGTCTTTCTCCGTCTCTTTCCCCCTCTCTCTCTCTCTCTCTCTCTCTCTCTCTCTCTCTCTCTCTCTCTCTCTCTCTCTCTCTCTCTCTCTCTCTCTCTCTCTCTCTCATACACATATATTGCTATGTCTTCACAGGGCTGCATTATGCTGGCTTTGTTTGGTAACGTGTAAAAAAGCAAAGCCAGCATTAATGGCAAATCGTCTTTAAGCCACCATTGCATCATATCTGTATAAAAAGGGCTATACAGTACACACACACACACACACACACACACACACACACACACACACACACACACACACACACACACACACACACACACACACACACACACATACACACAGAGTCTGTACCTTTGTCTTTAACAGTGTAGAGAGTCTCCATGCCACCTATGATGTGGTCAGCAACATGACAGTGGAACAGCCAAGTACCAGCATATGCAGGACGCATCTTCACCGTCTAAAGAAGAAAATAAACAGTTTTTGTGGTTTGTGTTGTACTTTTCTACCATACAAAATGGGAAGACCCGCTGATATGTTTTGATTGAAGTTCAATTCTTTGATTGAAGAATTAATTATTCTTGAATGTTTAAAATACCAAACATCTGTTTGTTGTGTTTCCTGTTTTAATCATGTGTTTAAGGTTAACAATAGGTTACCAATGTGTGTGATTCAAGACAAGCGCAGACAAGGTTTATACCTGGAACGTCGCTGGCAACAGGTCAAACACATCAGTACGATGAGGACCTCCACCCAACTTGAGAAGGTGAGGAAGAAGAAGGGAGAGGGTAAGGGTAAGGATATAATATATACTAAATTACCCTTACTTAATTTTGCTGTGCAGTTAGTGTTAAGTGGAGTAGAAGGAATGCATGTGTGTGTGCGTGCGTACCTTATATTCCACACTGTGACCATGCCAGTGGGCTGTGTGTATGTCCACTTCACTGCCCATTGCCATCAGATACCAGTAAACCTTATCACCCACCTCCATGTTCAAACCAACTAGGTTGCTGTACATGAGACCGTTAATAGCTGCACATAGACGGAGAAAACACATACAAACACACATGGGAAAGAAAGTAAATAGTCAAATTGGGGCGTCCGGGTGGCACAGGGGTAAAGTGCCTGCCCATCGCCATGGAGACCGGAGTTTGATTCCTTCACCGGCTTGGCCACTTAATCCAAAGAACGAACACAACTATCCATCGGTGGGAAGCCGGCAGGTGAGGGAGTTCTCTGTCTTTGCACACAGGTTGGTTGGGGGCATGTTCCACTACGTGTGTGTGTGTGTGTGTGTGTGTGTGTGTGTGTGTGTGTGTGTGTGTGTGTGTGTGTGTGTGTGTGCCTCACCATGCATCTTGTTACTCTCTATGAATGCTTCATCATCCTTTAGATTGCTGGGAGTGTTCCTGATGTGGGTTCTAATGTTATCATCCAGGTACCTTGAAAAATCATAATAGTGATAGTAGAACAACAAGAGACAAGAAACAAATTGGTTCCTGATACACAGTAAACCATCCAATCTTGTAAATAACTGATTTCATGTTCAGAACAACTTCTCGCATTAAATATCAGAAGTGTGGATATAATATAGTTAGGGAGGCTTATCATGGCAACGCCAGCGAAGTCGGAATACTGTATGGCCATTGGCCAAGAAGACCAGAGGGTGCAAATCGAGTTTGTGTTTGGGCGTGTCTTAAAGTGCTAGTACTGTATGTGTGAATGTGTGTACATCGCTTTGAAAATAACCACTTAAACTCTATATGGTTTCCTGGAGTCAACTCAGGCTTTATACTGGTGTCTTTTCTGTTTTCGCTCTTCATCATCTTATCGATGTGTTGTGAGCTTGTAGATCTGCTATTTTCCTGCGAAAGTTTCCCCAAAATACGGATGGGGGTTATAAGTGGTTAAAATTATTTTTGCTGTCTCATGATTTCATTTTTGTTCAGACCATGCATTCTGTCTTGCTCTAAAGCCTACAGAGAATAATATTGTATGAAAATATTACCAGTTCCATGAAAGGCAGGGGTAGTCAGTGCTAGATTGGACATACTGTGCTAGGGTTAGGGATTCCGTAGCCACTTACCAACTCTTATTCTCATCAAAGACCAGGAAGAGCATAGCAAATTCTTCCACTTCCTTCTTCAGACCTAGAGACCTGGAAGAAACACAACACAAAGTATTGTAGACATCATTTAACATAGACAATACAAAACAACATACTCTTCCTCAGTCCCAGAAACTAAACCTGAAGACTATTACTTCGAGTAACATGTTATATTGTGTGGCTGTAGACCGACTTTCACACACGCGCGCACATGC
>NC_137607.1:48184247-48189247 GCF_963280865.1 Gymnoscopelus braueri | reverse complement strand
CTCATCCTCCTTGTTAACGGTAGCAGGATCCGTGGCGGACCTAATGTTTTCTTCCAGATACCAGCTCAGGTTCTCATCAAACACTGTGGCCAGGAGATTGAACTCCTTATTATAGTTCTTCTGTTGAAGGAAAGAGAGAGAGAGAGGGGGGGGGGCAAGGGGTGTGAGAGAGAAAGAGAGAGAGAGAGAGACAGAGGCGAGGGAGAGAGAGAGAGAGAGAGAGAGATTAACAAGCATGCACATAGACCTTTACATTCTGCCCTCATGCTTAGTTTGTGTCTAAACTGGATTGAGCTATAGCCTAAGAATTAATTATTCTCTCTCAAGAGTCTCCCCTTCTCTCTTTCTCTAAGTCATTGGTTCTCAAAGTGGGATCCGGGGACCCCCAGGGGTCATTGGGGGGTTCAAGAGGGTCCCCAGCAAAATGTGCTAATACAGCATCACAATAATTTTAACCACTACATCCATTTATATGTTGGCTAATTCAAAAATAGATCTACAAGCTCAAGCGTGTCATTTCGTGCCGCACTGCGAGCTTTGGAAAAAAAGTCTTCTCTTCTGGGGGTCTCTGGCACTAAATCTTTTCAGATGGGAGTCCATGACCAAATGCATATCATTTTGGGGGTCCTTGACATGAAACTGTTTCAGAACCACTGCTCCAAGTCTCACTCTCACCTGTACTCCTTTCTTCAAAGCTTTGGGTCGACAGACTAGCAGAGGTCCCACAAGTCCAGAGTTGGTATCCTTGACAGCGTCGACTCCAGAGTAGTAGAGATAGCTCAGACAGTCAGCCTCTCCTTCCACTGGCCCAGCACCCACTGGCACCACCCACTCATAGGTGTGCTTGGTGCCAGGTCGGACCAGAGAAGCCGGAGGAGGAGTCACCAGCCCTAGATGGGGGGGAACAAAGATTGTATACGTTTTAATCACTTTTGTTCACTGTGTATTTGTGACAACTGTCAACGCTAATGCTAGAAAGTCTTTGAGAGTCCATGATCTGTCAGACTATGGAGTCATAACATACCCTAAATTTAATGTACTCTGGATCTGTGAGGTGCTGATGATTATATTCAAGACCAGAGACCTCATTTATAAAACTAGGATTCCGTATAATTGTACATTGCACACAGCTCCAGTCTGATGTCTGTTCCCTACACTGCTGTGTTCCAGAATAAAGTAATCATGGGTCAAGTGTTTATAGAATGAAAATGTTTTTCATTAACTGAAGTCATTTTGAGTTGCTGTACTTAATGAAATATGATCTAATTACATTGGAAAAAACAGACAATGCTGCAAATTGTTTTTAGATGTTGGCCTGTTCACCCACACTGCAAGGAAACCTATTGTGTTGACGTAAATCAGCTGGCCTACAAGAGAAAAAGCAAGGGCACTAATGGATATTGTCCAGAGAAGTCCAACACTTGCTGCTGTGAGTGAATCAAACAAAATTTAATTTACTGCTTGTCGTGTTTTGTAGGTGTGCACCAGCTTTGGTGCATTTGTTGTGTATTAGTTTATGTTCTGATTGCTTTCATATCTACAGTAGTATCTGTTTTGTAACTACAGTAGCATCTGTTTTTATTTGCCGTATTATTATTTATGCTTTATATTGCATGCACCCGGCTGCTTTAATATCATCAGTAGTATCTGGTCAACATAGTCGCTGTCCATTGTCACGTGGGTGCTGAAATGTGGTCATGAGGTGGTGCGCTGTGCACACAGGAGATGTGATTCAAATCATTATGTTAGTGCTGGTATTAATGCTCTAATATATTCTTCATCGCCTACTAGTAGCTCAACCTTGGTCCGTAGATAGCCTGCAGGCCTGTTTATGATTCTTGAAACTCTAATGTGGTCGGGTTTTTTTTCTGGGCTGGTACCGACCACAAGTAAAAAAACAAACCTTGTGACAAGGTATTAGAAGTGTGGGGGTTTTGATATGGAGTGAGAAGGGTCATTAGAACATTAAGCTTTATTTCATTGCTTTGTCACCAACCTCGCTTACTCCAACTGTCTCCAAAATGTGGGTCAGAGAAGCTCTTTTTTTTTAAACTAATCTAATTTGCATGAGAGGTGGCTTGCACATCTTTCATGTACCGTTTTGTGTGTAGAACACAACGGTTTGTTGAAGCCAGTTCAGCCTCGGTATGCATCTACTCCATCGATAGCAACTTCTCTCTAGAAATAATTTGTGTTTGCTCTAAATAGATGATATACTCATATCTTTTATAACAATCAACTTTTTTCAACTCACTTGTTTCTCTCCTCAGCTCACGCAGTTTCTTATTGGTGTAGGTCTCTGGAGAGAGAGAGAGAGAGAGAGAGGGAGGGAGAGAGAGAGAGAGAGAGAGAGAGAGAGAGAGAGAGAGAGAGAAGAGGTGAGGAATAATAGTGTATGAAATGAACTTGGGAAAATGTGTGTGTATCATGGGTATGAGTCTGATCATGTGTGGTGCATGTTTGCGTGCGTGTGTGTGTGTGTGTGTGTGTGTGCTAACCTTCTAGTTCATTGTAATACAGGGTTCCATCCTGCTCTATGCTGTATTGTACACCGTGTGGCTGCATGCTGTAGGGTCGGCTGGCCTTGTTCATAAACACCACCCTGATGGTGTCCTGCTCTTCAGCACGGATCACTGGACCTACACACACCAAGACACACATACACACACCAAGACACACACACACACACACACACACACACACACACACACACACACACACACACACACACACACACACACACACACACACACACACACACACACACACACACACACACACACAGACAGAAAGACAGACAGGTTATTGATAAAGAGACAACAGGTAGACAGACAAAGACAGAGATGTGAACCAGGGCAATTCCCTCTTAGGGGAGGTAGATTATTATGGTTACTCCATGCGAGTCTTGGGTGTTACAGATGCACACAAGCACTGTCGCCCATACGAACACACACACATACTGGACATCAATGGTTCTCAAACTTTTACGTTTCAAGCTCCCCTTAACTCTGACAGTATACAAATGGAACTAAATGGACCCTAACGGGTCCATTTGTTACAGACTTAAGGGTCAATTTAGACACCCCTAAAGGAACCCAGAGAGTCCCTAAAATCCACATTGAGAACCATTGCTGTACATGGATACATTTGAACAACAAAATGGGAAAAAGGATCTAAATAAGGCCAACCTTAGCATGGCCTACATTTACCCAGAATTCCAAGGTGCAGTTCCTCTGGGCTGCGGAGCATCTTAGTGGTGAAGGTGTTGTCAAGGTATTCCACGTAGCGAACTTTCTTATAGCGACTTCCAATACGGTTACGGCCTTTGGTTACAAATTCAGCAGCTTCACTACACACACACACACACACACACACACACACACACACACACACACACACACACACACACACACACACACACACACACACACACACACACACACACGGAGGAAAGCATTCAATATATATATATGTGGCAATAATTTGGTGCTCCTCTCTTAATCTCATTCATTACTGTCACTTCTATCAAAGAATAACTATGCTGCTCTAATCCCTTTAGTTGTACGTACATTACTGCATGTCTGTGTATACTGTATGTTTGTGTTTGATGGCCATATGTACAGTATGTTCTTGTGTTTAGTGTCTGTCTGTCTGTCGGATCCTCACAGCACAACAGGAAAGGACCCTGGGTGGAGTCTATACACAAGAATGCTACGAATGGCACTAGGTGGACAGACCGCCTCAGAAATGTGGGGGACCTACCACGGGTCACAGGCAAAAGGATGAGGCTGGCTGGGCACTGCGTCAGGCACCCGGAACTAGTGGCAAGCAAACTGACACGGTGGGAGCCGACCCAGGGCAAAGCCAGGAAAGGAAAGAGGCGCACCACCTACGTAGATGCACTGTGGCGCGACAGCTTAGCTAACAACACTGCCGAGCTCAAGACCCTGATGCTAGACAGGAGGGTGTGGAGGGCAGCGATTCAGGAGTCACGAGTTGGTTTTGGCTAGACACATCGCATCGTTACTGTAGATCAGTTATGGTTAAGATTAGTGCAAGGGGATAAGGAATGAATGCATGTGTGCGTGCGTGCGTGCGTGTACGTACCCAGCCGTAGGCAGAGTAGGGGCATAGTCCCAGACCGCTTCCTCAGCAGCAATGAAGAACAGTCTTGTCTCACCGTTTGGGCGGGGCTTATGGACGTTAGGGAAACACTTCTTGATCTCAAATATAGCCTGCATGCCAGCTGGAGAAGACCACACAATATTTCAACCAATGGTTCGCAAACATTTTTATGCCAAGGACCCCCAAATGTATATTATGCATTTTTAGCCGCAGACCCCCAAAAACATTTTGTGCCAGGGACCCCCAGATTGTTTTGTTAAAAATATTATTATTGATTATTTTATTATAATCCATTAAATTGATTAGTAAAAGTTAGGGAACAAAAGGAGGAAAACAACTTTAATGTTGTGGTTAAATGTGAGGGGTGGCAACTGCCAGTCCCTGAGACCCCAAAATGACGCCCCTGGCTACATACCCGTTAGGTGGTCGTTCACAGTGCATGTCACCAGCCAGTGACCGGGGTTGTCAGCTACCATCTCTACTGTGCTGGTGGAGGCGGGGAAAAGGCTGACGGTGTCTGTGTGATGGTTCAGGTGGGTCAAGATCTGACCGTGAAAGTGGACCGAGTGTATGTCCACCTGTCAATCACATTAGCAACGTTACTGTAAGTCTAAAGCAGTGGTTATCAACCCTTTTCATATCAAAGTTTATTCGGCATTTGAGCCACCGACCAGAGATTTAGACTTGGCTCTATTAAGGACTTCAAAGGTAAGAACTTGTGCTATTAATTGATTTAAGACGTGGAGGCGTGACCAATGCCATTTTGCTATTATGGGTGCGGTAATATGCGCACTGCACCAAGATGCTATGCTGTAAAACTGCTCTGAATTAGTCATGGGTGTGTTTTGGTGTTACTTTAATCAGTCCAATCAGAG
>NC_137607.1:48174247-48179247 GCF_963280865.1 Gymnoscopelus braueri | reverse complement strand
AACTCCAGTCCAGGACATAAACGGAGGTACAGGAACTGATTACAACACAGAGAGAGCAAACATGCAGCTGCACATACACATACACAAGGGTTAGGTAGTATTTGCGTGCGTCTATGACCCCAACCAAATGGGGACAACGGTAGTCAAAAGAAAACAAAGAAAAGAAAAGAGTGGGTATGACACACACATGAAGCACCCTGACAGGGAGGAAGAGACAGTGGTCCTTTAGCAAATGCTAATATCGGATTAGTAAACTAATTGTCTGGATAGTAATGTACAGCTTGTTATTACCTTGGGTCCACCTCCTGGTAAACTCGCCAGGTGCTTCCATCCACAGGTGAGAGCAGTCTCTTACCACGAAATACTCAAGAAGAGGCAACATCCCCCCAGCTTGTGTAGGGGTATGATACATGCAAAATGTATCGCACAGAGTATGACATAATCAGTAACAGGAAAGGTGGGCACCAAAATATTCTGGGCACATGAAAAACTGGGCAGTTAGGAAGAGTGGGCACTAGGGAAATGTGGGAACCAAAACAGAGTGGGCACCAGACCTCGGAAGAGTGGGCACCAGGAGAAGTCTTAGGGTTCTTGTCCACGGAATGCGATTCAGCGAGGCCCTGCAATGTTGAGGTTAAGGTTAGGCATAGTTCTGTGAGGTTAAGTTTAGGTTTAGGCATAGTTTTACTGAGGTAAGGGTTAGGGTTAGGTTAGGCATAGTTTTACTGAGGTAAGGCTTAGGGTTAAGGTTAGGCATAGTTTTACTGAGGTTAGTGTTAAGGTTAGGATAGGATAGGCATTGTTTTACTGGGGTTAGGGTTAGGCATAGTTGCAAAAACGCTATGAAGAAGTTCAACAAGGCAGAATTGACAATCACATAGCGACTACTGGCTAATCACAGCACGTCCTTAGTGTGGGAACTGGTGTGTGCCCGCAAGACTGCATTTCCCCCAAAAGGTGCCCAGTTTTCCCCCATAAGGGCCCACTCTTCTTGGAAGACTCCCCTAGCCTGGTTCCAGACGAATCTGCCTTTGTAAAATTGCATTGCACTTTAGCCCTTCCACGCAGTGTGTCGTGTGATATTGTCTGGCCACGCGAGGCTAAGACTCCCCCAAAGTGGGTGAGAGGACTAGAGAAGAGTAGGCAACAGGAAGAGTGGGCTTCCTGTTGTCTACTCTTCTCTATTGGCCAGTCTTCCCAGAAAAATGGTGCCCAGATTTTCCTAGTGCCCACGCTTCCTGTATTCACATAATCAGTAGAGACCGCTAACTGTGCATGCACTATAGATTGTATACTAGGGTAGGATTGGCTACCGGTATGTATGCATTCATGTCCTTGCTCTTATCTTCTTCCAGTGTGTTATATTGGGAAGTAGGTCAATGAATTAAGTCAGGCCAGGTGAAACTGGGAGTGGTAATGTTGATTGTCAATCAATGCCCCAGAAAGGTCTGTGTCCTTGTTTCTGAAGTCTCTCCCCAGCCAAATGCAAACATTCACATTCAAAATAACACAATGACAAAGACATTTACAATGGAACATATTTATTTACTCAAGGCAACACAAACAAACATACATTAAAAAAATATGATACTAAATATAAAATGTCTTTAACACTGAGCTAGCATCCAGAAGACATCAAGACAAAAATTACAGAAGTTTCTTAAAATGGTAACAAATGTCATATAAAACATAACACACACAAAAAACATTAACCTGTCTCTGTGTCAAAGAAAATCCAACTGTGTTCCAACTATAGAAACAAAAAAGAACAGAACGGAAATTTCCATTCATAGCAATGCTGTGCTTCTGTGCCAAACATGGAAGAGGAAGTAATCAATGTATGGGGTACTCCATGACAAATGGTGTCTGTGAACACTTATGAATTATCTATATTATTTTATATAGGTTATATAGTCATTCTTAGAACCACACAGAATTCAAAGGGATTACAAGGATAGTTCCTGGTGTATTATGGTAATCCCCTTTGGCAGTCTGTACATGGCGGTTGAAAAACAGCATCGTTTGTGGACAGTGGCACATTTGGTATACCTTAAATTCCAACAATATTCATCCACAGAACCTGAACTTCAATTATAATTCAAATTCTATGCTTCAGCCAAACAACTCTTCTGCCATAGTAAAATATATCAGTTTCCTGAGTCTCCTACACCAATAAGTTTGCTTCCATAATAAGTCTGTCAAACAGTATTGTAGGACAGCCATTTTACGTGTATGAGCCAAATGGCAATTTAATACTGTATATTTGAACATAAATACAATTTCCATCCAGTGTAATTATAGACACACTTTTCATAAGAATCAGTAGTGTAGTTGATACACAGGTATACATGTTATTGTTATATCCACCTCTTTATATGGGATTACAGCAGTGACTCTCAGCACTTTTTCATTTCCAATCTAGGCTACACTGTAGAATCCTCTGTGTTTATTTAACTATGAGTGTGTATAAATGGAAACAAATAAACCCACACTCACAGAGTCCCACCAATTACCTTAACCAATTGCAACCTGGCGTCCCTATCTTGGGCAAGTCATTATAGGCAAATATTTTTGAAGAAAATCTAAAATGTCCAGACATTTTCTGAAACTTTCACAAATAATGAAAATAGAAGTGGTTAATTACCATTGGCCACTATTAGATGGTGAGGTTGCCATATACCACTGACTAGATGTTTCATCTACAGTACCAGGTTGACAATGATTCTATGTGCACTAGCTGACCCTAACCAACATTCTGAAGCCTACAGAGTGTTTTGACAGGAGATGACAGGGGATTAAGGCAACATGATTAATAAAAAAGAATACACTGAAATCGACAGATGAATTGTGCCAATCATCCAGCGATTAGCACCAAAATGTATTAATACTTTGAATGCTTCTCTCTGTTGAGAGAGTCACAACAAGAGAATTAGCTTCTGGTTATTATCATTATTGACAATAGGCTGTCATTTTAACAAAATATAGATAGATATAACTAAAAAGTCAAAGTGAAATACAGTTGTACTGGTTACACTGACATGGCTGTCAAGTGTGAGTGCATTATGTCTGGACTGCAAGGCTATACATACACAGTAAAACCCTCAGAGTTCATTTATCCACGTGTAACCCCGAGAGTGCACAAATGGAACCAAATGGACCCATAGGACTGTACTGTGTAAGTATGGATATGGATGCATAGATAGATATGGATGCATAGGCATTGGTGTTGGCACACATGTATGTACACATTTTGCATGTCGAATGTGTCAATAGACTGAGGTTGTGTGCATGTCTGCGTTTGTATAAACACTGACGTTAGATGGGTGAATGCATGCATGTATGCACTGTATCTGTGTGTGCATGTGAGCAGGCACACGTCCGTACTGTATATGCAGACTCGCGCTTTTCTGTTGTGTGCATTATGTGTTCATGTGCATGTCTACAAGACCTCTAAGCATTGAGACTGTATTCCTGTTTGTAGCAACAGGGCCTGCAGACAGCATTAACCAAACCATTCCCCAGCTGTAGAAGACAGATAATGAACTCCAGTGTTGCCAGGCCCAGTAACACACACAACAGAGTCACATGCCACTCTACTATGTGGACAGGCTGTAGACACTCTGACCATGACTCAGGCTCCAACAGATACCTGAGACAAACAGAAGAGGGGAGAGGGAAGGGGCACAAAGAGAGGAAAGGACAATTAAAGAAGGAAGGCAGGGAGAGGGAGAGGGAGAATCAGAGAGAAAGAGAGAGTGGGAGACAGAGGGAGAGTAGATCAGATGCATGACCCTCCAAAAACAGTGTTAAGAAAGGATAGTCTATTACACTATTTCTACATGCATACAGATAATATTGTGTTATGTAAACATTTTTCTTTCAAATTACTGTTACACTGATTAATTATACCTAAAAGGAAAAAAAGTGTGCTATGTGTGTAAAAAAGTGTAAAGCATATTTAGGCTGCTGTTTTTACTTGTAGAGGTTTGTTCTTGAGTGCAAGAAAACCAATAAACCATATGCACAACAAGGTTTGCATATAGTTAAAATGGTTCACTAAAACATTCTTTGATATGTATGGATAATGCACTATATGCGATACAATACTTTAATACAACAATCAGGTTTGTTGCTGACAGTGTAGGGGAAAAAACATAACTGCACTTTGACCTTTATTGTTTTTATGCCTCAATAATGTTTTCTATTTCATTCCATCTGTTCTTTATTTTTTTGGAATGTTTGTTTAATGCTGCATGTAAAGCCCATTGAACTACCTTTCTGTATACAATGTGCTATACAAATAAACTTGCCTTGTTAATGTTGTAATGCTTATACACAGTCTAAAAGACCCACCAGCAGCACCTAGAGGCTGTGCTTCTCCTTACACCCAACCTGAGCATACATAGTATATTCAGGTTCTAGAAAGGCCATGGGGACACCAAAATCAACAGGGTTCCTCCAGTTCCTCAAGTAGTCAACATACTGTATTATGAGATGTCTGCAATGGCCTGAGGGTGGCGCTAGAATCAACATCATGAAGTCACACTAGAACTCTTGAGGCATCAGGTCGAGCCAAAAATAATGTGCAAACCAGGGCATCACCAGTCAATGTGCTGATGAAAAGAGGCACTCGCCTCACCTTTGAATGCTTACATCTGGTTGTGGGGCTGCTAGTGGGGCTAAAATACTCAATGAAGACTAATCCCATACATGTACACGCACACACACAGACAGACATACAGTCATGCTGACAGTGGTACATTCATACAGTACCTAACAATCACCCACATATCGTTGCTGTCGGGTGGAAACCGTGTATTTCCAAAACAGTTCCTTTTTATTATTTTCAAAACCTCTTAAAATAGTGAAAATAGCAGATCTACAAGCTCACAACGCGTTGTGAGCTTGTAGATTTGCTATTTTCACAACTTTTGTGCGACATTCTTGTCTGATGATGAAGCAGGGCATTAATAAAAAATAAAAATAAAACATAAAACATT
>NC_137607.1:48045687-48174047 GCF_963280865.1 Gymnoscopelus braueri | reverse complement strand
CTCTGCTGCTCTACCATGACCATGACAGTGGTAGTGATAAATTATATTTTCAGAGTGACTCTTGACCGAACAGTCCTGAGACAGAATAGGGTTGTGACAGGCCTTCGCTTCCCTTCAGTACAATTTGTAGCAGTGGTTCTCAAAGTCTGGTCTGGGCCTGGGGACCCCCCAGGGGTCCAGGCGGTCCTCAGCCAAATCAGTTCATATAGCATCAAAAACAGGTTAACCACTTTAACCCTATATACATCAGCTATTGGAAAAACATTTTCAAACACAAATCTTGAATGGGGGTTGGCACAAACGTTTTCTCAGATAGGGGTCCGCGGACAAATGCATATTAAATTGGGGGTCTTTGACATGGAAATCTGTTGAGAACCACTTGTTCGTAGGACTTTTAATAATAATGGTGGAAGGGTTAGTTCCTCACCATTAAGCCCTCATTGTAGCAGCAGTTACATTTCCCCAGGGTGGTGAAGACCACAGCTGGAACCAGCATCTGGAATGAGAAGAAAATAACACTTAAAAAAAGGATTCAGACAATGCCTTTTAAAAAAAGAAATATCCTGCACGTCTGCTCAGTAGAGTTGCTCCATTGCACTGTAAAATCCTGAGTTCTAATTTGACTCTGTACTCGGATTTGACCCACTGTCTTGCTACATTGCAAGTTGCACATACAATACATACAAATACAATATTGCGTATCGTTGCTGTCGGGCAGATTCACAAGCGACGCATTTTGAGCTTGTAGATCTGCTACTTTTGCTACTTTTGTACACGTATTTGATTCCTGAAAAAATCCTAACAGTTTTGGACATATCCACCCGACAGAGACGATATTAGGCTATATATCCACAATATTTTCTCCATGTGTGTGGGATTACAACAAATTAGTTATGGACTCTGCTTCTGCATTAATACATGCCGTCTGATCAGTTCTACTTACTCTTCTGCTTTCCTACTGACATAATTCATAATTAAAGGTTTTATTGATGAAGAATTTCAAGGTTGAACCGTGAAATTCTTGTACTCTGACCTTCCTCAACAGTCTGGAACAGCGCTACTCAACCCGCGGCCCGCGGGCCGCATGCGGCCCGATCGCAGCGTCTTGGCGGCCCCCTCATGGTCCAAAAAAAAAAAAAAAAAAAAAAACTTTTTTTTTTTTTTTTTTTTTTAAGCACAGGATAACAATATACATTTCCGTTCAAATATATGGGTTGCTAAAACATTTTTCAAAAACAAACAGACAGGTGCGTCAATTGTTACAGGTATAATGCATAGTTTTCTATGCATTTCGGGTTTTTGGGGGGGTTTGACCCCCAAATTTTTCCGGCGGCGCGCGCCCAGGATAGGTGTCTGCCACTGGACATACACACAACACAAAATAAACTGGTACAGTGAAAAGAATATGATGTCAAAATGTACATTTTCTTGTGTGTTACAAAATCGAAAAATCCAAAATAGGATCGTAATTTTTATGGCGGCCCCTTGGACTTTTGGTATTTTGCTGAGTGGCCCCTGAGCCATCTTAAGTTGAGTAGCCCTGGTCTGGAATATATATTATGTACTATTTTAGGCCCTGATGTCATCAGTATTATGCTAGGCCTGCCCATTATGCTAGGGTGGGATGGCTCAGGGTAGAGGACAGAGTACAGCAACTTGCAATGGGCCTGGTCTTCAAGATACGCAAGACTACAGAGACACCCATGTACCTGTCAGACTACTTCAATAATGTAAACAAGACCAGGAGACCTGGTTCTGCCAGACCCAGACTTCACATGACGTGTCAGCCTGTGTCTATGCCCATGTATGGACGAAAGGGGGACAGACTTTTATGGCTGGGGCCTAAGGGCCTAAGGACAAAGTGACCAAAACCTGTTTTTTGCCCATGTATGGAGAAAACAGGTACAAAACATGCCCATGTATGGACGAAAGGGGGACAGACTTCTATGGCTGGGGCCTAAGGACAAAGTGACCATGCCCATGTATGGAGAAAACAGGTACAAAGCCTCATGTAAGCCAGACCCCCTGGGTCCGGCAAAGACACACACAGGCACAACACCAGGAGCTCCACTGATCTCGTTCAACCCAGATTTGACACGAACAACATTTCGTTCTACTGCTATGCCACCAAAATGTGGAATGCCCTACCAACACACATCAAAAAGTGTGACTCCTTACCCTCCTTCAAGACCATAAAAGAGCACCTGTCGGTCCCTGTATAAAGTCTAAGCTTAACACCAGAAATTACCCCCCCACCCCCCAACATAAACGTTTTTATTGCTACTAGTGTTGATAATGTCTTGTATATTATTGTATATTATTGTATGTCTTTAAATGTCTCGATGAATTGAATACACAGAACCACAATGGAAACAAACCCTTAGGCCTTTTTGTGTTATCCTTTTAGCACCAATGTATAATCGTACCATGCTGTACTATTTGCAAACTGTTAATAAAGTATTCAATCAATCAATCAAATGGCCCCTTTTGTGCCCATTTATGGAGGTGACTGATTTGTTTGCGCCTGATGCCATGACGACACATAGAGGTTAGACAACACACTTTGGATATATATTTGGCTTTTTATTATGTATATATTTTTTAAAGCTAAATATGAATATGAAAAAGTGTGCAAGCAACTGCACAGAATGTAATCTGTAAAACCGTGCCTAATATCTTTACTAACCAGTTTTCACAATACTGAACAACAACAACCCAGAAACAAAGAGAGAGAGAAAGAGGGAAAACTATGACAATTCTACATCCCATTGTATGAGGGCATTTCCTGTCCTTCTCCTCCTCACATCTCCCCCCCTCTCTCTTTCTCTCCTTCCTCGTCTCCTCTTTCCTGTCTCCTCCTCTCTCCTCTCTGTTTCTCCATCACAGAGGTCAGGGACTCTAAATCACATCCTCACAGAGGGAGGGAAGTTCTCAAGGTTTGACACACAGAAGTACATGCACGGATTCACACACACACACACACACACACACACACACACACACACACACACACACACACACACACACACACACACACACACACACACACACACACACACACACACACACACACACACACACACACACACACACACACACACACACACACACACACACACACACACACACACACACGACACGCACACACAGATCAAAACATCACCACATAAACATCCTGGATGCCCCCCCTAAAGAACTATATCCTTAACGTACAGGAAGACAGAGAGGGAGTGAGTCAGTGTGAAGAGGGACTGAGAGAGCACGGGGTAAAGAGAGACAGAGGAAGGCTGGGAGAGTGAGAAGGAAAGAAAGAGGATGTGAGAGAGAGAGGATGACAGATAACTATAGATAGATTCACCCCAGAGGGTCCAACTTTGCTCTTTGACTGTGAGTGTTCTGCCATTTCCAGAAAGACAGAACTGACAAAAAGAGAAGAAAAACAGCCAGATGAGAGGAGGCAAAGGTCACAAAGACACAGCATGGTGCGCACAGATCCCCAGAATAACCCTGATGACATTTATAACCTTTCCAATCTAAAGTATTTAGCATGTTCTGTAGCCTGATGAATCTTCTGTTTACACTTCGACTGAAGTAAATCTACAGACACAACCAAGGCAGGAATTTCAGGGAGGCCAAGAAAAATGTGCATGTCCTGAGGCCACTGTGGCCTTAATGCCCCAGCTGACTGTACCACTTTCTCCTCTGTCTCTTTCTTGTCAATATGTAGACACCAGTGTCTCTCTCTTGTCATGTAGACACCAGTGTCTCTTTCTTGTCATATAGACACCAGTGTCTTTTGTTGAGATTCTGAATTCTTAACTCCCTGAGTCCCCATCTCTAAACCAATCCAGTAACTTTGATTGGTCCAGGGCTGAGCATGGATACCATCATTTATTTAGTTCACTGCAGATAGTCTACATTCAATTTTAAATCCTCCTTAACCCTTAAAGCCAATTAATTATGGACTAAAATCTTGTTTTATTTGATGGCCTTCCTGACCTGGCATTTGGCCTTTGTGCCCTAAAAAAATGGACAGCACCAAAGGCCAAGTGGCCTTGACCCTAGAATGACAAAATTCCAGGCCTGGACACAACCATGTTTCTAGTCTGGACGGTATAGGCTAGTTTAGTAACCGAATGTATAGCTCCAAAACTAAGTGAACAAACTGGAACAATGGGAGCTGAATTAATGTATCCTCATGGAAATCAGAAAGGCCCAAGTAGTGACCTTTAAAAATAATTAAAGGAATCAATTCAATTCAATCAAAGCAATTTTAACCAGAGCTACTGTGTACATAATCTACAGGAGTTGTATTAACAATCAGCAGAGCGGCAATTGATGCACCTTACAGTATATATTTACTCCATTCATATTAGGGACATTTAACACATCGGGTGCCAAACACGGTCTGAACCGTGTTTGCGCAGAGTAGCGGTCCGGTGCCGAACACGGTCCAGACCGTGAAATATGTCTTTTTGTTTTTTTCGTTTTTCTCCACACGGGCGGGGCTAGAGCAGCTCTGGGAGTACCCATTGTGATCTTGAGAAGGATAGGCCAGATAGATCACCGGAAACAAAAACATGGCTCCCATCCACTTCCTGTCTATTTCCTTCTTTAAAACACCTATATCTCCGAATCTGTTTCCGGTGGGGAAAACCGGTCATGCGCGATGCGCGATCCCCCCCCATTGTAACTCGCGAGTGAAATGTTATCGTTCCAGGCTGTAGCCAGGGTCATCGTGCAACATGAATGGATGTTTTTTTTACATGGATTTGCTCCTCGTGGAGTCTAGAGCTTTAAACAGCAAAGCGCAGTCAATGGGGAGAATGCTGGCACCCAACGTAAGTTGTTATGAAAAAATGCTGGCACCCAATGTGTTAATACCTCTGACCTGTTTTCCTTGTTTTCTTTTTATCTCTATTATTTTCCTCTTTCATGAAAACTGCAAATGATGGGAGCTTTTACAACAAACAATTTCGCCCACATTTTTACACCTGAGCAACCCAAGACTACGTCACCTGTGATGTAGTCTCGCGTAGCCACTAGCCAGACAACTTTTGACGCTATAATCCCCCCCCAGGACCCCTGCCCTGGGGGTCCCCGGACCCCACTTTGAGAACCAATGCTTTAGAGAAAGGCCCTATGTAAATGTACTTAAACAAAACAAAAACAAGTGAAAATGTTGGTGCATAGGGAGTGCTAGAGTAAAGGCCATGGGTCAGTATCGTTAATCCTACAATCTGCCTATCAGATTATGAGATATATTGTGTGCAATAAGAGGAAAGGTCATGGGGGTCACTCAAAATGTTAGGCTACATTCTCCAGGGAGCATGAATGCTCTCAGCAAGTTTCATGGCAAATGCATGTGTCAAAGTCATATTTAGGGTGATATCAGGTTAAGTGGGCGATCACCCTAACTGGCCCAAGACAGGGGTCAGTTCCATTATGTAATAAACATTATTTGTAATACAAATTGTGCTCAAAGATGTCTTTATGTAGGTTATGCTTTCAAGGAACAAATATAAATATTGCCTTTTATTATACAGTGTTTATGTGTCTGCAGTTGTACAAACTATGCAACCCTTCCTTTTGTCTTGGATCTTTTTCATGAACAAATTAATGAACTAATCAAATGAAACATTTTATAGTGTGACACTTAGTACATACAAACGCAGCTCTCGCTACTGTTCAACAAGTCTAATCTGGTCCAGGAAAATACAATATCTCCTCTGTTCTATAAGTAAACCAAGCAGAACGGCTCCTTTCTGCTCAGTCAATGGGTAGTGGGTACAACTATCATACAGTATATAGGGCACATGGATTTAACCATGAATTGACACAACACTCCTTTGTTCACAATGAACAACAGAGACAAACAACTCCCCCAAAAGATGCAATCAATATATTCAATCCACAAACGTGAAATAAAGTGACATTTTTTGATACACATGGTCTATGGCACAAAGCCACAACTAATCATAAATGCACAAAACTGACTTTATTCTTTTATTATTCTTTTTTTTGTAAATTAACACTCAAATCTTGAGTGTTCATTATAGTTCATTCACATTCATTATAGTCTAGTACACTGGGAATTGCATGTGGTCCCTGATCATGCATTTAGAAACATACTGTAGGAAAGAGAAGACTGTCTTTTATTTTTATTACAAATCTTTCCACATGTTGAGAAACTAAATGACCTGGTGACCTATGATGACACATCAATGTTGTAATTTACTTGAAGTGAAGGAATTCCACCGAAAAAGGGAGTTTGAATCTCAAGAAGGAGTAGTGTACCAGATTGCCTGGTTGAGTCATCATTAGGAAATATATATCGCACAACTTGTGTTTGCTCGTGTGTGCTCGGCGCTCATACAATCAGTGTATCAGTTAACAAGAGTTTAATATGGAATATTGGATAAAGTAAGAGAACGGAATTAGGGTAACCGTGAGATAAGAATAGATCAATGGTTCTCTACCTTTTTTGAGCTCTGGACCACTAGCATATTTCAGTTAAATAATGACCAATAAGGGCTTGATATAGCCCATATCCCCACCCAACACAACAGTGGTCCCCAGGTTGATTCTTAGCTAGGGTGGTGGTCCCTGGTTCACAATCAGTTGAAAACCCCTGCTCTAGTACACTCATCAGTCTACTCTAGTACAAGCTGCCCACTGTGCACTAATTGACCCCTGCTGCCTGTCTCAACTTACCACTTGAACCTTACAGAATACTTCATTGACCGGAGTCCCCCAGGGGTCTACTGTATAGGATAGCTCCCTTTTTCCCCTCTACACCAAATGTCTTCACAGAAATACATCTCAAGCTTGTAGATCTGCTATTTTTGCCGAATGTTTGCCCCAGAATAAGCACACTAGGGTTCATGTGGTTAAAATTATTCTATTAGCACTTGTGTCATACAGTATTTCGGTCAAAATGCAGTTCCACGAAATTCTGTTTTACAAAATTTGTATTCCAAAGTCACACTAATCCCTTTCGTAAATAAAGCTAAATAAAACACAACACGTCACTACTGTCTGAAACTATTATGTTAGGGATTCTGGTCCCTGCTCATGCCTGCCTCTATTTCATGCAAATATTTCAAAGATGCATAACTAGATATACAGTATAATACAAATATAACATTTTGCTGTCCATGTAGATAAACATATGCCAAAGTAACCAAAATTCTCAACAAGGAGACACCAAAAATAAGTAACCTAAACTCAAAGGAGATTTCAGCTGAATGGAACATATTGAATTGAAGTCCCTCGTGACAGCACAAGAACTAGCCACTTCAAAACTAGTGAAAATTGTGGAAACGTGCAGTAAAGAGAAGAATCATCTTCGTTCACCAGAGGGACAATTCTAGAATCAGACCTTTTGGGGCACAGCCCCTAAAGGCCACCGGATAACAGTTGCATTAAAATACATTAAAACATGATTATTTCAGCATACCTGAACACTGAACAGCATACATACAACACTTCCTGAGTCCCTGCTGACTCATTAAGGACAATGAAAGTGTCTCAAAACAAAATTGCACTGATGGGAAATGTTTATGCATGTATATTATGAAATTAGCCATGACATTACAGACACAAGGAGATTATAAGTATGATACTATTGATGGTAGGAGGATGGAGGACAGCCTACCACAACTGAAACACAAGATGCTATTAAGTTACAAAACCCAGACAGAAAACCATATATTTGGACATGCCAAACTGTTGAAAACACATCGGTCAGAAGAAAAATAAGCAGCAAACACAAACTTGCCATATTGTCAAAAATAAGTGGAGCACCCCTAAAAACAGTCCTGGCTGGTTTACCAGAACCTTCCCCTTTCAACTGAAACTTCTATAATTAGCTCTAAATATAGAGAGAAGATTAACCACTTGAAGCCCAGCATCCATATTCTGGGGGTAACATTTGCCAGAAATAGCAGATCTACAAGCTCACAACGCGTCACAATGCGACGCACTGTGAGCTTGTAGATCGGGTGTTTTTTGGCGAAGAGATATGGTGTACCGTAGATGGAAAAAAGTGGTCTAAGTACAGTTGTAACTCAGGTCAGTTTTGACTAAGAATAGACGGTTTAAGTGGTTAAAAGACTGGAGTACTTTCTACTCACCAGCAGTCCTCCACCTCCTAGTCCACCAAAGTAATAGATGAATTTGGCCAACTGGCCCTCCTGGATGTAGGTGATCTCTCCCATAGGAAACAGCAGCAGCAGGTTGGCTATGATAGAGCATAAGGCTAGGGGCAGCAGGGCCAGCCCCAGAGACCTCGCGAATCCCACTGAACAGCACATAGCACACCCAAAAACACAACCGCAGGGACCAGAGGAAAGCAAGGGAATGGACAGACGAGAGAGAGCCAGAAAGAGAAGGAGGGGTGGGTCAGGCCAGCTGGAGAGGAAATGAACAAATACTGATGGGGGCCTGTTGAATGTGTGTGTGCATGCGTGTACGTACGTATAAACAGACTCTCCACCCTTACAGAAGGACTTCTGCCATGACGCAAGGCACCTCAGGAGAGCATACACTTAGGCCCATGTGGACACGTACACACACACACAGGAAGGGGTCTGAACAACTCCTGTGGAGAGCTGAGCCAGAGAAATATGACAAATCCCACAAGAACAGAGACCACAGTGTGTGTGTGTGTGTGTGTGTCCAACATTCTGGACAAAAGAACTAAGCTCCCTCAGAAATACTGTGTCTCATTAATGCTAACTTCACAGCATCTCAATTCCACTTCTAAATGGAAATCATTTTGCCTAGCCCCCCCCCCCCCGCACGCACGCACGCACGCACGCACGCACGCACGCACGCACGCACGCACACACACACACACACACACACACACACACACACACACACACACACACACACACACACACACACACACACACACACACACACACACACACACACACACACACACACACACACACACACACACACACACACACACAGAATATGTAAACACAATGGCCGTAGTGCAGTGAAATCTTATAATACAATTAAGAAAACTTAGCAACAATAGTAATTCATTAAAGTGAAAAAGTGTATCAAGTGTGTACAGTCTGTAATTGTAGACCATTTCTAAAATAACCTTATTTGTGTGCAAAAAAAATAAAAAAATAAAAAAAAGAAAAAACAGTATGAACGTACCGGTATACAATTTACTGAGGTATGATATATAACTATGCATTATGTTGCAGTCAGGGGAAAAGTATCCAGAAAAACAAATGCATGATATAATGGCAGAAGAAACTAGCAACCGGGAAATACAGAAAATAAAGTACTGTATGTGCATGCAGCAGAAGGGTGGCCAAATAAATGTATACAGTACATAGTGCAGGAGATGTGCAAGAGATTTCAACATTTAAAAAAAGAAAGACAAAAAAACACCAAATGTGTGCTCTGTTGTGAGCAGAATGAAGACAGTTGACCTGGCAGTTTGGTCCTTGTTCAGGGCTATGTGTCAGTACTGTGACTCTATGTCCCTTCTCGCTGACTCTCTCGATCAACATGATAACTCAGCAACTCTATCTAGGTCCTACATGGGCAACTGGCGGCCCGGGCGCCACATGCGGCCCCCACCTTCACTTAATGCGGCCCACAGGTTAATATCGGAATACTGATATATTATTGATTTCAGCTGTTCCAATTCCCAACATGCAAACATGACCTGCTTTAATTGCTTCAGTCTATATTAGTAACTTAATGACTAGTATTAAAATTCTATTGTCTTTTTTATGTCCAATGTTTCTGTATTTAAGTTCTTACAATTAATATAAGTATAACTAAATGCATTTGAAATTAAATAAAAATGTTACTTTTCAGGATTCCAATTCCATTTTGCTACTTTTGTGTGACATAGAATGGCAAAAAAAAAGGAAATACAGAGAGACAGTATGTAATGTGGCCCTCTGGAGTGAGTGTGGAAATATAGTGGCCCTCTCCATCATCAAAGTTGCCCACCCCTGATCTAGGTCAACAGGTCATAACAACTTCTACTGGATGTATGACCTCTTTATTTGGACCCTGCATGATGTGTCAGAGGCTGAGCTATATTTATAGTGAGTGAGTGAGTGAGTGAGTGAGTGAGTGAGTGAGTGAGTGAGTGAGTGTGTGCGTGTGTGCGTGCGTGTGTGTGCGTGTGTGTGTGTGTGTGTGTGTGTGTGTATGTGAGGGGTTTCATAATTGTAATGAGTTTTATAATCCAGCTGGAATGCAGCAGATCCAGATCAACTGGACTGTAATCTGGAGTTGACAGCTACGAGGCACACTAAGAAATTCCATTAAGGAGCTCATTTAACAAGCAGTAGACCCAATTAACGTAGCTTATAAAAGACAGAGTATGTGAGTGTTTGGGTGGACAGAACACATAGCACATGGCACTGGAAGGATCGGGGCAAGTAAGGAGATCAACAGCAAACAACATGCACTTCATCTTGCTGTTTCTACTTCAACAATTTGCCACTGCTGCTGCTCTGCAACAGCAGACATACAAACCAACAAAATACATGTCTGGGAACCTAAAAACAGTCTATTTTACGGGCTACTGAATGGACTTCAAATGAATGGAAATCGATGGATGAGTAACATTACTACTATAACATGACTAGCCTACAATGTTCACTTGCATACAATCGGCCTTACAATACAGGGACCCTGGAATCTTTTGGTAAAATAACATTTATGCACAGTAATTTTGGCCTTTTTTTCCCTGTCTTCTTCATAACCCACCTCTGCTACCTGACACCATGTTTGAGCGATCTATACTGGTTTTCACATTTATTTCCATTCCATCTTCATATCTATCCGTTGCCTCTCCTCTATTCTGTGCTCTTCCATTTCTTTTTGTTTTCAGCTCAGGCAGCATGATGTGGTCAGGGACAGCAAGGCGTGTCCCTGCTACTAAAAATACATTTGCCGATAACACACACCGCCCAGTGTCACACATGCATAGGTGCAAAGGGATACACATACAACACCCGCCATAATATCACACACCCATACATCCATACACAGAATGTCCACAGAGCACAATATGAATAACAAAGGTGCATGATGGCATACCCATACTCTAACCAACATGGTTCTCTCTCTCTCTCTCTCTCTCTCTCTCTCTCTCTCTCTCTCTCTCTCTCTCACACACACTCTCTCTCACACATGAGGGTTAAACCAAACTGCTTGAACATGTGTTGAAAATCCAGCGAGTAATGATTATTTTAATTATGGAGAGAGGGACCTCCTGCTTCAATAGACATACATGGTGGGGCATACATTAGGAGACACGGCTCGCCTTCCACAATATGGTGGCTGCGATGATGCATCGGTCCAATGAACAGCAGCGGACAATGAGCTATCTAGTTTATTTACTATGGGGCTCTCAGGTTGATGACTCAGACAGAAAGCAGGAAGTCCCTCAATGACCTACTTCCTGCTGCTTAAGTTGACATCAGCCTGATATACCAAGACAAGAATGGCAAGACTCACCATCTCCGGTTTACTTCCCATACGTATCTGCGTGGAGTAGGTGACCACCTTTTTGAGACCGGAAGCAGGTTGTAGTCTATTCATTCCAATGGAAGAGTGAACGTGAACACAACTTCTGAACCATTCTTTAGCCTAATGGTCACTGAACTAAATATTGGACCCGATCCCGTCACAAGCCACACAAGATTCACAAGTTTTTCATACTAAAACGGCTTTTTTCAAAGAGACAAATCAGGAGAAAATCTACTTTATTATCAACCTTTCTCTTTCCCAGCAACACACTCTCGCGGGAGTAAACATAGGACGTTCGCGAGATTTGCCATCAGACGCCGGCAAACATGTTTTGTTTTTATTATTTAAGTTTGTTGCATAATCTTGCCCTTTAGGTACCCTTTACTTAGCCTGGTGGGCTAATTAAGAGCAAATTTAACTATAAGACAACAATAATGTTATAATAGTCTAATAATTTCCTTTACAGTGACAACCAAATGTGTGTCTGATGTGTTTTTGTATTGTCTCGTATACATTTATTTTATCACATTATGCTGCTGTGACACCTCAATTTCCCTTCAGGGTAATTAATAAAGTATCTCATCTCATCACACCTGTCGTCCATCTCAAAAGCTGTTTTCTGTATTTCAACATCAATTAAAAAAAAGATTCATGAAAATAAAAATTATAGAATTATAGAAAACCACAGTGACAGACAACCATCATTCAATGATGTTTGAGAATAATAAGAATCTACCATGAGTTGGACAATGGACAATATTTGGTAGAATTAATTTTGTTTAATAATATACACAAAAATAATTATCTATGGTATTCTTTGAAGTTGGCAATGAAAATAACAATCAATCTTAAGAAAGAATGTGAATCTAACACTGCTGGATTTCTCCAAAAATCAATTTTAATTCAATTCTACTGCATTCATTTTTCTTCATAAAATAATATGCAATCAACCTGTCGTCTAACCTGAGATAATTGAAGGAGGCATACAAAACACTGGCAGCAGGAGTTGTGTATTTCTGACAAACAACAGACCAAGTGTAAACAGTTGCTACATATTTCTCTACTCCACTGCACCCCTAAATTACAGTACTTTTCACTCTAGCACCTTATAGTTATGTCAATTTTTACCTTTGACATTTAGCTTAACAGTAAGCTATAGAATATCCCCTACTTTAACTATTTGTACCATTATAATTATTACAATTTATGTCATTATCATACTATATCAGCGTTTCCCAAACAGTGGGTCACGATTAAATTTTAAAGATTATTTCAAAAGATTTAAAAACAAAAATAAAACTAAATGGATTAAAAAAAGTAAGAGGTAGTGAAAATAGCAGATCTACAAGCTCACAGCATGTCGCATTGTGACGTGTTGTGAGCCTGTAGATCAGATATTTTCACTAGTTTGGGTCCCGGGGAGACATCACATTTCTCTTTTGGGTCTCGAGCTAAAACGTTTGGGAACCACTGCACTATATGACCGAAGATGTGATCTAAACGTGTAAGGCAGCGTTGGAATGCTAAACAGTTTGCAGTACTTAATGAAGTGACTTTGGACTTGAAGCTTAAGTTTAGAGGATGAAGGATCAGAAGCACATGGATGGGTGGCTCATGGTTATAAACAACTTCACAGAACACAGGTTGGCACAATATGGGAAAACCCTAGACATGTTTTCCAGCAAAACAGGAATTCCCAGGAGAACTCTTCAGAGTCTTCACTGAGACACAGTTTCATAGCTAGTAGTCACAGATGATAAGCCAATGGTTCTCAAACCTTTTAATTTCAAGGACCCCAGAATGGTGTCCAGATTATGGGTCCATTTGGTTCAATTTGTACACGCTCAGAGGTACAGACCTGTAAGGGTCTATTTGGTTCCTAACGATCAATCATTTAGCTGGGGACCCCTTGACACTCCTCCAAGGAGCCCAGCTGGTCTAGTGCCCCATTGCACACCCGTCTGCTCTGGGATCTGACCCTGCCCACAGCACTCTGGTTGGATGATCGGCTTGACGGACAGATGGGTTCCACCAATCCCCCACAGTGATGATCTGACCCCGCCCAAACCGATACCTTTCATGTCCTGGGAGTATATGAATGAATGAAAGAATAATGAATAAATGAGTGAGGGTCTACGGATGACATCACACTTTTCTGTCATCTTGACAAATACGTTTGACTTGCACACTGGGTGTTATGACACCAAAATCAATGTTTATATGCTTTGTTTTGTTTTATCCCTATTTGCTGTGCTTCACTTGACATAATGTATGCAGTATCTGCCCCCAAAATCACAAAGAAAAAGTGGTTAGCTGTCATGGTATTTAAAAAATGTCCCCCTGGGGAAAAGGGGGGGAAATGGGGGAAGAATTTTGATGATGCAGCTTGCACCGACCATGCCACTGACGTATATCTGCCATGATCATGTCATGTGTTAAGTTGGCTCCTTTCATTTCTGGATAGATGGATAAATGGGTGACTTTGTGTCAAACCAGGCCATAATCACCCACAGCTTTCATGTTCATCATCAGAAACTGGAAAATTCTGATTTTAAATTTGACATTAATTATTTCAAATAATAGAATATTCCATTTATTAAAATATCTTCCAGTTATCAACGATCAGGCAAAATTTCAATACTAAAAACTAAAATACCACTTTCGTAGATCATAAAATAGTTAAAAAATAATGGCTTCTAGTACCAGTAATAATAAATTATGGAAGGTATGGAAGGTATGGAATAGTCTAACCCCATCCCTCAAAAAATGCAGTTCGCTGGGCTCATTTAAAACAGCCCTAAAAACTCATCTTTCTGGAGGCCATAAGAGGAGGTAGTACCAGTTTCCCGGTAGACAGACGACCCCCCTCCCCTTTTTTTTGTATATATTTTTTATTTTTATTTGCTTTTTTTTTGTACATAGTGGTATTTTTTCTCTGTATTTTTATGTTGATTTTTGAACTGTTTGGTTGCTACTATATATGTCTATGAAATTAATTCAAGGACCCCAACGGAAACAAGTCCGCAAGGACTTTTTTGGTCGGACCTTTTAGACAAAAGTATTATAAATGTTGTTTTACATTCTTTTGCCTAATAAAAATTTCAATCAATCAATCAATCAATTAATTTCAATCAATCAATTACCTGAGACTGGCCAATTGACACGGTGTCCCCGCCTCCTCAGCTCCTCAGCAACCTTTTGGTCCACACCATCCTCCAGATTGACCAACACCTGATCAGCTACGCAAGCAGTAGTGGACAATCAGTCAGACTCTAATAACCAAATTGTGTCTCTAATACAAAAGTTGTGACTGTCTGCATCACAGCAGGACAACATTCAAAGTGTGTGTGTGTGTGTGTGTGTGTGTGTGTGTGTGTGTGTGTGTGTGTGTGTGTGTGTGTGTGTGTGTGTGTGTGTGTGTGTGTGTGTGTGTGTATACCTGAGGGGTCAAAGTGTACATAGACTCTTGGTGCATCAAGAGCTTCTTGAGGGTTCATCCCAAACTCCAGCATGTTAAGCAACACCTGTATATATAAAAAACAGCTATTAAAACCTTCAATCAAAAGATAAATCCCAACCCATTACGTGTAATAAAGTAAAATAAAATAAACAATGTTCAGCAGCAAATCACAGAGCAAGATTCTCCACCGGGTTATTTTATTCAGGGGTTGAGGATCGCGCACGAGGCGCCCCCGAGCGAGCCGCAAGGCGAGTGAGTGGCGGCGCCAAGCAGCCGATGGCCACCCCGTCAACTCCACATTAAAATCTGTCACAGAGATGGTCTCTGTCGTCCAAACACAGACGTGAGACTGCTTAGACTGCGCAGTGAAGCTTGAGGGGCCAATCGCAACACACTTAACCCCTAACTGCCCCACCCCCCTTATTGTGCTTGAATAGCATATTATATTATGGACATATGTGTGTGTGTGTGTGTGTGTGTGTGTGTGTGTGTGTGTGTGTGTGTGTGTGTGTGTGTGTGTGTGTGTGTGTGTGTGTGTGTGTGTGTGTGTGTGTGTGTGTGTACCCTACTACCTGCACATGTCCCTGTGGCTGCATGAAACCTCCCATAACCCCCAGCGCAGCGAGGAGGCGGGGTTTTTGTGATTTGGGGACGGAGTCGGTAAGGAGGGCGGCCATAATGGTATGGTATGGACGCTTCCCGCCAGCAATACAGTTGCTGTGGTTACGACGCAAATTGAAGTTGTTACCGCGATTCTGCAAGAGAGAAGGAGAGAAAGGCAGTCAGAGAGATAAAGATGAGAGACAGTAATGATACAGTCAGTGGTGAGAGATATTGTAAAGTCTTTGTTTTAATTATTTAATTATGTCATTTGATTTCTCTAGCAGCAGTATTATCGTTCTCCCTCGTTAGCCCAAATAATGCTACTGGAGAATGAATTAATGTATAGTACACACGTGCATACACACACACACACACACACACTCACACAAAAACGTTCTCTCTCAGACCTGTAGTGAGAACCCACAGTTGTATGGGACCAGACCGGTTCCAAAGCTCATGTAGATACTGTTAACGAATGAACATGCATTTCCTTGGCTGTCGATCACACAGAAATACACTGTGTCACTTCCTGTCACCAAACCAGGCTCCACCCCCTCCATGGCCCTGTCAAAATAGAAAGACAGACAGAGACTACTGTATCCACACATTATTGACCTCAATTCTCACCAAGTTTACAGAATGATTTGAATGTTTTACCTTGGCCTTTGTTTAATCAAACAAATGTGTGTAACAGTATCGGTTTTGTATCATGTACACATGACCTATCAATTTTGATCATATGAGTGACAGCTTTATCTCTACTTTAAAAATAAATGTAAAGCCCGCACACAAACGAACTCCACTTGCCAATTACAAAACTTGTTATAAATATGGTACAGATATCAAAGAACCAGTTTGAAGCCACTGTAAAAGCAACATTAAGGTAGGGATGGGTTGAGTTTAGGAGAAGGATTGGACTGGGATTAGGTGTTGTTGTTTTCCATGTGTATGCATTGCAATATAGGTTACAGAAATCCCAGAAATCCGTCTAAGGTGATTATACTTTAACAAGAACAGAACTGAGAGTACAAATGTATGTGTGTGCATGAGTCGGCTTGCATATGAGAGCAACAGTGTTTTATAGTTTTATGTCTGTGTGTGTTTGTTTTTCACCCGAACAGCACAAGTTCAAAGTCTACGGTAATAGCCCCTGAATAAACTCATTGTTGCCAAAACAAACACATACACACAAGTACAGCCACATGCACATTACAGACACACACATAGTGGGACAAGGACACAGCAGGCAGACAGGTTGGGTGGGACAAGGCATCAAAGGCCGGATATGGAAGGTAAGAGGGTAGAAAAGCGTCAATAATCCTATCTTCTTGAGCAAGCAGAGACATTCTGTCAACCCTCTCTCTCACACACACACACACACACACACACACACACACACACACACACACACACACACACACACACACACACACACACACACACACACACACACACACACACACACACACACACACACACACCTATCCATGTTGATTCCCTTGGCTCGTTGGCAGCTGTAGTCCTTATCCAATAGATTTTCCAGAGGGATGGTCACATGATCTGGGTCGCTAAGGTTATGCCGTGTGTCTGTGGTTCCCAGACGGATAGCTTCAACCAGGACATGGATGTAATCAGAGCTGTTGTGGCCTAGAGCTTTGTGTGCACACAGACACACATGCACACACACATTATTTTTGTTAATTATATATTATTAATATTTTGTCAATTTCTCACTATTTGTCATTGTCTATGTTTCAAGAAAGGTCTAATTCTAACTACATATGACTAGATCAAAACCATGTTGGATGGCAGGAACATCTTCACTTATTCTCTCAAAAGTGAAGCAGTTGATAAGTCGATTATATGATGTCTTGGATACATTTCATTTCGCGTTACTTATTTGAAAAGGCACAAATTATCTAGTTTTCCACCCTGTGAGAAAAATACTATGGCATTTAACTTTCTGCAGATGTTTCTGCTTTGGTAGCCTATGGTAATGACATTGACCAATGTCAATTTTCACCTTCAACACACACACACACACACACACACACACACACACACACACACACACACACACACACACACACACACACACACACACACACACACACACACAAATATTTCAATATTTTGTCACATTCTCTTGACGACCCTTGATATTTTTCTTTGAGATATTTTTTTATGTTGTCATTACCTTTAAGTGGGAAATTCTCCAGGATGTTAAGCATCAAGAGGGCAGCCATTCCCTGACTGTTAGGAGGTGGCTCCCACAGACGTACGCCCTGAATCCACGAGACAATGAGTCACATTCGTATTCTTGCCTTTAGCTCCAACTTCTGGAAGTTAAGAGCATTGGAATGTGGCTGTGTGTTAAGCACCATACCTTATACTCTACGCTGATGGGTGTCATCATTTCACTGTCATGACCTCTGAGGTCGTCCAGCGTCATGACTCCTCCATTCTGGCCGATGACATCAACAATGGCCTGGGCCACTCTGCCCTGGTAGAAAGCTGTCTTACCACGCTCACCCAGCTCCTGTCGACACATCCATTCGTCAACTAATTAATTAATAGTAGTACAAAGCTGTATTACTATTATTATGGCAACTTCACGTGTATCGGTTTCGGAAGAGACGTCCTCGTCTACACTCTCCCTAACGAACCAACCAGTAGGGGTCAGCAGCGACAACGGACTACAGTACAAGGGAAATTGGGTAATTGGCAGAATGACTAAATTGGGAGAAAGGGGGGTTAAAAGTAAATGAACAACTAATGGATAAATCCACAGTATTAAGGTAGAACCAGCCTGGTTTACCATGCTGTCCCAGCTCCTGGGGACACAGCAGTTGATAATATGCATTTCTTGTTGGCTGGTTAGTGGTTTGGTTTTCTACCCATTTATTTTGTCTGCTGGTTCTACAGGTGAAGATATTATTAAAGGTATATTATCAAATTTGTGACCAAATGTTGTTGAAAAGGAGAATTTAAGCATTTGTTTGCTCCGCTATTATATATGACGACAGAAGCAGGGCAATGTGGAAGATGATATTTTAATGATTTGATAGCAGGTCAAAGTGTAATGGAATGCTACGATGGCACAGAAATGTGGTGTACATCAGTCCAAGGAACACATTCACGTGACAAAGAGGGTGTGTAGGTGGGAGACTGTAGAGTCATGGCCGAGGAATGGCCTTATGGTGCCATGGAAACCATCCATCAATATAAGCCTAAGGTCACCACTATTGTTTCATTGTTTCTAGAAAGCGTGTGTGTGTGTGTGTGTGTGTGTGTGTGTGTGTGTGTGTGTGTGTGTGTGTGTGTGTGTGTGTGTGTGTGTGTGTGTGTGTGTGTGTGTGTGTGTGTGTGTGTGTGTGTGTGTGTGTGTGTGTGTGTGTGTGTGTGTGTGTGTGTTGGTGGAGGAGGAGGGGGTTGCATGGATAGACTAATGCCTAAGCTTGTTAGTGCCAGTCAAGTAAAGGTGCGCCTCAATCAATACTTGGCAGATCAATGTTGAGTACACATTCACCTACATAACCTGGTAGTGACAGAAATAATGATCTTACGCGTCTGCCCGCATGCGTGCACACACAAACACAGTGGTCATAGACACACACACACAAACGTTCCATTGAAGCCTCTCGGACAGGAAAGCAGAGAATGAGCATAGCTCTAAATATCACTATGACGACATTCAAACATACAGTACAGTGACTACACTGGACAGAGAGAGGAGTGTCACACTAACGCAGGGCCGGATTAACCCTTTACGGTTGTCAGGGCTACGGACAAAGTTGTGACGGGTGCTGCCGACGCATTTCTGCACCTATTTAGCACTATTTCAGCAGCCCCCAGACCCGTATTGTGGCCCTGGGTTTGGTTCCCCCCGAGCTTGGTGACCTGGTCTGCAGCCCCTAAAGCCGTGCATTAAGCCATGCCTGCATTCTAGTGTCTCCCTGTGATAATTCACCCCAAAAAATATATTTTTTTAATCGATTAGTCAACCCAGAGACTTGAATTCATGGATTATTTCTTTTTTTTGTCGCAGTTCTAAGCCAATAATTTGATGACCAGCGGACCGGTAGGCAGCGGTTCCGGTAGGAGACACAAAGGAGACTCTTTGTGTCTCCTACCGGAACCACTGCCGGTCATCAAATTATTGGTTTAGGAATGCGACAAAAACAAAAAAATATCCATGAATTCAAGTCTCCATGGGGTAGCCTCGGAAACCCATGCCTTTTTTTTTGTTTCAAAAGAAAAAAAGGTTAGGACCTTGTTATCTCCTAACCAATCAGAGTGCAGAGGGGCGTCGCTCTAAATTTGGTGACGTCAGCCTGCTCCGTGCACAGGCCGGGGGGGGGGGGGGGAGGGACATAGATTGGTGAAGCAATAGGAAGCGCCGCAGGAATCCCTGCGGCTGGGTTTGGATCCGCCCTTCAAGACCATCGATTGGGCTTGTTCTTTGACTTTCAGTCTACCATGGGGTGACTAATCTATAGAAAGAAAGTCATTTTGGGGGTGAACTATCCCTTTAAGGCTGGTCTAAACACTGTTTCAAGGAATTCTCAACAGTCATAGCATTGAGCTCATCTTTCCTGCTTTTCTTAGTCTTAGATTTAAACCATTTTTCTTCTACTGCAGCTTTACCTCTATTCCCACACTGTTTCTCCTTTACTCACTTTTCTCTTTTCCGTTTTTTGTTCCTCCCCTTCCTTCTCCTCACTTCAGTCTCCAATAGGGGGACGATATGGGTACCTCACGATACGATATATATCACGATATTAGGCCCACGATAACAATATATATCACGATATTCGACGATGTTCGATATATTGCGATATCACGATATTCGATATATATTGCAAGAAATTTCACCAACGATATATCACGATATCTGAAAATATCGATATATTGCAATATCACGATATATTGCATGAAAATTCACCAACGATATATCACGATAGTCCTTGTATTCAATTCATAAACACATAAAATAGCACCAAACAGTTCAAAATCATCATTACACAAATACAGAGTAGGAAAAAAAACGTATCACAAAAAAAATATCGATATTTTTCGGCAGTATATCGATTATTTATCGCGGGAGAAAGTATCGCGATATATCGATATATCGATATATCGTCCCACCCCTAGTCTCCAATGGTCCCACCCACATCTCCCTCTGTGCTTCTCATTTTTATGTTCTCTCTCATCCGACCATTCCCTCACTTATCTTTTCATTTATTATTATGAGCTGTTCATTTTCTCCCATATTTAATCATTATGCAATTTCCCCCTGGAAGTCGCCTTGTTGAAATAAACCTGCCTTGCCTCTTCCTAGCAGTTACGTTTCTAAGAAGTCAACAAGTCAGCGAGCTGACATGTGACTTGAATTCTGGTCCCAGTATTGGTCCTTTAAATTAAATACATAATATTGACCGTTCCATTGGAGTCATGAAATGTTTTGTTTTTAAGACTTTCAAGGATTACCTTCAGGGTGTGCGCCAGGGCAGGGTTTCTGAATACTTGTCCATGACTTGGCGCCTGGCCATTAATCAGCAGGTCTTCTCCCAGTTCCTTCCCAGCACGCCGCAGGGCAGCAACGCCCAGAGCCCAGTGATGAGCCGCTACCTCGTGGACGGGAAACCCCACCTCTGCCAGTTCCACCGCCCCACTCAACACATCCTGCAGGGAGAGCTGGGGAAACAGGAAGAGGAAACACACATCACACATGACCTCATAGGAAGCCTGACTGAGCGCCCGGGAAGTGTGTCAGTTTGACAGTAAACGTGGATATTAAGACACCAAGATGAGGCGAGACTTTTCCTTGCTCCTTAACACTCTTAGGTGAACAAACTAAGATCAGTCAGGACACTGTCGTTGAGATATACTGTGTACATTAAATGTTACAAATTTTATTTGTATTTGTCAGTGTGGCTCTGCTCCTGTGATGCCAGAACAAATCAGTGTAAACATGACACAGACTTGATTCTGAGTGCACGAAAGCACCATAGGACAGAACTTAATGATCATAGACATATGAAAATAATGATCATACTGAGTCACATTATTTAAATCCCAACTGCTAATACAGGAGGAGGTTGAACGCTGATGAACTGGGAGTGGTGATAAATAGCAGGCAAAACAATGTGTGAGTGTAAGAGGAAGCTGTAAGAGTGAGCACCAGTCTGTTTAAATGGGCCGCATATAGGAGTTGTTCAGCTTAAGTCATGATCGTCAGTGGTAGAAAGGTATATGGACAACAACTTCCGTGCCTGCCTGAACTATTGCGATGCTTAATTTCTTTTACTGCAATTTAAGAGAAAAGGGGTGACAAATCCAATGAGCTACTCCGGTATTTATAGGCTTGGTCTTTTCAACATCAACATTATTACCGTTTAAAAACAAGCCTAGGCTGAAATTTTACCTGGATCAGACATCTGTGAACATAGTAGGATGATGTGGATTGTGGAGCATAGAATACTAAATGCTGATGTTGATGTTGATGTTACTGTTACTGTGTTTGTGTGCATGTGGCTGAATGTTGCATAAAATACAGACCTTCTGTATAGTGCAAGTACATATACACAAGGGCACAAGCATACAAAGAGGTACACTAATCAACAAAAACACCTTGCAATACCTTCTGACTGCCAAACAGTCGTACAGTATCACACCAGCAAGCAGGTGCTCCTGGTACTGTGATGTTTAAGGCATCGAATGATGGGGGAGGGGCCTCAGCACTGTAACCACGCCCCTCCAGGAAGTCCAGCGTCTGGGCTCTAGGGGAACGCCCACTGAGAAAGATGGGGCAGGGTGGAGGTGAGAATGGAAGTCAGAGAGAGAGAGATCGGCTTAATCCCACTCAAGCAATTTCATTCCCCTCGCCCTTCCACTCTTAGGGAATACAGATCTGTTGTTCTCGCATCACAGTGTCGGTTCAATCCATAGATATGCAGGGCCCTGTTTCACGAAAGCGGAATTAAATTATCCTGGTTTAAAAGGCAAATCCAGGTTTGACAAGCCTGCGCTGTTCAGCCTGGTTTATTCAGTTCCACGAACGCCAAGTCGGGCTGAGAAGGAGCGGCTTTGTCGAGCCAGGATCGTTAAACCAGGCTGAATGTGCGTTCACGTAGGCCTATAAAAGACCATGAAAGTCGATAGCAGAATCCTTGAACTTGACCAATCATGGAGCGCCAATCAAAACCAGAGCGCCGTCCTTCTCTGTGGCTGAACAGCAGCACTGCAGCAGCTCATGGAATCATACAAATGTATAATAAGCAAGAACGGAAACACGGCCGCAATAAATATAGATCCAGGGAGAAAGCGTGGCAAAGTATTGCCGACAAATTAAATGCACAAGTTGTCCAAAATTTTCTAATTTCTAATTTCTAAAATCAAAGATCTACAAGTGAAAAGCTTGCCTTTTGGCGGCCGGGGGTCCCCGGTCCACGGGGGTCAACAGGGGTCCGGGGGTCAATGGGGGTCCGGGGTACACGGGCAGTCGGGGGTACACAGGGGGCCGGGGGTCCGGGGGTACACAGGGGTCCGGGGGCCACGGGGGGCTGGGGATCCCCGTGGACCGCCATAAGATTGCTAAAAAAAAAATCGGGCTTGTAGATCTTCGATTTTTGCATAAGAATTGAATAAGTGTGGAAAAACTCATTGGTTTACGATTGGAGTCATTGGACTAACAGCTATTTCACAACTTGAAGAACAAGGCACTGGATTAATAAAGCTTGGCTGTTAGCCTGGTCCGGACCAGGCTAACTTCACAGCTAAATTGCCATGGTAACTAAGGTAGAATTGCTTCAATTTTCTTTTGTGAAACCGAGTCATGGATAAACATATCCAGGTTTACTGCATGGCTAAGTTAATCTGCCGAGATAACTCAGCTTTCGTGAAACCGATTCATGGCTGATTTCGTGAAACAGGCCCCAGGTCAAGTTCATTATAATGCAACCTTAGAGTGATCAAATCTGCTTACTTCAAACCTAAATATCACCAATAATAACGCAATGAAATGTGAATGCCTTCTGTCTCGTCATTTCATATTTGCATGTGCAGAGTGGCAAGATGGAGAAGTCAATCAAAGAAAAAAAGAAAAGAAAAGAAAAGAAAAGAAAAATAATACAGACTGGGCTCCAGTTTGCTTCGTCTGTTGATATTTTGACCAGCAGGTAGTGTGTAACTAACATGGTCTCGCTGAATGAAAAAAGTGATCGAAAAAACACGGCCCCCTCACGTATTAGGAGGGCAGGGTGAGTCAGCAGAACCAAGGACGGGTGTTTTTGATGAATCTAACAGGTTAGAAATTGAGTTTGAGGTTATAATGGGTTTGTATAGGAAGGGGGCGTGTCTGATAAAATGATGATCAAATATCTAAATACTAAAATATCAAGCAACTTAAAAACGGTCTGGGGGGCTCACAAAAGCCTGAGTAGACGATAAAATTACCCAAAGTTTTTTTTTAAGTGAAATAACCCTTTAAGGCTGTCTTAGTTCAGTTTGTTGGAAAACCCTCTACTGCCTTACACAAGTTGATACTCATTTCTCATGACAAAGTCTAAAATGTCATTGAGTGTACAGTCATTTGGTGTGAGGGGTGAGGGTTTGGACAAAAAGCAAGTGGGGTGCAGTCAGATGGAATTAAAGACACTGGCACGCACGCACGCACACAAATAGTTTCATACAATGTACCAGACAAACCCATTGTTGGAAAATAGACTAAATATGATAGGAACAAACAGACAAAGAGAGAGTCTCTCTACCTGCCATTAATTCCAGCAATCTCTCCGGTGTTTCCATTGTAAAACAGGCAGAAGGCATCTCCACCTGGACCAGTGCTGAATGGCTCAGTTACAGACAATGCTGCTGCTATGGCAATCGCTGCGTCTGCTGCATTCCCACCACGCTTTAAGACGTCTGGGGCCACACACACACACACACACACACACACACACACACACACACACACACACACACACACACACACACACACACACACACACAACATGAATATTAATCAGTCAATATCAGTCACTGTTAATCATTCAATATCAGTCACTGTTAATCATTACTAGGACACACATGAACTTTCCACAGAGATACAGCCAGTGTTAGTACATAGCCTTGTTACAAATTCAACTATCCCATACATACACTGTACATGATACAACTCGTATTCTGCAGCAGGGTGGGTGATGGCTGATTTAAGTCAGACTCAAGCAGCCATTCATTACCCACATTACATACGTCCCCCTCCAGAATCCTTCACAATTAATAGTAAAGACAGACAACAAGGCCCTATACAACATTAACTTCACTGTCTGTCTCTCTCGCACGCACGCACAGTGTGAGAAAACAAAAGATACTTTACATTGTCAAAGCAAAAGTGGAAGGGAACAGTCAAAACAGAATCATGTATGAACAATGAAAAGGGAATAAAGAAAGAAATGTGTAAAGCGACCTGTGTTGCGACTTGGAAAACTTGTTTACACAACCATAAAAATTGAGCATTTGCTGTCACATTGTGTCAGAGGTAACAAGATAGGTGGGCACTAGTAGGGACATCTGGGCACGTTGATGTCAAATTGGCTGTTTTGTCCAAAATGTAAAAAAAAAAAAAAAAAAAAAAAAATGGTCTAAAGTAAAGTATAGTATACATGATTAGAACATGCACAAACATTCGACAATTAAGGTCTAATGTTTCTACAATTGCTACAAATTGCAATAAAACCTGTCGTCATTTTGGGGCATCAACAAGAAGTTGAAGGATAACATTAAGTCTGATAATGATGTACCATGCATGTTCACATCATGAATGCTTTAGTTTACTTAAGCGACTTAATTAAATATATATATATATATTTTACATTTTGGACAAAATAGCCAATTTTACATCGATGCCCAGATGTCCCTAGTGCCCACCTATCCTATCCGTGTCAGAAATAGACTAGATAGTAACTATATAATATATAAACGTAGGTGTCTCTCTCTCTGTCTCTCTCACCCAGTCCGATGCTGGTAGCCAGAGACTGACTGGACGCCGCACAGCCATGTAAACATATAACAGGTGAACGACGAGAGGAGAACATCAACTCTGCATATGCATCCATTATTGTCCCCAGCCCAGATGAATGATACTAGCTAGCCCTAAACCCCGAGCATAAACCGTTATGACTCCCTGTCTAACATTAATTAAACTCCGTTCTAACGTGTCCAAAGTCCATCTATAAGTGGCAAGTCAACCCCGCAGAAGCCTAACAGAGTTACTAACTACATTCCTCAACTGCTGCGCCTGTGATCGCTTCTCTGTTATTAACACATCGTGTATGGGTAGCGTTGTTGTTGATGTTAACATGTTTCTTTCTTTCACCGTGACCCTGGTCAAACGACACTGCACGACTGGAATAAACATGCAACAACCATAGAGTTCACAACAACACAACAACGTTGCTCCTGCGTGCTTGATGCATCGAGGTATAAGCATAGATATATATAAAGGCTAGATGGCTCAAGGGGACGGCGCAAGCGTAGCTCAACCGCGGCCATCTTGAAACAGTCATTCATAACATTATGTCTATGGTGCATATACTTTGAAATAACCATAGCGTGCTCAATTTTCATCCGATTTTCAAACGGTTTGGTGTGTTGTAAACACCAAAGATGTAGTTATGACACTGCATACTTATAATTATAATCATGTTTTTTTTTATTTTTATAATTTTATAATTTTATAATTTTATTACATCTTTGGTGTTTACAACACAACAAACCGTTTGAAAATCGGATGAAAATTGAGCACGCTATGGTTATTTTAAAGTATATGCACCATAGACATAACGTTATGAATGACTGTTTCAAGATGGCCGCCATGTGGCAACGTCGTACTCCATAGGCCAGCAGCGCGGGTGAGTCATCTAGCCTTTATATATATCTATGGGTATAAGGGTTGATGCCCTCATTGCCCTGCGACGGTATATTGGCGCATTGTTGTGACGTCGCGATTCAAAGCCCTAAAAATGTTTACATAAAATATTAGGCACCATGTCTGAGCCTCTATTAAAAAAAAGATATTGAAATGGAGCCACCACAAGATCAACAAACGAATTATTTTACTAATAGTCCTATATACATAGATAAATAAAAATGTTAGTAATAATAATACTATTTTAATTATTATTATTATACTATAACAATATTAATCATAATAATATCGTATATGTTATTGCTGTAGTAATAACAAATATATAGGCTACAATAATTTGTATTTGTAATTTTAATAAAAATAAAGTATAACTTTCTAATACCAAATCATTATGACATTCCTGATGGTTTGTCTAATCAACAGCCGCACTAGCCTACTCTGTGTTCCTTTTACATTAGCCTAATACATTGCATTATTTTAAATATTCTGTATGGCTTATTGAGAGAACCTCAATTGTATACATACAGTCTATGTCAATTAAGCCAGTGGTGTAAAGTAACTATTTACTCAAGTACTGTATAATTACACTTTTGAGGATTTTTTACTTTATTGGAGTATTTACAATTTGCAATACTTTTACTTCTTCTCCGCTACATCTCAGAGGCAAATATTGTACTTTTACTCCACTACAATTATTTCAAAACTTTAGTTACCAGTTACTTTGTAGATTTTGATTATTATTACAAGACCTATACTTTGGCAAATTCAAGATACCCGATCTACAAGCTCACAATGCGTCGCAAAGCTTGTGATTGTGAGCTTGTAGATCTGCTATTTTCAAAGCATTTTAATACATTTTGAAAACTGTGAAATGGGACCTTCTGCATAACGAGTACTTTTACTTTTGGTACTTTTAAGTGCATTTTGATGTCAATGCTTTTGAACATTATATTATTACAATATTAATCTTAATAATATTGTATATGTTATTGCTGTAGTAATAACACATGGCTACAATAATTTGTATTTGTGATTTGTAATTTGATAGTGACTTTTACTCAAGTACATTTTTAATACAGAACGTACTTGTAACAAACTATGTAAAAGTAAAAAATGTGAGTAGGCCTACTTCTTCCATCACTGAAGTAAGCCTATCATTCTTGTATGTGACAGACCTAAAACAACCTACTCTTAACCATTTAGACCCTAGGCGTACTTTATCGACTGTGGTCCCCCATGGGGTCTAACTTTGGACCCTCCTTGTATCCCTCCACACCAAATATCTTTGCCTAAAGCCAATCGTAATAGTAGGCCTATATCAGCTATTTTCACAAAATGTTTGCCTATTTTCGATGAATGTTCGCCCAAAACAATAGGGACAAAGTTACACACGGTAAATGATATGAAGGCTAATAAAATAATGTAATGTTACAACCAGTAACCAGCTACATTCAGGAGAAAGGATCATTTTGATCAAAAAAAAAAGAAATCCAGATCCAGGCAGGTAGGTTTGATAGGTAAAAGGCCTATAATTCAACAGGCTTGAAACATTAAAATACACCAACGTCTGCTGGCGCCTCAGGGTGCACCCCGAAGAAGGTGCAAGCCATGAGTACCGGTGGTTTCAGGGATACCAGTGGCACTCCTGTAAATTCTCTCTATAGTAAGCACCTAGGCCTAGTTGGAGTTATTGATTCAGATGCATATATTCAACCACCCTTCCTCTTCCCCTTCAGTCTCTCATCTCTACTAGATACATGGTAAAACATTAACCATTGTGTGTGTGTGTGTGTGTGTGTGTGTGTGTGTGTGTGTGTGTGTGTGTGTGTGTGTGTGTGTGTGTGTGTGTGTGTGTGTGTGTGTGTGTGTGTGTGTGTGTGTGTGTGTGTGTGTGTGTGTGTGTGTGTGTGTGTGTGTGTGTGTGTGTTGGAGGGTCATTCAATTTGGTGTCTCTGTGTTTGCATGTGTGCATGCAAAAATCATGCCATATATCCAAGGTGGCTGTTGTAACAGTGAAGTGGTGACATCATGTCTACACCCAACAGGGGTCTATAAAACCTCATCCCTACTAAAACTAACCCAGCGACAGGACCAGTGGGTAGATAGGCCTACAACAGGACAGGGGCATTTAACACAGGTTACGATTTAATTGCACTTTTATTGTAAGAAGTATCGAGACAGAAACACAGCGGATAGGAACTTCTTGACAGGTATACAATACCAAACCAGGTGCAGATTGGCTTCTGATTCAGATTGACCGGAGAGAAACTGCTAGCTTTGACAACGTTTGAAGAAGAGACAGAGAGACGACAGGTGTAGAGAGAAGTACAAGTGTACATGCAGAGAGCCAAACCAACAGGCGTGGCGTTAGTGTCCAGTCTCTTGATGAACTGGATGTTGTGCAGTAGCATAGTCCATGCTGCAGAATTAACTAAGTTTAATTAGAAAAGTGTCTTTTAGAAAACCAGATAAGAGGAGGTTTGAGGCTTCTAATTCTACAAGCAAACGTCTAATAGAGCTTTGTTGTAAGTGTCACAGCCAGTAGAAGTGCTATAGCCTTACTGTTAGGTGACAGGATGTGCTCAGGTGGTTTTGCAAAATGCTTGGGGATCAGTCTGTTGCCGCTGGCCGTCGTGTGTGTGCTGTGTAACATCTTGCTGTTCTTCCCCGCGGGACACACTGTGGACAGTGAACACATCACAGACGAGGTGTGGTTGTGTGGTGGACTTTTGGGATCTGGTGTTCTGGTGAGTACGTTTTAGCAGTACCACACTGACAGGGAACTGGACTTGTAGAAATGCACTTTTCCACACAAATCGTCCTCTACATTGTAGTTAAACTGCAGGACACATTAATAACAGTACACGAAAAAAGAAATCTGTGAGACTTTGTATTACTTATTTATATCTGGGAAAGATGGTCTAGTTTCTTATTAGGTTGTTTTTCGTACACACTTAAATATTTTCTAAAATGTACTTTTCAATACACTTTTCTATATACTGTACTGTACTCTACTCTATTGTTTGATGTAAGCTGGGGTAAATATGTCTGTCAATTTCAGTTGCAGAGAGAAAAAGGAATTCATCATCACGGTTAGTCTGTATGAGGATCTAACATATCTGTGTGTGTGTGTGTGTGTGTGTGTGTGTGTGTGTGTGTGTGTGTGTGTGTGTGTGTGTGTGTGTGTGTGTGTGTGTGTGTGTGTGTGTGTGTGTGTGTGTGTGTGTGTGTGTGTGTGTGTGTGTGTGTGTGTGTGCATCAGATGATCTTCCCAGCTCTGGTCTTCCTGGGTCTGAAGAACAACGATTGCTGTGGTTGCTGTGGTAATGAAAGCTGTGGGCGTAGATTTGCGGTGAGCAAATGTAATTTGTTGATTTAACTGATTTAAGTTTCTGGTTTGTTACAGCTGTAACATAGGCCAACCAAATCAACCTATCTAGTATCCATCTATCTATTATGTGCATCATGTTCACCCACGTCAAATGTCAAAACAAAAAAAGACTTGTAAATAATTATAATAATGATGATAATATCTGTTAGGTTGTTTAAGATCAAATCAAGAAGAGATTTGGTTGATAATATGACAGGAAATTCCAATGACTGGGGTTTCACATGACTCTCTCACATAAAGCTGCTATTGTACTAGTACAGTGCACACACAGATAAAAAAAACCTGATCAATACCTCAGGAATGTACTGTATGTGTGAGTGTGTGCATGTGGATAATGAGTGATCCAGAACTGAACACACACACACACTTAACACCCCATCTCAGTGGCTCTGTGTTGCCTATGACATCTCTCTGTCTCTCAGTTACTCTCACTCTGAGTCGGTATTGCCAAAATGATCTCAGCACATCCCAAAAAAAAACTTTTTTAAAACTGCTATTTAATAGTTAAAATGCAGGATTGTTTATTGACTGACTTGCTGAGTAAAAGTTATCTTCTTCCCGTTTCTTATTGTGTCCTCATCTGTGTGTTCCTCTTTGTCCCTTTATCAACCTTGCTCTTCCTCTTCTTGTGTTGTACTGTTCACTCTCCATCCATCATCCCACCCACTTCCCTGCTGGTCTCTGTCTCTAGATGCTGAGCTCCATACTGTTTGCAGGTGTGGGTGTTTTGGGGGCAGGTTACTCTGTCATAGTATCTGCCGTGGCTATCAACAAGGGACCACGGTGTAACATTAATGCTACTGCCCCCGACGACTGGATCTACCCTTTCATTGACAGGTGAGAGAGCATTACAACTTTTTGGGTGAGCAGCCATAGCTGAGTCCATAGAGAGGCCATCTGGGAATCGATATTTTGCCGGTTCGATTCTCGGCCCGCCCACTCTATGTGTCAAGTGCCTCTGAGCAAGACTCTTAACACCTAATATTTGCCCGTTTTGTGCTTAACAGTTCCATCTGAGCAGCCATCTGCGGGATGAAGCTGTAAAAGTAATTTCCCCTAGGCGGGAGCCAGAAAACTCCCTTTCCTTTACTGTTTTCTTAATATCAAATCTTTATTTGATTTCCCCTTTACATTGTTAACAATGTCAGTGTAGTTGCTGTTGTGTTGGGAAACACGGTCATAATCTGTATATGTAATCTTCTTGCTCTCTTTTACCAGTGACTACCTATCTGACCACAGCATTTGGTCAAAGTGTGTCGAACCAGCTGGTGTGGTGTCCTGGCATCTGTCTTTGTTCGCTGTACTGCTGGTCGTTGGTTTAAGCCAGATGGTGCTATGTGCCGTCCAGGTGATAAACGGCCTGCTGGGAGCCCTGTGTGGGGACTGCTGCGGTGGGGTCAGTATAGTTATATAGTTATAGTAGACACCATTGGATTTTGTTTCTGTGTAAATTGCCGTTTATCACTTGTAGCTAGAATGCAGTGATCCGCAATTAATTATATTTTGAAAGTAATTTTTCAAAGCTGTCCATATTTTGTGTCTTTTAGAGTCATGATGCTGCATGAGCTATTCCTTCTACGTTGGAATGCTGGAGCTACATTTTCTCTTCCATTTGTCCTGAAGTTAGAAGATGGGACTTATTCCTCCTGCATCTCTTCTGTCCAAATATGTCTGTTGCAGTTAGCAAAGACTTAGATGTTTTCTCATACTTATGCAGTAATACAAATTTACACATCAAGCAGGCCAGTATCACACATCTGACCTTGTAGCCTATATTTAATGATATGGTCACTGGTTTTGGGTAAACCTTAAGATTGTGTTTAATTATCACAATCAGTTATGACAGAGAAAGATAAATCTATTGTAAAAAATATATGTATGTCCATTTATGTCAATAGAAACTCATTGTTGACATGCATGTTATTACTGTCTAAATACAATGTAATTACATAAACAATATAAGTGATTTAAAAGGTTATGTCCTCTATTCCAATATTTTGCTGCTCACCTGTGAGTGAGTGACAAATGAGCCCCACTTCATTTTATTCATGTACAAACTCCAGCAGAATTTCCATCTATTCATACCAATCTGAGCTATCTAAGGCTAATTATAGTAAATAATTAGAGAGGTATAAGTTTACTAGTTAGCTCCATCATACAGATACTAATCCCTACCACTGATGATTTGTTTCTTGCAATTTGTGTTATGGGGTTATTGAGTTCTTCTGTACACAAATTGAGTACATTAAACACATAAACAAAATGCATGGACAGTCTATGGGATACAGGACAGGACAATCTCACGTTTTTTCACCCTATAAAGAAAAACAGACACAGAATCAGCAAACATGTGAGAAAATCTATTTTCTATCTCCATAGTGTTTCTCTTTTCAATGAGCATCTCTTGAGTCTGACCGCCCTAGTTCAGGGGGTCTTCAATAGGGGGTCCGGGACCCGTACGGGGTCCTCAAAGTTACTACAGGGGGCCACCAAATATTGTGTGATAGGAACTTTTTTTTTTGTATTAACCACTTGAACCCTAGAATTCCTTTTCTGAGGAGAACATTAGCCAAAAATAGCAGATCTACAAGGTCACAACGCCTCGCAGCTATTTTCAGCAAAGAGGTTGGTTGTAGGGGGGAAAAGAGCAGATCAAGTACAAGTGTTCTAAGTATTGAGGGTTTAAGTGATTAACTGTCTGAAAATACACATTAACATGAATCCAACACTGATGACAGTGCAGTGCTGTCAAACAAGTCTATGAAGCCATCCATGAAATCTATGAAAAGGTTTAATCTGCAAAATGCTTTACAAAATGTAGTGGGGGTCCTAGCTGCTTCATCTTTCTCTCAGCTGAGGGGTCCTTGGCATAGAGTTAAAGGTCCTTGGCCTAAAAACACGTTGAAGACCCCTGCCCTAGTTAGTAGTGTTGCATTACTGCTCTCTCGTGGACATTTGTGAGTACTACACCAAGTTCGTTGGATGAATTTTGCTCAATATTTATTATGCATTCACTCATAGTGAAAAGTAAACTACTACACAGTGGTGGAAAGTAACCAAGTACTGAAGTACTGTACTTAAGTACAAAATGTGAGAACTTATTCCACCACTACAGTACCTCTTATAATTTTTATTCAAGCAAGATTATTATTACAAAACATACATTAACCACTTCAGCCTTTATGCATTCCGGCCATTTGAAAAGCTGATCTACAAGCTCACAATGCGGAACTGTGAGCTTGTGGATCTGCTATTTTCAAAAGATTTTTATACATTTGAAAACTTGAAATGAGACACTCTGCATAATGAGTACTTTTAATTTTAGTACCTTAACATTCTGATGCCAATACTTTTGTACTTTTACCCAGGGACATTTTGAATTCCGGACTTTTACTTCAAACAGAATATTTCTACATTGCAGTATTGATTTTTACTTAAGTAAAAAAAAATATATATAGTAATTTTCCCACCACTGCATGGAACCTTCCTTCAACATTAAAGTTCCTAGCGAGCCCGGAAGAAATAAATGACGTACACGTTTACAGTTACAGAAGGGACTCCAGTTGACCCTGAAGAACATTACAAATGATCACGTTATGAGTGGGTCCACCGTGACTTGAAAGTAAGGTAAGAATATCACTTTGTGTTGTTTAGATTGTTTTAGCAGGCTATTGCTGTAACCTTGCGGAGTCCGTCTCTTCAAAGCCATGGATACATTACGGTCGTCTGTCACGAGCGTCATGGATGAACTTCAACCTGGTGTTTTTTGCACTTTCTCCATTTACGGCCACTACATCTACATAAACGTTCAGATATCAAATATAAAGTGCTTACCCCATGGCAACGGATGTTACAATTATGTACGGTGTCTCAGAAGTACCTGTATATTACTTATTGTTCAATAAAAAGCATTTTAATCCGATTGGTGGCCATTTATTCAGTTTTTTCGCCACATGCTTTCAACTACGCGACCCTATTGGTTGGGAGGTGTATTGCACACTCTGATACAGTATAACTCCATGAGAAAATGGCCACCGATCGGATAAAAACGCTTTTTATTGAACAATTTCTCCTTCTCACTATGCAGTTAAGGCTTAGACTACACTGCTTCTAGATAAAAAAAAACAACAACATAGATATCTGGGATCCTGTTCTCGGATAAGAGATGCTTAGGAATGATACTGTGGTGCGGAATTAGGGATTGAGTCCTCACTCCTGTCATGTGTGCCTCTGTGTTTGTTGCGAACGTTCAGGGCATACTTGCCAACACTGGCCTATATATGGAGATCCCCATAAATGGTGATGATCGACCTACGAGGTCGTCATAGAGACCCAAGACGTGTCATAGATACGGGGTTTGACATCAGTGAACCCTTCCCAGACACTCCATGGAGATAACCGTCACGTCCAGGACGGACGTCCTGGTCCCATATTTGGGCATAACTGACATAGGCAGCTCCATATGAGGAGATGTCTGACACTATCTGACATCACCACAGTGATGTCAGGGGCTACCCACAGAAGGATAAAACACGCCGGATGTCATGGTTGAAAGGGCTCTATAGAGCGTTGCAGTTCCCGCCCACTTCCTGTTTTTTTTGGTGCCGGAAGAAAAAACTCAATGCATTTTTCCATTGACATTTCCAAAAATATTTATATCTATTAATTTAAGCCTCGAATCAAGCCATCACGAGATGACATGAATCATGACCATAAAACGTATTTTTCTGTGATTTTTTTTTTTTTTTATATTTAATTATATGATATACTATATTTAATAAATACCCTTTGTTTTGCCGTTTTCAACAAAAAAAAAAATCACAGAATCAAACGTTTATGGTCATGATTCATGTCATGTCATGATGGCTTGATTCGAGGCTTAAATTAATAGATATAAATATTTTTGGAAATGTCAATGGAAAAATGCATTGAGTTTTTTCTTCTGGCACCAAAAAAAACAGGAAGTGGGCGGGAACTGCGACGCTCTATACTCTCATCATCGACACTAGAAGACTCAGTCTTAACCCTTCCAGAGTAACCAACATCGACCCAAGCAGGATTAGCTCACCAGACAACCCAGTGTACTCAGCGACGCTCGAAGATAATCTTGACCCTATACAGAGTACCAGGACGACTGGCTGGCCGTACAAACCAGCTAGGCCTCTCAGTGGCTCCTGAGCCCGGTTCTAAACAATCAGCCGATTATCAGTTTTACATTGTTGATAGGGTCCGGGTACTGTACCCGGACCTGATAGGGTCATGACTCATGTGTATGCACTTTGTGATGAGACGGAAATAGTTAATCTGTTCACCTGTTTCCACAGATAAAATGCTTTCTGCTATAGTTAGAAGAAATGCTTTGACTGCTCCCAAGGTACGTTTATCTCACTTAAATGCTTGGATCATTCTAGGGCTTGTTTAATCTTAGGCAACAACTGTGTAATTTCAAAATATATTTTGTTAAGTGAGTGTGTGTGTGTGTGTGTGTGTGTGTGTGTGTGTGTGTGTGTGTGTGTGTGTGTGTGTGTGTGTGTGTGTGTGTGTGTGTGTGTGTGTGTGTGTGTGTGTGTGTGTGTGTGTGTGTGTGTGTGTGTGTGTGTGTAGCGTGTCGTTACTCTCTTTTCTACACTCAGGTCTGATCATATCCTTATTCCTTGCTTGTACATGTGACATATTTCCATTTTGCTACTTCTGTTTAGGTATGGAGGGCCATTCTCCCACAAATGTCCTGGATACCTGCCTTGGCCAGAGTTCCTGATGGTGTATCTAGTTCCCTGGAGCCCTGTTGGGCTTCATCGGCCAAGCTTCCCTCTAGGAAGAATGATGCTGGTTTAAAGGCACATAGTTTGGCTCTTATTAGTTTATCGAGACCTGCACCCTTCCAGAGGATCCAGACTCATGCTGCTACTGGTTTAGTGAGGACACAGCCTTTCCACACTTCTGCAGTATGGTTGAAGAAACGGCAGCAGCCAGAGCCCCCACCCAGAGAGCTTGATCTGCTGCGTTATGACATGAAGGACATCTGGAAGAGCCCCAAACCAGCCATGTATCTGGGGCTTGCTGGGCTCATCCCCTTTATCGCTGCTCCTCTAATAATGGCTTTGACTGAGACCTACCTCCCGCAGGTGGCTTACGCACAGTTAGCGTATGGAGCGTCCATCATTTCCTTCCTGGGTGGAGCACGCTGGGGATTTGCACTTCCAGAGAGCAGCCCAGCGAAACCTGACTGGATTAACCTGGCCAATAGCGTGGTTCCTTCTCTGCTGGCCTGGGTGGCTATGCTGCTCAGTGACAGTATCAGTCCAGCAGTCATCACTGTAATCATGGGACTTGGAATTAGTCTACACTATGACCTCTCTCTGCTGCCAACTTACCCCAGTTGGTTCAAAGCTTTGCGCTCCATACTTACCGTTGTGGCTTCTGTGTCCCTGATTAGCACACTGATACTGAGTGGAACTTACCCAGAGAAGACCATTTTCTGAATTAGGCTATTTGTGTTCTAAATGGAAATGTACATTTTATAAGGTGAAAGGTTGTGAACTTTGGGGGGGGGGGGGGGTTTTACTGTCACGATATTTGACAAATGAAAACTACAATTAGTTATTTTTTTTCCATAAAATGTGAATTTGGTGCCATTAAAACAAAAAACCCTGATAAATACAAAATAAACAATTGTCTTCTTTTCCCTCCTCACTCCTCTAGTTGATTGGCCAAGCTTTGCATGTCGTAATGTTCCGGTCAGCGCTAGTAGTGGCCTGAACATCTAGTATTGAACCTGAGCACATCCTTTGTCATACGTCACAATTCTGTCCTTTTAATAGGCCAAGAACAGGCATAAGATCTTAATAGGAGTAATCGGTGCTTAGGGCTTGGGTGTTAACTACCCATCCTGAGACGGAGCTTCAACATAAGCTTGTACATGATGAATACATCACACGATGAGATGTACTCAAATCAAGCCTACATTTCTATAACTGCTTAGTACAGAATGTTTTGTAATACACATTGGGTTTGAGTAGCTGAGATGTAGGCAAAGATAAATAATGCAGTTATTCAGTAGCTAAAAATATATAATTCATTGTTGGTGCTGGGGAAAGTTACTTGTCCTAAATAGTAACTATTGAGGCACGTTTAATTCAAAGTCAAAACTGTCGACAGTTATCTGAAAAAAACATTAAAGCCAGGTCAGTAGAACGTGTATCAGTTCTAGATAGCAATTCTTTACCATAAATATAATGTCACAAATGGGATAAAATTGCACTTTGAGTTGCAAAACAAGCTTCTGTCAATTCAGTGTCCAGTTTCTGTACCACTCAGTCTGATGGGCACATGCACTCTAATAAAATAAAATCCAGCTACATAAGGATGAGTCGATCACAATACATGCTAGGGCACCCAACCCTAAACGAGGAAATGGTCATGGATGTCTAATTTGATTCCTCCTTGATTTGCATTTACTAGAAATTGTACCCTATGGGAGGAAAATAAAAGTAACAAAGGCAAGGTGCCACTACTGTATCTGTCACACCAGTTAAAAGGTCAACCAGGTACACACTGATATCAGTGCAATGGTAGGCTGAATGTCTGAATGACCACATATTCACACACACACACACACTTGTAACAAAATATTGTTTTAATGTAAACACAAATATTTAGTGAACACAATTTGGAACGAAAGGCAAGACAAATGGGATGGTGGGGAAGTCCACAGATATCTGACAACATAGAATAAATCTCAAGGCACATAAGAAAAGTGCAAAATATTTTCCAATTCTCTTCACAACAAAGGAAGCCTTTCTTTTAACCAGCGGCACTCAAGTGTAATCCAATCGTGAAAGATCACAGCCCTCTCTGTTACACATTTAACATAATGGGGACATTCAAAGTGTGAATACAATATTGCACTTTCTTCAGATATATCTATGCATATATGAAACAACTCCCATAGGAGTTACTAGGACCTTGTTTATGAATAATTTGGAAGACTGGATAATTCTGGAAGGAAAACAGGAAATAAAAAGAAACCCTGACATTTAACATATTTTCTTTGGCTGTTTCCTGTGAAGTAAATTGTGGAGATCAGAGTTACGGAGCAGGGATCTGTTTGCTTGTGGCTTGTTCTCCATCCCTTGAATATGAACGTGAGAGCAAAGTGGCTGCCATGTGAATATGGCCACTTGCTACCCATTCAATTTGCACACAGTCATCATGGATTACTCTGCTTCTTACTTTTGAATGCCCAGGCTAGATCTCATGTTTTCATACACCACATAGCTAATGCTGACCGCCGGTATGACCTTCATGAAGTTGGGCAGGATACCGCGGTAGAGTCCAAAGAAACCCTCATTTTCTACAATCTTCTTCACCATCCTGACCATGGGCACTTGCTCTGAGCCCTCAATGGATGCTGAGAAAGTAAGGAGTCAAAAAGTTAATGAACATACACAACAGATCTGTCCAGATCTGAGGTAAATTCAGCAAGCTCATTAAATTAAAATATACACTTGAAGTACTTTTGTCACACATCACTTACCGTCACAGTTGACGTAAGTGTCTTACCAAGACAGTGAAGTAAACTTTGTGTAATTGATATTATTTTGTTAAAATAAGTGTTAATTAGCTCTATATTCTGATAGTAGGCATTGCTATGGAGAAACAGGGAGACCCCTGATATTGAACAAACACTCTATAGTATAGAGTGTTTGTTCAATAACAGGGTTCTCTGTGTTTCTCCAGCTCTTTAATAAACAGAAAATACATTTCCAGATTTGAAGACCAATTTCATCCAATCAGGAGAGAGAACCCATACAGCATACAGGATGAACAAGAGAAATCGGAAGTGATGAAACCCAAAAAATTAGTAAACGTAATTGGAAATGGAATACTATAACATTTAAGCTGAAACTTTATCTTTGTGGGGTTCTTTCTCCTGATTGCATGACATTTGTAACCCACCTGAAAATGTATTTTCTGAGACGGAGATGAATTGAAGCTCTGCCAGTCTGTTGTAGTAGTGTAGTCCGCAAAACCAACGTCGTTAGAAAATTACAAAGTTCGATAATGTGTGCGGAGGAAGACTTTTCTTTCCACTATGTCCCATTCGAAGTGCATTGCCTTAAATGTAACAAGCATCGCTATTCCAAAGAAAGGAATTGTGGAGAGACACTTTGGAACAGCACAATTGTGCGTCTTAGTTAGGATGATGTTCACAGATATGACAGCCATTCAGAAACTTTGTTGACTACCAACCGATGGTGCACCAGCGATGGTGGGCCAACGCATTTCCTACTTAACTCTCACTGCATAATGCAAGTCATCTGAATGATGTAGGGAGCCCTCCTAAATCTATAGAAATGTATTGCTCTGTGCAGCCGGCTCTGTGGTTAGTGTGTGTGTTGTGTGTCCTGACTGGATGACGCCTGGTGTTTCAGAACCATGGTCAGCGCTGTAGTGTTGGTTGTATGTATGGGTGCTCTTTTAGTATTGGGGCACTGAGCTAATATTGCTTGTGTAGGTGCTGTATAGTTCGGTTTTTTTTGCCTTGCTTGCTTTTTGTGGTTTTCACAAGGAATTGAAGGGACACTCAGTCAACAAGCGAGAGAGATCATATAAGAGACTGAGGGGGAATAAGAGAGAGATGCAAGCGATCAGCGATTTCTCTTGAAGGTAGCTTTGTAGTTCAGCTCCTTCTAATGTGGAGTACGGTAATTGGAATGGTTAATAAATGAATTAGTAACAGTAATGTTATTATTATTAGTATCACCCTTGCAAATTTGAACAGGCCTCGTCTGGTATATTTTCAAAGTATTTTCAGCAATGGGATTCTTACAATTTATTGGATGGTAGACCGTGTTGAGCTCGTCATTTTAAAAGTAGTTCTCAAGTAAAAATAAATGCTCTATAGCAACAATTACCATCAGGAAATAGAGCTTTAACTTTGTAACACAAAATTAAAACAAAAATATAAAATAAAGCACCTTTAATGTTGCACTTTTTATTTATACTCCAAAATGACAGACCATTCAAATTGTTAACTGAATAGAAAGAGAAGTGAACCCCATCACCCTGTTGTGGATGTCTTACCTGCTGCTTGCATCCTGGTGCGGATCAGAGCGAGAGGGTAGCTGGCCAGTTGGCCACAAGTGCTGGAGATGGTACCACAGCCCAACAGCACCAGAATCCCAGGGTTGGCTGTGTCTTTGGCATAGCGGGACAGCCAGGCATTTTTTAAGCTCTAGAGATGAAAGGCAGGAGGAATTTTGAGAGATCAGATTATGTCCAAGTTGGTAGAAAGCCATAGATACAGAATCGGTTGGACAAATCAAAGCTATAATAGAGTACATGTGTAGGTGTGTGTGTGTGTGTGTGTGTGTGTGTGTGTGTGTGTGTGTGTGTGCGCGTACAGTTTACACACAATATACAGTCTAACTACTTGTTATATATTTTATATACTGTAGTATCCTTAGACATTGTGTACCTCATACACTGCCAGATCTATCCCAGCATATGGAATAATGCCTATAATATTAGGAATGTAGCCTTTGTAGAACGCCTTCAAGCCTTCTTTCTTGAAGATTTTCTTGCCACAGTCAAACATTCCAGAGTACTGTCCAGTCTTCCCCAGAGTCAGCCTGGTTTTCATCACCTGCATAGACAAAAGATCATCATCACTGAGTATTTCCACTGTAGTTCTTCAGCCTGATTTATACTTAGCTGTACAGCGGTGTCGTGTACTGAAAATAGAAGATCTATCTGCAATTTTCCGTGCACGATATCGGCATATGATGGTGTATAAATTAGGCATTCTGGTTCTTAGCAGGCATTCCACCAAATGGACTGGCAAACCACTTTGATGTAGTGGGAAACCGAGAGTCCATAATGAGGTTGGTTTCAATCTTCTGAATCTTATAATTGCTGTCATTGTTACACTAGGTCACTCTCTCTAACCAAGCTGACCACCTTTACAATGTGCATTTAAGTGATGTGTGTCTAGTGTTGTGCTGGATATTGTTAGGTCTATTGCTTCCAACAGAGGCAAGATGGTGTGCTGTTCAACATTCACATTTAAAAAAAATATATATTTTCATGTAATCAGGAAGTTAATTGTACAATAAGCATGTTTTGTAATATGGTGAGAATCTTATTTAAATATAAATAAGTGCATCACACTACACTGAAAACCTATTTGACCTATCAGACAGTACAGGATTTCTGCGAGAGAAGCATACTACAGTAGGAGGAGCATAACTAGCTTTTTACAAAATCAGCACAAACAATAACACACAGTCCCAACTTCATGGGGTAGACTGTTTGGATGCATTACGACCAGACACACAAACACCTCACACTCAGTTGTTGTTATAAGACTGCTTTCCTCTCACCTCCATGGGGTAGATGGCAGTTTGGGCTGAGGCTCCAGCCAGTGAACCGGCCATGAACCTCTCGTGGGTCCGAATCTTTCCCCCCTCACTGGTCAACATCTTCTTATACTGCCGAAAACACAGTCAAACAACAAAGCATGAATAATCTGAATTCAGTCTGATCTTATAGTCATGCCATGTCCTTTCATGGTGATGGAGAACACATCAATGAATGCTCCTTATGTGTAGAGTTTGTATACACATGAATGTATCAATGTTAAGCGGAGGCTAGTTAATTTATTTGTTTGTTTGCTTTTTCAAATGACCAGTCCACATACATGAGACAATTAATTAAATGATATAAATCATAATAAATCAAGTAGTATATTTGCCTCTGTACTAAAGTTGAAACATTGCTCCTCAAATCAAATGGTACAGTATGCATCATTGACTTCTCCTGCAACCATAACTGAATTTTGCAGTTTAGAGAAAATAAAATGGACATGGGAGTCTTTACCTGTTCATAGGCCATGAACTTAATGGCCGTTTCGGGGGCAATCTTCAGGACATTCACACCATTACCTCTCCATAGAGAGGCAGTGCCGCCTTCTTTTAACATGTGCTTGAAACCCCCAACTAGGCTGATTTTGTTGCTCTTGGAGGAATGCACCTGTAGAAGAAGATTTAATTTAAATTCATGGGGAATCATTTGAAATGTTACTAGTGCAGTATTACAGTATAAATATTACTAGGATTTTGGAAAACATCGTGCACAACCTCCTTGCATAAATGGTTATGTTTATGGTTTGTACCTAGGTCAGAACCACCTAACACGGAATACTATTTGCACGTATGTATATACTTGGTTTCTAATTTATTCATCCTTCTGCTGCATGCTGCATGATGAATGTATATTTTGTACATCTTCAGTCACTAATATATTCATCCATTTATTTTCTGTACTAGTATATTCTGTATTATTTTCAATATATCCTACCTCAATAACATGCAGGGAAGATGCCGTTCTAAAATGTATATACTATATCCTAGTCTATGGTCATTCACCACACCAATGTCTGTGTAGTACAGTATACTTATGCTGCTTTTACACTAATTAGGTTTAAAGGGCCGTTCGCACCAAGCACTATAGAGATATAGTTTTAAAAATCGTTCAAGTGGACGGCAGAGTCCACACCACGACTATGACAAATAAAACAACATAGACAACAACGGTAAACAATATAATATAGCATTATAGTTATAGTGCTGCCTGGGAACGTCCTTTTACACTTCATTACTTACTGTATTACTAATTACTACTACTGTAGTAACTTGTTACTACTTGTAGTGCGTGTGTGTGTGCGCGCGCGCGCGCGTGCGTGCGTGCGTGCGTGTGTGTGTGTGTGTGGGGGGGGGGGGGCATCAACCATATTGAACATGTATGTAAACAAAACATGTATGTAAAATAAACAGATAGCAGTAAAAATAGCAGTCTGGATTAATAAAGGTATGATTTGCTTCATTCATTGAGTCATCAGCTCAGGTGTCATGTGTGGAGTCAAATGGAGCATAGAACAATGAGATATCCCTGACATATATCACTCTGTCTAGACCCTCCTCTTTTTGACGGCTTAAAATCATTTAAGTTATTTTCCACAGACATGTTAAACTTCTTTTAGATTAAAGGGATATTTCACTTTCAAAGAAATGTTGGACGGATATGTATAGGAAGGGCGTGTCTGATAAAATGAATATCAAATATCTAAATACTGAATCAAGCAACTTAAAAATTGTCCGGGGTGCTCCCTTTTAGGTTCGCTGGTTGTTTTTTCCCCCTAAAATGCAATTGGGCACACGCTGTGTTCGTCAAAGAAGGAACAGCGTGCGCCCACGCGGACACGGCCGAACGTTGACGTGCACATGGGCCCAGAATACCAAACAGATCCCCTGGACACAAACATACAAAGTACACTTAGCTCTATGCATGTGTGATGAGAGATCAGACTGGACAACACAGTCTCACTGCCTAGAAGTCACATGTTGACTTTTGTGCAGAACCCCTTCCAGTCACAATGTGACTTCCCAGCATTATTATTTTATTTTTTCTGTTAAAAGCTGGTCCGAGTTGGAAGGCACCCTGTTTCCCGTCGGAAGACTGTTCCTCCCGCTGTTCCTGACCCTAACCCTGAGGTGGCTTTTGCCCCAGATGCTGTAGGTGTGTAGTTTATTAGCACAAAGCAATATGTTCAGCAAAACTCAATTAGTTTTTTGCCAGAATAATGGGTATCAACAATCCATTAAAGTAGATAGGGACAGCACTTGTTGTCGATGCAAGCATAACACTTTAGATCCCTTTTGAGAGTTTAAAACTATAAATTTCAGCGGAGTTTGGTGCTAGCAGTTAGCACATAGCAGTGACATATGGTACTTGTTTGCCTTGAATATTCATGAAAGGCAGAGTGACATGGTTTGTTTTTCGCCTTGAAAACAATGAAAGGCATACAACGTTGCTAATACTCAGTATGCCAAAATTGTATGCCTTTCATTCACGTTTCCCCATTCAGACAATATGGCATATGTCTGAATGGGGAAACGTTTTTATTTTATTAGGACTCATAGAATCACAAAATGTCCCTGGGACCCATTCAAATGACCACTCCTGGGTCCTGGCACCCACTATAACTACATTGAAAACCTAACATCACTGCTACTGCTTAGATGGGAATGATTTTTGTTGCATTGGAATTGCTGAGGTTTTAGACATATTTTAGTATTTTTAGTATTTTAGACAGTATATTTAAATGTAATATTTTGTGGTTATTTGGTTATTTTGTGCTGCACCATAGGCTATACAGATATTAATTTAGTTTACTCGTTTTGAACCAATGCTGCACTAATTTGACTTGTGATAAAAAAAAAGTCATATAAAAGATTACAGCAATTAATTGATGTGAAAAATAAGAAATGTACTTTTACTTTTACTTGTTCTTAAGTATTTTTAAAAGCATGTACTCTTGATTACTTAAGTATATTTAAAAGCAAGTACATTTTTACTCTTACTTGAGTAACATTTTGACTGAGCTACTTTTACTTGTAGTGAGTAAATTTAACCAGGGAGTATCTGTACTCTTACTCAAGTACTGGGGTTGAGTACTCTGTCCACCGCTGCGCTTTAGTCAGTTCTTCCTGGGCTCAGGACCAACCTTTCCACTGAGTTTGTGCAAATCTGTCCTTAACTGCTTCATATATCCTTACTAAAAGACAGATGGGGGTGAAAACATTGCCTCCTTTGTGGAGGTGTAACTGATGATGTGGGGTGGGGGTGTCTTTGGAACACTGGCATTAATGTCTAAGCAGGCCACACTGGAGAGAGTTTGTGTAGGAATTACAGATGTGCCATTTCAGCAAATATGTTCTTTTGACAAGAAAGTGAATTCATGCCATTGGAGGGCTTGTGAAATGGTGGTTGACTATGCCAACATTTTTGAGAGAGTGCAACGGTTTTGTAATGATAAGATGCATATTACTTGAAACCTTACCATGTGATACTAGGAATTCATCAGTCAGTAATCAGTCCATCAGTAATTTTGGACGAAAACAAATGCATCTTAGTAATGTGGGAAATTTAGTTTCAATTTGCAACTGAACATGGAATACTTTGTTTGTAGTATCATGCTTTGTTGGTCTGAAATAGTTAGAAAGCCTGGAGCCCATAAAACCCATTTAAAATGCTATTTATAGCAATGGTGATAACAAACAATTCTACAAAAGCAGCAACAAAATATACATTTGGCCACACCTGCATGAAGACTTTCATCCTATCCAGAGGGGCCGTCCCTGTGCGAGACACACCGCCTGCTGCAGCCCCTGCCGCTAGCTGCTTCCACCACACACCAGTTATCTTCTCTTCTTCCGTGAACTCATCTGGGATGGTCAGGCTGTCGCCAACATCAAGCACCTACACAGAACAGAGGAGCAAAGAATAGAATGTTACACAAAACTTGTTTTTCTCCCTACTGAAGGAGACATACAACATACAACTTGCCATTGTAAATGTGAAATGAATCGATATTGCATTGTCATAAACTGGTTTTGTTAGACTGTATAGGTGATATAGAGATTATTTCCAGGCTTTTAACAGTCTGCTACTCAGAGGGTTGGACGTCACGTCACTGTGAAGACAAGCTACATTGAGGGGGTATAGATCCCCTATATAAGAGAGATACATTCACGTACAGTAAGTGTCCAGGTGCAAGAGATAGATCAACATACGATCAAAATTATGCAAGTTCACACACTCGTGATATGCTCACTTATTTATTTCGATCGCATAGTTCTTTAGGTACACAGTACTGGAAAAGGCAATAACTGGTACTCATTTAGAATGTTTATATGTGTGAAAAGAGCAGACAGTGTACAACTGTCTATACCACTGTATGCAACTACTGTAGAAGGCCCATCAACCTGTATCTTTCCTGCACTAGTACAGTAGCCTACTTCTTAAGGATCATTAAATAGATCCCTCTGGGCAGTGGGCCAACAGTGCAGGAAGCAAGTGAAGTGCAAGTGAAGGGCAGGGTTTCTACTGGTGTGTTGTGCAGATTAGACACATTTTCACTATTGTGATCCATCACAATCTTGAGGTTTGTGAATTGGACATTAGCCTAATGAGGCCAATAGTTATTATCAATCCACATTAGTATTAGTATTCTATCCCTTCCCTTCTGTCCCTTTGCTGGTAAAATAAATGTTATTGATAAATTAATCAACACAGTTGGCTTGAACACTAGTTACTAGGTGTGCAGTTTGTTTTTATTTAACCTATAACTATTTAACCTGCAAGAGAGCCCTGGCCAAGAAAGCAATCAAGCAGGGCTTAAGATATCAAATACAATAAAAAAATCACACCCTGTGTGAAGTGGGCGGTGTCTTCCTAGCTAACCACAATACTGAATACACACAATACTGTTCTCACGAAATGGACAGTATCTAAGTAATTAATACTAGTGTTACATCACAGTGGTTTTAGATTAGTTTCGTCATATGTATCACTAGCCAATCACAACATGTGTCTTGCTAGCTAATCACAATACTGAATGGAGTCGATCAATCATGTACAAAGTACAAATAAATACATTTATTGAAACACTCTTTATGATGGACAAAACCATAACTTAAAAAAAACAAATTTATGTTTTTTTTTAAAGTTATGGTTGCTTATATAGGGCTATGCACATGTGTCATGTGACACTGGCCAATCACAGTCCTGAATAGATTGTGATTGGCCAATCACAGCGCAGGATAATTGTACACATTTGTGAGACACTCGTGAGACATTTGTACCCAATTTAGAGGAAAGAAATGTTTCAGCAACAAAGTTTACAAACAGTGACATCTGTAGTATTTATGAAGCCCCCTATGGGTGTAATTTACATGTCTCTTACCCCTCAATATGTGATACATAATATGTGACGCTGCACTCTGGAAGAGCCAATGAAAAGTCTGAATTAATCATGTTTATCACATCTCTCCAGATATAATGTGCACCAATTTGTGTGAATTGTGTTGACTAAATGCAATGTCCGAGATTAGGTACACACCAGTGTTGATTTTGACAGCAATTTTTTAATAACATTCCATTTAGTTTTAGTCATATTTTAGTCATCTGAAATGTTTTTGTCTAGTTTTAGTACAGTTGATTTAGTAGACTAAAATGTATTTTGGCGGACCGTGATGGCGCCGTGAATCGTGATGGCTGATTTTACACTTTGTTGTATGCTGAAAATAGCAGTTTAGTCTAGTTTTTATTTGTTGACAAAATTGTTAATATATTTAGTCTTAGCCACCGTAGTTAATTTTTTTATTTAGTTTTCGTCAGTGGAAAAGGGTAGTCGACGAATATTTTTCGTCGTTTTAGTCGACAAAATCAACACTGGTACGCACAGACACACACGGACGCACAGACACACACGGACGGATGGAAACATGTGCAGGGGTGAAAACAGTCTTCGCCCTCCAAGCCTGTCAGCCAGGCAAAGACAATGATGTGCTAACATGTGAGCTTTGGCCTTCATTTTAAGATTTTAAGAAAACATGATATTCTTCAACTTACTCTAGCGGTTGAAAAGCTTTCCTTCATCTTTTTACAGGGTAGATGTACTAGTGATGTACAATGATGATCTTGAACAATGCCTACATGCATCACCAATAATTAGCTAAGATGCTAACATGAGCTTTGTGTTGAAATGTTGCTAAGCTGATTGGTATAGCCATGTCAGCTGACTGCTTAAATCTCTGAGCTGTGATTGGTGTATCAGCGTCAGTTGAGCTTTTTTAAATGATTAAATGCACAGCATCATTAAATGAAAAATGACATAATTTGGGACCACACCTTACTTCATTAAACCTTTTCTTTGTTCTTTTTTTTTAAAGAATAAATGCCAAACTATGCACAAAAGCGTTCATATTACAGATAGGTCACCATGCAAACTGTAAATGTCAAAAAGCTAACTGTAAATGTCAAAAAAGTTAAAGTTAAAAATCTATAATTATAGTTTTTAAATGACATGCCAGCAACAGCCCCCACTATCTACGAATGTGTATGTATATGAAGCCTACTTTGAGTTGACATTCACAGCCCGTACAGTCACCTTTTTAATCCTCTGGCCATTCATGACACGCCTAATCCGAAAATCTTATGCAACAAACATTAACACTACAATCAAATATAGCCTAATTATGACACTACTGTACTTAATCATGGAACTTTGGCAAACTGGGTATTATTGAATAGCCTACTGTAATATGCCCTACAGTCTTGCGATTGTCTCTTGCAACAGCATTTTACAGTAATGTTAACAACAGCAATCTTGTCAACTGCAAATTAAGGAAATTAATTTGTCAATTCTAAATCTCAATTCTAAAACTATGTAAAACATGCTGCAACTGACTGATGTCAAATTTCAAGTAGGGGAAATGTCTTGGGCATTGGGCAATGGGCATAGTCTTCAATAAGGGTAGGAATTCATGTTGGCTAATGAAGCTAAACATTCAGAAAGCCAACTGTGGGCTCTAAGGGAATTTAAACAACTTTATCTATGCTTTAAAATAGTTGCCCATCTGCTGCAGTGCCTGAAAACCTTGCTCATTGAGCCAAGTCTGAATTACCAGTTGACAAAGGCTGAATAAGAGAAAGCTGAACCTACCTGTACCACCTCCACCTCATAGAACTCATCATCATCAATATCAATGAAATCAATGAATAACCAATGCCAATGCCTGTGGTACAGCTGATGGGGCCGGGGCTGCAGCAGAGCCATTGACTCTGCTGCAGCCTTTGAGTCACTGATTCGGGGTGACAGAGCCCCTTAGTATAGAAACTCTCTCCTATACACCCCTGGTTCGCCGCTTGAGATAAGTCCTTTTCAAGTAGAGGTGAAATAATACAGTGGCTATTCAACGTCAGTCCCAGCGCGTGTCTGTAATTTCTAGCCAGGCTGAGGGCAAATAATGCTGAACTCCAAGTTGCCAGTTACCATCGGCTAGACTTGATGCAGGTAACGTTACTGGTAGAGATGAAGAGATGGCACTGCCAATGTCGCTATGCCAGGGTCGCCAGTGCATCAACCCACTCAACTAGGCTACCTCGCTGCTGTCCAGTCAGTGAGCAACTCTCTCTCGTCCCAGACTCACTCATCCCCTGTCCTGTCCCAGGACACTGACGCACTAATCCCCACCTAGGACAGTCTAAAATAGCTTATCTGAGGATAGCTTAGCAGGCGCAGGTTTACTTAAAGGACGACTTCACCGATTTTCAACCTATCTTCATATAATTGGTCCTCACTAATACTCATGATAAAATGGTACAATTTTTTTCTACTTGGTCTGTGTCTCATAGGAGGGCTGTGGACAGTCCAGAAAACCTCTACCAGTGACATCATCGTTAGGCATGATTTTTTTTTCCCAACAAGATTTCACATTTTGTATTTAGATCTTTATTAACACGAGAGCAATGGCTTCTTTTATTGCATTGCAACTTTCCAGGAATAGAAAGCCTGCAGTTTCTATTAGCTTGGATTCCCCATTGATGATGTCACTGGTAGGCGGGACTCTGAACTGTCCACAGCCCTCCTCTGAGACACAGACCGAGTAGACATTTTTTTTACCATTTTATCATGAGTATTAGTGAGGACCAATTATATGAAGATAGGTTGAAAATCGGTCAAGTCGTCCTTTAACCTCTATAGTTGGGCCAGAAATTGCAAATGTCAGAGATTACCCATTGACTGGCACTGACCGTGTACCTGGCCTAGCACGCATAGTAAATTGACCAATGACCAATTAATTCACTTGGTTTCATTAGTACCAAAACACTGCCAATTCTTCAAATCATAGTGTTCATGGTTAATTTATTGAAAACTCTAAAGGTCCTTACACACCGGGGCGAATTCTTCATGCGAATAAATTCGTTTTTTTTAAAAACCTTATAAAGTCAATGCAAGCGTCCACATCAGTTTCGCGAAGCGAAAAAGCGTCTTTTAATTATTCGGAACGAGTCCGAATTTTGCGTATATTCGCCGGTGTGTAAGGACCTTTAGGTGTACCAGGTGATATGGATTTAAATTTCTGTGTACAGGAAAAGGACATGTTCGATTACTCTTCCTTGTCCTTCATTTCATGCACTGATGTTTGTAAAGAAGCTTAAGTGTCTTGACTTTCAATTCTCCTCGGCTTGATTTTTGTCTTTATCCCGCGCACGCACGCACGCACGCACGCACGCACGCACGCACGCACGCACGCACGCACTATTCCCCCCCGAATACTATTCGCGCGGGGGGGGGGGGGGGGGCAAAACGTAGACGTTTGCCCAACGTCTATGGAGATATGTGGCACAAAAATGGGAATGTGAATGCCTTCATGAAAACACCTGACAGCTGTATTACAGAGTAACCGTATCCCCTGTTTTCTCTCCATCTCATGAGGAGATGAAGCCTGGAATAAACCTACTGGCAAAAGGGTTTTACAACAATCACATTCAATTCTACTTTCCTACCCTATTGTCTTTCTTCATAAATTATTTTAGGCAGTGTTTACTGATGTTGTGAATAGTGTTCTTTAGAATGTAATAACCTTTTATAATAACACTTATTTTATTGTCATTACAGCTACAAAACCTTGAACTGTAAACAAAAAAACATGCTACTCACTGTAGATTTTTTCCAAAAGCGGATGATCTCCTGTAGATTGGTGGCAGGGTTGAACAGGAAATGCTCCCGCCATTCATTCCAGTCCACAGTCATGGTGCCGTCTACATCAATACTGTGGATCAATAATAGAACAATGTGAATAGGACAGAAACGGCAAAGGAGAGAACAGTGACATGGGACAATTCAGTATACAACACACAGTTAGTGCACATACCACCTGAAAAAGTCCAAACATAAATGTAACTGATCTCCAATGACTGACAACTATGCAAGGAAATACAATGTATTCAAAAGGTTTGCAATCTCTGCAGCAACTCTTGTTCTACATATTTCTTTCCTGATATGACCAATTATGTAATGTAACCTTGATTGTGACCATGACATTTTACACGCAAAAGTTAATTATATCAGCCTACTACTGATCTTTCCTACCAAGTTTTATGAAAGACCACCCCTCTGTTATTTTGTTCAAAGACAGACACACACAGACAGACACAAATAACAAATAAATATGTTGTTGCCTCTATATACTTCCCCGTTTCCCCTACCTATAGCCTATAATTCCCTCCATAGCACATGGAATCCATAACATTGCTGGATAGTCATTCACATTCACACATTTGCTTCCTTTATGAAGAAGCTCTGTATAGTATCTGTTCGCACATTAAATCACTGTTATAATACTCAAGACCACACCATCCCGTCATCTAGGGGACAATCCTAAATACAGGATATTTGGGACGAACAGAAATCCTCTCCAGGATTTAGTCGGGAGGAAGACGATTAAATTTTTTCCACTTGGACATTTTCAACTGTCAGAGTGATATCACTGTGCCTGGCAAATGGTGCGCGTCTTCAGAGGGCTCGTTGCACTAGCATTTCGTCTGTGTAAAACCATAAAATGGCAACTCGTGAAAGTTGCATTGTAGATGATAATCTATCATTTTTCTGCAAATCTCAAACATTGTTCTTGTGAAGTAGTTTTGTTCTTATTGGTGAAAATTATAAAGATCCCTATATCCCTTTAGAGAAAGCTTACCTATCATGTTTCACCTAAACTGCTTCACAATAACAATGATGTTGGTGTGACAAATTCAATGAAAGAAAAACTAACGATTTTGCACGATTACATTTTCAACTATACACTGTACTGAGGTCTTAAGGACATGAAAGTGAAAGCCATTAACACATTGAATGCCAATCGCGTAGATCTACGCGAACCTATTTAAAGCCGCAGCGTGCCAGTCGCGTAGATCTACGCGAACCGCCGATTCCCATGTTAATCGCCCAAGGTGCACTTTCCGAATTTTTTTGATCCATTTCCGTTTCCGGTTTTCGGTCGGAAACGGAATTATTCGGGTTCCGGTTTTTTCGATCGTATCCGCTTCCTGTCTGGGATCCTGTTTAAAACTCGATTTTCTCGGTTTGTTGTTTTTCTCCTCGCTGATCACTGTTTAGAGTGTATCGGCTGTAGCTTCAAGATGGCGGCTCGCATTTGGAAACTGTTTTCGCTGGACGTTTCTCACGGATCCGCTGTGTGTTTAGAACCAAATGAACGCGCACTTTTAACTTATTTAGCGAGGTCTGTGGCGACATGATAAAAACAAAAAAACAACAATAAAACGCTGGCACTGGTGAGTACATTATGAGATTAAACTCTGGCATGGAATGTGTTAAGAGAATTGATCTATAGAAGTATTTTTTTTAAATATCTTAATTAGTTACGCCAACACTGTCCTCATGAAGAATGGATTTATGACTTTTGTTTCAAGTGGGAACTTCCAGCCATGTCAGTCCTTAATTGCCCCCCTGTGGTTTCAACAGAATCCTTATGTGTGAGTCATAGTCATACTCCTATAATGGACTACTACTGCTCTTTCCAGTTCTTCTCACCATGTTTGTTCTGGGCCTGGCACATCTATAGTACATTATGGCAAGGCTTTGTTTATGCAAACTACGCAACTTTATGACATGAACCATAATATTTTGCTTAAGAGCCTTGCAGGTTATCAACCCATTTAACATAACTAATGGTGATGTTAAAGAAGTAATTCTTAAGCTGTTCATGTCCATTTTAGGGGGTAATATATCTAAATATTGTGTGGAAGTTTTGCTTCCCTAAATACAACAGTATAGTGTTGTATTTATTCATGTAAATGATACAGGGCAGTCCATACGCCCTAAAACAGCAACTCAATATGACTTTTGTGTAATAGATTATTCATGTTGTACATGTTTAGGTGCGGCCATAACTGAATGGGTAGAGGGGCCGCCTGGGAAACAGAGGGTCCCAGGTTTGATAACCCCCCCAGCTGGGTGAAACTGAAAGCTGAATTTCCCCTGTGGGATCAAACAAGTCTAAATTAAGTAATTCATGCTCAGGACTACATTGCTCAAGTTGTGTTAGCCCACGCACATTTGCCTCACAGCTGTGGATAATGTCTTCTCTTCTGTGGTTGGTTTATGCAAATAAACTCATGTCACATCACTCTCTTTCTGGGGATGTGACAACAACACAGCAGGATGTAACTACTGTATGTGTTCACTCCAAAAGCGAGGTGAACATTTGCTTTCGTATTTGGTTTGAAACACCATAACAAGGATAGCCAACAGTTTAAACAGATGAAGTAGGATGTTTATATATCTACAGTATAGGTTTATTACATCATAGAAAACATTATATCAATGTGTTACTGCATACCAAGATAATGAGATGAAGGTAAAAGAAAACTGAAATACTAACAAGCTTTGTATCCTATACCTTATATTGACACTTGGATACAGTCTCTAGCCATTTTATATGTTGACTCTTTATCATGTGTCTTCATACCCGTCCCAGCCCCAGTGTGTCTGTGTTATCAGTCCCTCTGCAGGGAATTGACACTAGTCCCACCTCTCACATCTTAAGCATAGCACCTGATTCTCTTACACTAGTTCAGCACCAAAACCGGATCTCGATCAGGGTCTACAGATGTGATATATACGTAAGACACTTACTGGTATACAAGAATACACAGTAACAAAGTGTAAATTTAACTTTGAGTGTACACATTTAACCAAATGGATCGGTCAGGGTCCATTTAGTTACATTCGTGTGCACTCTTGAAGTCACAAATGGGTAAATTAACACTGGATTTTAGCATGTACCTTTGATTTGAATGAACTTGGGTCCTGTCATGTTAGATTGAAGCAAGGAATATCAGGCGTAGACGAGTGACTCTAACATGACAGGTCCCAGTGTAAGAGATCAATCTCCAGGGAAATAGATGGGCTGACGAAGAAGAACCCCAAAACAAGTTCCATGCCTGCAAGCGTTCATGAACTACGGATAGGTACAAATTACACAAAATATACCTGTGAAGAATCCTCTCAGCATCTTCCTTGGTTATGTCCATTCCCAGATCAGCCAGTGACTGCTTGATCTCCTGGTAGTCTATTCGTCCTGTGTTGAAAAGAAACATGCTAGAATTTTGACAATTGTTATGACCGAATGAACCGAGTGAAGTGATCCGTTGTTTACCTGATTGCTAGCTGAGAAGATTTTTAAGAGGCGAAATACCTGCATTTACCCATGTTATTGTCTGAATCCAAATTTCAGCTTGAAGAATATTTACAAGTATGCTTCTTTATATTCTAACTGTTCATTAGATATAGTACAGTATATAGATAAAACATACAAGTGAACATAATTACACTATACCGTCATTATTTCTATCCAAGCTCTTGAAGGTCAGTTTCAATTTCTTCTCCTGTTCTTTCAGCCAGTTGGAGAACTCATTGAAGTCAAGTGCTTCATTTTTGTCTTGATCTGCAGTGGACACGATTTTCTAAGATTTGAATGGAACAAAACAACATGTCAGAATTCAAAATCCTTAGTTGCTTTACCAATATGACATTGTGGAATGTAGGCATGTACAAGCTTGTGATTAGCCAAGACATTTTGCTGTGGGAGGCAAGGGTTGCCTAGTATTTTGTTGAGCCTAGATGAACAGTCTGATATCATCTCCTTGTAGCTGCATTATCCTGCCCCCTACTGTTTCCCCCCCCCCCTTATCTCTATATTTACGGTATATCAAGAGTATCAGCTAAATGTAATATCTTGGCTAGGATTACACAAATAGGGGGGGGGTGGACTGGGTGAATCTGTGAGTGAGTGAGTGAGTGAAGCTAGATAAAATTCCATTAGGAATAATCTGAAATAATAAAAGTGATGTTCAGCATCAGTTCTTGTCAAGGTAATCTGAAACCTACTGTATGTTATGCTTTATCAGATAGTTGCTTGGATACATAAAGCTTCCGTTTTGTTGTACCCAATAATCACATGGAGATCAGCTGCATCATTTCAAACGTGCAGATTATATTTATCGATTTCTGCACCAATTAGTGGCTTAGTTGTTCAATCATTGGACCTTACTTGTGCAAAGAATGTATAATATTTGACCTGCAAGGTGTGGCCGTCCCTTTAAGTCGCACCCCACAATAAAACCTCAGCTTTCTGGTTTGAACTTTGACACGTGGTGAGTTTCAAAGTGTATTATGTATCATTCCTTTCTGCAGTGGTGGAAAAAGTACTTTTTTTTTAACTTTAAGTAAAAGTATCAATACTGCAATATAGAAATACTCTACATATCAATAATTGTAGTGGAGAAAAAGCACAATATTTGCCTCTGAGATGTATTAATGGAGTAGAAGTAAGAGTATTGGAAATTGGAAATACTCAAGTTAAGTACAAATACCTCAGAATTGTACTTAAGTACAGTACTTGAGTACATGTACTTAGTTACTTTCTACCACTGCCTTTCTGAAATTATTCATTAACGTTTACAAATGACACGCCTCGACGGATTTATTGAAAAACATCCTCAAACAATCAATCAAAAACGGATAACAATGGGTGAACCTGTGCTAGGCTAAAAGCCAATTAATAGCTATCAAACTAGTGTCTCTTGTTTTACTGCAGATTATTACAACAGATGACTGCAGTGGTGGAACATAACTAAGTACATTTACTCAAGTAACTGTACTTGAATACAATTTTGAGGTATCTTTTTTACTTTACTGGAGTAATTCCAATTTTCAGTACTTTTACTTCTACTCCACTAGATCTCAGAGGCAAATATTGTATTGTATTATTACAAAAACACGTACCACTTCAGCCCTATATACATTTCAGCCATTTGAAAATAGCAGATCTACAAGCTCACAATGCGTCACCTGTAGATCTGCTATTTTCAAAAGATGTTTACACATTTGAAAACGTGAAATGGGACATTCTGCATAATGAGTACTTTCTACTTTTGGTACTTTAGTACATTTTTATACCAATACTTTTGTACTTTTACTCAAGTACATTCCGGTCTTTTACTTGTATCAGCTTCTACATTGCAGTATTGATACTTTTACTTCAGTACAAAATGTGAGTACTTTTTCCACCACTGGATGACTGTGGAAAAATGTAAAATTGTTTTTCAGTAGCTATTGAGCTATTGGGCCCACATGTCATACAGTAGGCCTAGTCTCTACTGTCTGTAATTGAATACACAGGATCCCAATGGAAACAAGCCATAGTGCTTTCTTGGGTTCAATCCTTTTAGCATTGTATTTGTAATTAAACTGTACTTTCTGTATTTTCTGCAAACTGTTAACAATGTATTCAATCAATCACCTGAACTGCGCCTTTCTTAAATGTGATCCCCATTGCAGTGAGGCCCGCCCTGAGTTCTGCGACGTCCACTTTTCCATCATTATTGGTGTCTAACTTTGCAAACAGCTCCTTGTATGTTGTTGACGCGTCAGCTGCACAGTGGCCATCAGTAAACACCATCTTCCTCATTGCCTGATACATTGTTACTGTGATGTAGCGAATCTTCCACAAACACACAAAACGAGAAGGAAAAGGCTGTGAAATCAGTAAAAACTGGAAGTGGAGGCAGTCCGATTTCTGTGGTTGGTATCGACTTCTGGTTTCAGTAAATGATACGTCTATATATAGTTTCAAAAAAGATTGATCGCGATGTGGCGCAGCTTACAAAAATGCTTATTTACAAATCCTCTAGAGCAGATCAGCAAACTATCAAACGCTACGATGTAAACCTATTTAATTACAACTGGTGGACGGACGTATCCGGGATGAGGTAGCTTTTCGGCGCGGTGGGTGGAGAGAGACGCTGCAGACGCACAATTTTGCCTTAACCGACCTCCTCTTTTCTGCAGGGAATGGATAGACACACCCTTTGGGATAAATATCACCAGTCTTTCCACCTACTGCTCTATGCTAGCCCCGAAACATGAATGACAGTCATGGATGAACTTCAGTTTGGTGTTTGCACTTTCTCCTTTTTTGGCCCGTTCATCTACATAGCCGTTCAAATTTCAAATATAAAGTGCTTAACCCATGTTCAAGGATGTACAAATTATGTACGGGCCCTCAGAAGGACCCGTGTATTTCGTTTTGTTTAATAAAAAGCATTTTAATCTGATCGGTGGCCATTTTCTCCGTATGCTTTCAACTACGCGAACCTATCAGTTGGGAGGGGTATTGCACTCAGTCTTTGATACATTATAACGTTATGAGAAAATGGCCACTGATCGGATTAAAATGCTTTTTATTGAACAATACGAAAGATACGGGTACTTCTGAGGGCCCGTACGTAATTGCAACATCCGTGGCCATGGGGTAAGCACTTTATATTTGAAATATGAACGTTTATGTAGTTGTACGGGTCAAAAAGGGAGAAAGTACAAACACCAGGTTGAAGTTCATCCATGTGACAGTTGTGACAGGCAACCGTCGTGTGATCCATGGCCTACTTGAGTCTGACTTTATGATTGTGTGTTGCCTGTGTTTTCATACTGGTAACCAACGCAACTGGACGCGTCGCGATATCGTAGGATAGGTAGTAGGCCTACATGCTAATATAATAACTTGATGAGTATTCAATGCAGCGCCGTTCTTTCTTTCTGCAGCCACGCAGACGCATGCGCGCACGCGCGCACACACACACACACACACACACACACACACACACACACACACACACACACACACACACACACACACACACACACACACGCACGCACACACACACACACACACACACACACACAGACAGACAGACAGACAGACAGACAGACACACAGACACATACACACACACACACACACACACACACACACACACACACACACACACACACACACACACACACACACACACACACACACACACACACACACATTGTAATCTCGTAATGCAGTTTGCATATGGCCATCTATTTCTTACTCAATGAGTCAAGAGTAAAGCCAGCTGGCACAGCCGAGCAATAATAACAACAGCTGTCTTGGTCAAAAATATCCTAAGATTTTGAGGTCCAGGGGGCAGCGAGAGAAACACAGCCAGTGGTGTAAACTAACTAAGTACATTTACTCAAGAACTGTATTTAAGTACACTTTTGAGGATTTTTTACTTGACTGGAGTATTTCCAATTTTCAATACTTTTACTTCTACTCCACTATCTCAGAGGCAAATATTGTACTTTTTACTCGACTGCAATTATTTGACAGCCTTAGTTACTAGTTACTTTGTAGATTTAGATTAATATTACAAAACATGCATTAATTAACCACTTCAGCCCTATGCATCTATCTGCTATTACATTTGGAAACTTGTGAAATGGGACAATCTGCAAAATAAGTACTTTTACTACTTAAGTAATTTTTTATGCGAATACTTTTGTACTTTTACTCAAGTGCATTTTGAATACAGGACTTTTGTTTGTTACAGAGTATTTCTACATTGTGGTATTGATACTTTTACTTAAGTACAACATGTGAGTGAGTACTTCTTCCACCACTGCATACTATCACAGTAATGGGGGCTGACCTGGCAGTGAGTCTACCGACTAATGTACTTTGTAGCAGCAGATGTGCCTCGATATCACCACGGGGTGGTGCTGGTGGTGCTGATGATGGTGAAACTGTAGCAATCGGGGTACTGTCTTCTCAGTCTTTGGATCTCTTACGCCCTCTGGCGATTGGTCGTAGATGAATTGTCTTGTACGTCGAGCTCTTGCAATGTAAAGTATTCAGCAAAATATTACTTCCGTTTAGCGACTTTGTCTTCAAATTTAAAGTATTAGAGAACATTTTAAATTGGAAGCAAAAGTATGTCAATTTGTATTTGTGCAGCTCAACTCATTTAGAGCTCAGCGCTCTTTGTCAGGCAGCAAGGTGGGGAAGAGCCTCAAAAAGCACTATAAAATAAGAACCGAAGAAAGGAATTGATTTGAGCTCAACTCATATACTCAGAAACAATTAGATACAAACATACATATGTATATTTGTGTTTGTATAAGGAAAGCTCATAATCAAGTAGCCTACACTCATGTTATATCACAAAACCAAAAGATCCACAACAGAGAGTGATAACATAAAGAGAAGAATAACATAAAATATGAAGATGAACACAATGAACACAATACAATGAAGATCAAGTTCCTCATTGGTTGGTTTGACTCTGGCCTTTTTTAGGCTTATTTGTAATTAGAGACATTAGTCTCTCCCTATAGATGGGTTTCCGCGCGACGTCATCACAGAGCAGAGTGCCCAATCTGCGCATGCGCGGGGGAGAACGAACCGGAAGCGCCATTCACTCTCTCGTTATTTTCGGGATTTAGATAGGCATAATGCTGCTATTATAGGCATAATAGGCATAATGCTGCTATTATATACAAACAGATCCAACTTTCGACAAATCATTTTTATTGAGTAAAGAAGATATTACAAACTGCATCATTTAATCTACTTTCATTAAACCTGGTGAAGACCATTTATTTTCTGAATGTACAATGGCTAGAGCTGCTGCGGGTAATAGCGCCCTCTACAGGCTCATCCCGCCACTGCGCGCGCATCATCCTCTCATGTTTACCAACAGGAAACCCATCTATGCAGATCGGGGGCGCTGCAGATAGAGAAGGTCAGAGAGTTCAAATTCCTGGGGTGCACATCACTAAGGACCTTACCTGGGACAGAGCGGGTGGTGAAGAAGGCACAACAGTGCTAGCCTGGCATTGGCCAGACTGATAATGTGGATTCACTCTCACGTTCCTCCCCAGTATCAGTCTGGACTTCGGCCCATTATCCATAGGGAGCGAGTATGAGAAATCAGAAAAATATTGTTATGCTTTTCACTGTTGTACGGACAGCAGTTGAAACGCAGTCACTGATTGGCCCGATCATTTTCTGATTTCTCATATTCGCTCCCTATGGGCCGAAGTCTGGCCAATGCCAGGCTACAACAATGCCCCATCCAAGCCCTTTACAGCGAACTTTGTGTCAGAAATGCGGAATCATTAAGGATCCAAGCAGTCCCATCCCAACCACAGACTGTTTCAGTTGATGCTGAAAGCATGGAAAATGGCTACGCAGTCTCAGAGCCTAGTGGCAACAGACTGCTAAAAAGCTTCTTTCCCTGTACAATCAGGCACATGAACTGATCTGACAAGAACAAAAATAAATCCAATTAAATACAAGGCTCTGATCAGAGGTTACTCTACTTTGCTCTTATCTTGAAGTCCACCAACAGGAAGACACATGCTTATGTAGTTGTAGTAGTTTATTGACGAGCGTGTGTGATCAGCATTGCCAGGTCTGCTTATTATAAGCAACTTTGGGCTTTGCTTTTAAATTATTGGTTGTTGCGAGTTGCAGTTTTTTGGGCTTGTTTCTAAAGTAGTTGCTTATTTTGGGGTTGTTTAAACCAGTGATTCTCTAACATTTAATTTCATGTCAAAGACCCCCAACTTAATATGTATTTGTCTGTGCACCCCCATCTGAAAATATGTTATGCCAGGGACCCCCCATACAACATTTGTGTAATTGAAATGTTTAAAAAAAGATTCCACATTTTCTTCAATTAAATACATAAATAGCAGGTCTACAAGCTCGTAGATTGGCTATTTTCAAATAGCCGACGTATAGGTTTAAAGTGCCAAGTGTCACATATGGCCTTCTTTTGGGCTTGTTTTCATAGACCTGGTTGCTTGTTTCTCTCGCAAAACCTGGCAACACTTGTGATTTAATTACACACATACACACACACACAGACACAGTGAACACTGCTCTGCTCTGCTCTGGTCTCAAGATAGACAGAGAACATCCTCTCTCAAGAAGAGACTGTGTAACGACGACAGGCGGTGCATGGATTTCATGATGATGAAAAAGAAGAAGTTCAAGTTCAAGGTGGACTTTGAGCTCGACGAGCTGTCGTCGGTGCCCTTTGTCAACGGTGTTCTTTTCTGTAAAGTCAGACTCCTGGACGGCGGCTTCTCCGAGGAGTCATCACGGTGAGAGACTGCCTGCTTTTCATTAAGCCCTGGTCCCCAGAGCCTTAGCGAGTTCTCTCTAACGCTCTGTTTAAGAGCGTGTGTTATTCCCATGGGCTGAAAATGCCACAACTGTGCGAGGTCTCCAACTTGAGTCAAAAATAAAGACAACTATTTTGCTAATAATTGAAACAAAGGCTGTTTTGTTTTGTTGAAAGACTATTCTCCGTGGTGGGAAACGTCTGAGGATCCCACCTTCTCTGTATAATACACTTTTTGGGCAGAAAATAAAATATGTCTGCCAGACGGGAATTATTATATGTATTCCACTGCGCCCTCTACAGATTTGGTCGATGGTAATTTATATTGACCAGATCTGTAGAGGGCGCAGTGGAGTAAATAAAATAATTTCCGTCGGGCGGACATATTTTATTTTCTGCCCAAAAATTGTATTATACAGAAAAGGTGGGGTCCTAAGACGGTTCCCACCGCGGAGAATAGTCTCTCAACAACACAAAACAGCCTTGTTTTAATGAGTAGCTAAACCGTTTCCTTTATTTTTCACTAAAGTTGGAGACCTCGCACAGTATTCTCGGTCCATGGGAATAGCACCCGCTCTAACACAGCTAACGCTCTGTCTGGACCAGAGCTGCTTTTCATTCAACATCACACAGGCTAACGGAGCTAACTGGATAGCATTGTCTTACCCCATGACACCAGTCCACCACATTAATAAAAACCAGCTGGCTATTGCTTACAATAAACCAATACGTGTGTTTGATATTTCCTTAAGCTGCAGATAGGATTGTTGCCAGCTAAACCAGATGTTAACTAATTAATACATTCACACTTGTGCTGCTAGCTCGTAATAACGAGCTTATTATGTTGGCATTACAAACGTTAACCGGTTATAAAAGCTACACTTCTTTTGAAAATGGTATACTGGAAATGAAAGGATGGCTAGTTATGTTGAATTACAATTTCATATTAGTAGCATTACAGTAGCTAACAGTTAAATTAATGTAGCAGCTGCCCTCCCATCAACAATAGAATAAACTGTATTTGTGGTATTTTGGGGCTGTAACAGTTTTGCTCATGTTATTGTTTGTAAACATAGGAGCAAAACATCTATTTTGATATATGGGGGGGGGGGGGGGGGGGGGGTTGTATTGTAATATAATGTATGATTCCCAAACAATCCACTTGACAGGAAAGATAATGAATGTGGCCTATTGAAAGAGAACATTTTGAATTATTTTCAGTCAACTTTACTTAAACGTACATACTAAGTTTTGCTTCTTTTAATCAAACAGGGTAAATTAGCAACACATTTTTGCTGCAGGGAGCCAAACACTAGGAAGTGGACACAGGAATTTACTGGGGTGTATTGTATAAGATACATTCATTTACAAAGACTAAAGAATAGCGATAAGTAAGATGCACTTCACTAATACATTATTTTGCAAAATTCAGCAGAAATAATGATCTGTTCCAACAATCTGAGTCATCGGGATGATTCTGCATTTTTATGTGCCGGGAACACAAGTCAGGGATTTGGAGAACAGATGGGGTCAAATTACCCAACATTTATAGTTTATGGCTTTACGTGAGCCATCCCCAGATAGGTGACCGTTGGAAATGCATTGTCCTTGATCACAAATGTGCTTATTGTGTGATCACTGTCCAGTATCAATTTCATTAGCGTTGGATCGCACAATGTCACATTGACGATGTCATATCACCGATGTTAGGCTTTTACTTTAAAAAACAACCCCTCCAAGTAGTTTGGTCAGCAACCATTTTATGCAGCTCGTGTCACATGTGACTACATTTCAGCCTCTCCCTGTTTGAGACCCACACAAATGTAAACATACTCCTGTCATGTGGTCACCTAGCAGCAGAAACTGTCCTCTGTAACCCATTTTGACATGTTGTTACGCATGTTGATCAATAATTTAAGAAACACTGTCCTTTTTCATTGGCATCTTTACTCAGGGAATACATTGCAATGTTGTATGTAGATGGATGTGTTCAAGCCCTCTGTTTGTTCTAAAGACAGTTCCTTTAACTTAGCTGAACATAAAGCCCCTCTGTTTGTTTGGGTCAATGATACTTCCTACACCGGCGATTAGCGCAACCCCGGCTGTGAATATATTATCCATGTAAACCCTCTATTCTTAACTGTACTTTGTGTGCGCTTGTCCCCCTCTACACCAAATCTCTTAGCTGAAAAATAGCCAATCTACAAGCTCTCAATGTATCACGTTTTCAGTGTGTCTGGAGATAATCTCGCAAACTGCTGGACCGCTCAGCGCCATATTTCTTGTGCACACTGCCAGTAGGTTACACAAATTGTTTCAAATATGTTTTTAATTTTTGTATTTTGAAAAAATCTAACTATCATTTCATACTGGAACTCAAAGGGGCTTGGATCGGGCTGAAACCTTGGAGTAATATATGTCATAGATGCGTCAGACGACCGACGTCACACGCTGGCGTCCAAGAAGTCCAGTTTGAAGGAGTTTTTTTTGTCTGATTGTATTATGCCCTCAAAATCAGACCGCAGCCACACTTTAACAAGGTATGAGACCCGTCAAATGGGATGAGAGGCCAACCTTATTCTGGCTGCTATCCTGCTCACAGCAGGCTTTCTCACACACACAAATTGATGTTGCTGCGCTGAGAAGTGCTGCTGGCTTCATGATGTAATCAAGTAACAATCCCATGGCACTTAAGAGTGCAGCTGGCTGGGAGTTCCCTTTCTCTGACTCAGGATTAGGCAGGAAAATAGACAGGAAAATATGTAACATAGGTTGACATCATTGTTTGGGAACATTATTGTTCACATCTGCTGCTTTTTAGTTGTAATGATGAGGCACTGCCCCTTATACTGTAGACCTCCATTCGTAACCTAGATCTCACAACAGAAGCCATCAAGCCCTACTAACATGTTGTCTCATATCAGCCATATTATTATGTAATTATACATAATTACAGTATAAGTCTATTACACTGGTTGAAAAACAAACCACTCTCTTAACTCTCAAACACTGTCTTACTCTGTCATTTGCATTTCAGATAGCTTCGTTTTTAAGACTTGTTCTGTGAGTGGAGTCATAAGAAAAGATCAGAATGGTACCCACATATATTTTTATTTTATTTTTGAAGATATGGCTACATCCTACTCAGTGTACCACAGAGAGAGTGAGAGTGATTCTATTGCTTTAATTTCTTCCCTTATTGTAGACTTAATTTCAAATTGATTGTGTTTTGTAAAGTAACAAACTATACATTAGCTAGATATACCTTTTATTGATCCCACGAGGGAAATTTAGTCACCATGGCAGTTACAGCAGTCAAAAGACACAAAGAACAGATAATAAGAACACAGCAGATGAAAGATATAGAGACACCAGAATGGAAGAGACATTTGTCATAAGTTTGCGGGGAATAAGAGTCCAATTGGTCATTCAACCACGACCACGGACTGGACGGGACGCGAGCATCATCACTGTACAGCTTCATGGCTGCCGGCACAAAGGACTGACCCAGTCTGTCGGTCTTCTGTATTGGAAGGATGAATCTGCGTTCACCGTTCATACTCGGCTGCCCTAATAATTCCTTTTGTAGGTGGTGGGGAGGTTAGCCATGATAGCCATTGTACTCACCCTCGCCACCACCTCCACACCATCCTGTCTGTTTAGAGCCAGCGACAGAGCCCGCCTTCATCACTAGCTTGTTCAGTCTGTTACTGTCCCTTTTTTGTGATGTGACTCCCCCAGCATGCACTTACGGAGAAGAGGACGCTGGCCACAGCAGACTGGTAGAACATCTGCAACATCCTGTTACACACACCAAAGGTCCTGAGCCGCCTCGGGAAGAGCAATTTGCTCTGGCCCTTCTTGTAAAGGGCCTCAGCGTTATCAGTCTAACACTTGTGTTCATCAGTGATGCGACGAACAAGCATTGTCCAAGGAATGGAACGCCTGACCCTGGCAGTGTTTGTGCCCTTATCCAACAAGGTGCACAGGGCCATCATATGAATGAGCGTAACCTTATTATAAGGTTAATCCATTAAGACCTGAGGCCGATTCTACAAATGCCTTCTAAATCAGTAGTTCTCAAACTTTTTCTGAATGCAAAATTATTCAAGATTTTTTAAACACTTACAAGATTTTTCAAAGATCGTGCCGCGCTGTGAGCTTGTATATTTGTGATTTTTTTAATAGCCAACCCAAAATCTAAAATGACACAGAGCTCTCCCGGGTTTAATGGGTTAAGATGAAGGCATATCTGCATGAATGCACCTTTATAAGTAGCTAGGTAGTTTGATTTAAAATCCAAACATAATGAGTAGTCTACTTCTACATGGTGGTTTCATTGCTGAACCACCCAGAATGCACTAACAAGTCTTTGTTATTCCCCATACAGGGAACCAGTACAAGCCAACTGTGTTCGCTGGAGAAAGACATTCTCTTTCCCTTGTAAAATGAGTGCCAGTGCAGGGACCGGAATACTGGACCCCTGTGTGTGTCGAGTGTCTGTCAGAAAGGTACAGTATAGCCCTATGGAGCTGCTTCAGTTATGATTTCTAAGGAGTTTGGACAGTGACGTTTAATGGTGCATATAGCGCCTTTATCCAAAGCACTTCACAATGTGCATTACATTCACACACCAACAGCAGAGGAAACCATGCAAGGCACCAACCTGCTCATCAGGAGCAGCCCATCGGGCCGTTTCCTGGGGAATTTGGTTTATATCATTTTGGTTTTGTCCCTTGCTATGGTGTAGATCCAAAACGAAAACGAAAAACATTTTCAGTTCAAATGGATGAGGATAGTGCTGACTTTTCTTGGCTTAGGTCCAGATCATAACAGTTTAGAGATTGTATGGTACTGTAAGACATCTTGGGGGGGGGTTGTTTTGAAATAATAATTGATTGTTATCCTTTCCAGGAGCTGAAGGGTGGAAAGGCATATGCAAAGGTAAGACTTAAGATTTTATTTTATTATCACCCTTGTGTTTCAGATGAGTTAACCTACATTTACAGTAATCATATGTGTTTATGTTAATGGCCTAGTGAGAGAGCACACTGCCTGCAAGTGGGCTTGGCATGTTATGTCGGTTTACTTCTACTGGTAGAATACACAATACACATTTTAATACAAAAAAATGCTGTACTTTCAGGGATATATACATTTTAATATTCATGTGTACAGGATTTAGAATGTTAGGCCACATAGATATTTTATAAGATGACCAAAGAAAAATGTGTCATTGTCCTAAACAGCTTCGATATCAATAGAGAATATCAATCAATATCCAAGACAAACAGGATGAAATGAATCTATCCCTCAAGTTTGCCCACTCACTGCTCTCCTACAGATTGGTTTTGCTGACCTGAATTTGGCAGAATTTGCTGGCTCAGGGAATACAACGCGCCGATGTCTGCTAGAGGGCTATGATACCAAAAACACTCGCCAGGATAATTCCATTCTCAAGGTAGGTACTGTTTGAGCTGTGGTGTAGTTCCAGTGAAGCGTGCCTGTGTTTCCTGTCCTAAAACCAGTTTATTAACACTGTAAGCATTCCCCATCGAAACTAACCAGCTATCAAAAGTTGCAAGATAGCTGACAGTACCGTAGGGGCAGCAAACCAAGTGTTTAAACATATATTGGGAATGTGTGTAACGCAGATTTGTTTTCTTCTTCTCAAGACTAGTAATTAATTAAACTCGACTCAGCTTTTCAGCCCTGCTAGCGGTGGGGCTGTAAGCGCTATGTGGGTTGGTCGGTCTGTTCATCCGTCTGTTCACCCCTTTGGTACCAATCAATATAACTTAAAAGCTTGAATATGTAAGTCTGTAGTACTGTAAGTATAATTTTATTCCTCTGGAGCCATAGCCACGGCAAGAAGGCAGGTTAAACCCCCAGAGCCGTAGTCACAGCAGGATGAAGGTTTATACCACCAGTGCTATATTCACAGCAGGACCGCAGGACAGGTTAAATGTTAGGTTGTGTAAAATCAGACATTTATGTTGTATAGAATTTTCATGCAAAATTGATATTTATTTTGTATTTTCTGTCTTTTGTATTAGGTTATCATCAGTACACAGCTCATGTCAGGAGACCCATGTTTTAAAACGTAAGTGTTGCTATTATGCAATATTTCTCCACTTTTAAAAGGTGGCTAAATATGGTATGGTTTGTACAATTTTCAGTATTGATTATTGCAAGTGAAAAAATATAGTACTGAATTATAACTATGCTGACATAACATAGTCACATAGCTGACATAGCCATGACATAATATCAAATCTTTTCTTTTAAGCATTTTGATTTACAAAGAATTTACAAATACTTTACTTTACTTTTTTAATTACAAAATGTTAAAACTAGGGTGGTATTTCTATATGCTTAGCCTTTCCACACAGTCTGTGTGTCCGGAGCTAATCTCGCAAACTGCTGGACCGTGCAGCTAAGATTGGACATTTATTTAAAAAGGTGTTTTCCAGTCAGAATACCTGATTCAAAAGTAATTTACTATCCTATGAGTTGGGCCTTGTGACTGACTGTTGTTGTAGCTAATATGACACTGTAAACAAGTGATATGCCATAGCTTGTAAAACCAGTTCTTCTTCACTAGTGACAGTTGGTTACACCACAGAAAAGGGATACAGGCTTTTCAGTGGAACTGCCAGGACAGGCAAAGCTCCTTGCCCCAAAGGCAGAATATGACCTAAAAATTATACAGTAGCTTCTGTTTATATGCTAGCCTACCAACCATATCTCCTCTCTATTTATTTATTCAGCATTGAAATGTAGGCAAGCAATATTCGGACAATTTTATTTTATCTAACTATATATTACACAAATCTCTGCATGTGTGCGTGTCTGTCCTTCGTACCTGGAGAACCGTCCGAACCGGTTGACTTCAAACTCGGCGTGCGTATCGCAGAGGACACGAGGGAGTGCGGTAGCCTGGCATGGCCAGACTAATATCACTGCGTAGATATTAGTCTGGAATCTCTGTATGGAACCTGCATTTCCGAGGGTCAAATAAAAAAAATGCCTTTGGTGATAAACCCGCCCCATATGCGCATACTGGACCCTGATTGGTCCCTCACAACTTCGGAGGGAGAGAAATACAATTTCTATTGAGACGGGCCAGACCTAATCTGCCAAGGGCAATTTTTTTTTGCAATGGCAGATTCGTCTGGAACCAGGCTAGGAGTGCGGTACCTGGCGTAAAGTTAGGCGGTTGTCCAGAACCGCTGATCTGACCGATATGCCCATCCAGACAGATCTCCATATATGGGCATGAAAGGGACACAGTCCGACAGACAAACGGATTCAGAGATCTCCATATATGGGCATAAAAGAGACACAAACAGACAGACGGGTTCACAAGGTCTCTCTAACAATGGGTACAACGGGTTTTACATAACCAAGTGGGGCATGCATTCCTAACTTACATCGTTCCTGAGTAGGCCGGTAACCAACGGGCACTATTTGGTTGACTATTTTGAGTTTTCTCTCTTTTTTGTCTGTTATATTCAAGAGTTCAACAACAAAAAAATATATGCGATGATGGCATCTTCCTTTTTCATTTTCCTCATCCTCTACCTTCTTGTCACGGTCCTGTTTGTTTGTTGTTTTATTTCTTCTTCTTCCTTGTATTTACCTTCTTTAAGTATTTGTTGATGGAAAATGGTTTTACTGTTTCCTCTCTGCCCAGGCCTCCATCCACAGCCACTTTGATAGGAATCCATCTCCTCCAGGGAGATGGAGAGAGCCTACTGGAGGAGAGAAAAGGAGGGGACACGCAAACAGTCTGTCAGGGTAAGACTGACCACATCTCTTACAGCTTACTGCTACTGACCAGAGTCAGAAAGCAATAGATTTTGGGTGCATTAATTAGGTCTTTCTGACTGCCATTCCCAGACACTGTTAACTGGCCACTATTTAATTTGTGGCGGGTGAGGATCATTTTGGTCTTGGAAACAGACGTGACTATTGTTCATTAAGCCTGGTCTTCAGTTTATTAAATGTATTAAACTAGAAGTTCTGAAGTTCTGGTACAAAATCATGGGATGGAAAAAAAAAACACAGAGGGTGCCCCCCCCCCCCCCCCCCCCCCCAGCAGCAGAACTCAGCAGCCGCACTGAGGCGCTCCAACACAAACACTCTGACATTAAGCTTCACACAACAAACATCAGCAGCAAACATTCACCACAATGACAAACAAATGACGTCCGCGCAAAAATAAGCGAGGGCTCGCTTATTTTGTCTTTCCCTCCCTCCCTCTGTTCCTCTCTCTCTCTCTCCCTCTCTGTCTCTCTGTCTCTGCGTCAGCGAAAATTATGTCTCGCTGTTTGGCTGACTATTCTCTCTCTCCCACCCTCCCTCTCTCTCCCTGTGTGTGTGCGTGTGTGTGTGTGTGTGTGTGTGTGTGTGTGTGGTGGGGGTGGGGCGGGGGGGACAGCCATGACGCAACGGGACTTTTGAGATGGCTATTGGCAAAATAGGTTGACTTATTCGGATACATGCGTGTGACTGTTCGCCCCTGCCGGTTGTCTGATTTTTAAAAAAAAAATAGGCTCTGTCATGATTAATTGACCACACATATGAAGTGAAACAACTAAATTCTATCCAAACGATATGTTATAAGTGAATTCCGTGCCTCAAAGCAGAAGTTTGAGAGCGTTTAATAAGCGAAAATAAGAAGTGAAGGCACTCGCACAACCAACAATGGCTGCCGTTCGTCTTTTTTCAGGCTGCGAACTCGCCACCTGATTGGCCAACTTTTGCTGTCAATCACAGAACGATGAGCGACGTTGCCATGTCCAGGTTTTGTAAGCGTGAAGTGGGTGTAAATTGGTTAGAGAAAGTGCGTCGACGCATGCGCAGTGCGCAGCTTTGTGTTTTGTCATGAAGCTGGTTGCTTGTTGCTCGCGCACGATCTGGCAACAGCGGTGCAATGTTTTTTTTTTCCTGATTTTTTTTGCCCTTTCAGCCAATCTCCCAATTGTATGTTAGATGAAAAGGATCACAATTTCCTATACTACTGTGTATATAAATGAAATCTCTCAGAATATAATGACTGGTCAGAGAAAAGGTTGGTCAGTGTGGTATTATCATATGACCTTACTGGCAATTGCTTGTTCTCAGGAATGCATGACAACATCTCCAGGAAAGTATAATGCTTAATTTATGCTCTGCCGTTCGACAGTGTCAAGCACCAGAAAGAGCAGGTCTACATTAGCTCAAGATCGTCTATTTTGGGGGCATGACACCATCATACAATGAATTATGAATCAGGCTTAAGTAGATGGGGGCATGTCTGTTTGTTTGTGTCCATCATCATTAACCAGTGACATGTATTTTACCCCTACTTCTTTTTAAAGGGTTGGTGATAAATGAGCTTCAGTTTAACTGCAGCGCATAGTTAAAGGTCTTTGTTGATTCAGTATGTTTTTTTTGCATTGCTGATTGACATCTTCATCCGACAAAATGCAAATGCATAAACATATATTTGTACATCAATATTTGTCAAAAGATAGAACACAATATAGCTTGAGCGCTTATTTCCATTGGAGTCCTTTGAGTGCATTTAATATTGGCAAGTTAATTAAACTATATTGACGTGTGTGTGTGCGTGTGTGCGTGCGTGCGTGCGTGTGTGCGTGTGTGTGTGCGTGTGTGTGTGTGTGTGTGTGTGTGTGCGTAGTATGTACTGTGTATGTGCCCAGTGCTGGGAAGACTCTTCCTCCCCTCTCCTCCGTGTGTCTATTCTCTGCAGATTGTAGAACTATTGTATAAAACTGTTGGTGACAGTGTTCTAACGGCTCAACTGCCTGTATGGTACAATCATGTTTTCACAAACTGTATATCTAAGCATAAACTCACTAGGATTGCGTCCATGGCAAGCAAAATCATTGGCAAACCCCAAAAGCTCTTGACTCAACATTTTACAAAAAGGATGAGGAAGAAAGCGAGAATTTTGGCAAATAGCTCCAGATCCTCTCTTCATCCAGTTTGAGCCTTTTTAGCTGTGGAAGGTGCTATAGACTATAGAGTACCTCTGGCAACTGAAGATTTATTAAAGAAGCCTGTATCCCAAATGCCATCAATTTTCTAAAATCAACACTGTGATTGATGAGTTTCAGCCACAGACATGAACAGTTTTTATGAGGGAAATATGACCATGACCTATGTGTGTTTGTTTTACTGACTGCTTTTCTGCTTTTTATGCTGTGTTTGGTGAGCTCAAGACAAAATTCCACTCTGGTGAACAATAAAGATATTCTCTTCTATTCTTCTCTATCCTCTTATGCTTGTATATGCATGTGTGAATGCATGCACTGGAGCGTTGTGTGCTCATCTCCTCCAGAGCCTTCAGAGAGTTGTGCTTCTCTTTCATGTATCATTTAAACTATCTCTTTTAGCTTCGCTACAATCTGCTCTGACCCTGGGGGGGCTCGCGCTCAGTTAAAAATAGGAACTGTGTGTGTGTTGCTATCTGTGTTAGATGAAGTGCTTTTCTGCTCATATTTTAGCTATGTTGCCTAACCACACATTGTGTGCAAGAAAAATGGTTGACCTATCCTGTCTGTGCATATACTATTGTGTATGTGTGTGCTATAATTTATTTAGTGATCAGTTCATAATTAATGATGATCAGTTCATAATTAAGGTTTCCTACTCTAGAATGCTAGAATGTCTGCTCTTAAGTGGCATCTCTGCTCATTACTTGCTGACCTTGGTTCAATTCTGACTATTAGTAGGAACGGTTGGATATGGTAGAACACCACTTTTTGCAAGGATAGACCCCTATTGTACTCCATGCCCTTATCATCATCATCACACCGCCTGTTCTAAAACCTTGCAGAGAGTCGAGAAGGCAAGTGTCCCACTGCTCCTGATGACCTAGGGGCATGCGGCCACTCCAGAACTTCCAGTTACGCTAGCCAACAGTCCAAACTCTCAGGTAGGCTCTCCTTCTCTTTACAAACAAGTAGGATTTTCATATCTTGTGGCTTGCCTACTTTGAGAGACGAGCACTCCTGATGACCATTTTTGCACACATGTCATGTATTTCTGTGGAGCAAAACCTAATCTAGGCAGGCAAGACCAATAAGTATGTAATACCAAGTAGAGCCCAGCCAATATATCTGTCTGGTTGATATATTGCCCATTATTTAACTTTTTTGGCTACATTGGTATAAGCAATTATGCAGCTGATCATGCAACTGATTTTTAATCACTTTATTTTTGTTTATTTTTCATCTTTCAAAAAGGTTAGTTTTTGAAAAGGAACTTTAATCAATTCAAGGTTTTTCAAATGAGAAAGTTTTGCACTTATTATTATTTTATTATATTGCACGATATTATTAAATATCGGTCAAAACATGGGTGATCAGTGGTCTATTCCAAGATCCGGATAGGCTTCAGACCCCAAAAGCTGGCATCGGTCGGGCTCTAATGCCAAGAAACTACTTGAGTTATAAGAACAAACAAACTCCCTAGCACACATGCCAAATCCTTTGCTTCATGCCCTGTGCAAACAGATTATCTGATCTGCTCCCATTCTACGTATTCCAAATAATTTTCATCACACAGGCAACAGTGACAGACAAAGAACATCATGGCCTGTCAGTTTGTCGGAGCCCTGCAGCCAAGTATAAAAGTCAGATTTTCCCACTTCCATGCTAACTTTTCCATTTTGTTTGTCCAGTACATTTTAGGGCACATGCAAACGGTAAGACTTCTTGAAGATGTCTTGAATCAATTAAGGCCAAGTTGCCTTCCCAGATGGTGGAAAATCAGGGTTCTGTGAACAAGAAAAACATGTTGATTGTCGATATTGGGTTTTCACTCCTACTTTTTACTCAATTTCTGTGGGATAGTTGGAACTGATCAAGTCTCATCAAAAACATGTAGCACCCCGCCCCATCATTTCTAGATATTTTCTTCTTTTCTTCGCTCTTCTTTGTAAATTTGGTAAAACCTTTCTCTGCATGTAAAACCTTTCTCTGCATGCCTGGTGTAAACACTGCTGCCATATAAACCTTAATCCAGTTCTCCCCAGTTCTGTCTCAGCTCTGACAATGATTAGAGTAAGGGTTTGTTTTCCATATCCAGTGACCACTGAACACTTCCATCTGACTCCTTGTCTGATCGTCTGTCATATTGTATAGAATCTCAGTGTCTCACTTTTTCCTGATCTTCCAATTTATACATTGTATAAATTGTCTACAACTCCTTTTGTACACCTTAAAGTAAAGTTCCATTGGTATCAAGGACAGTGGTTTGTTGGTGAAGTAGTCCTTAGTATGTAAACTGTATACATTTTTCTCTCTGAGAATGTAGGAAATGTACTATAAGCTAGGGGAGGGAGAGAGAGCTATCTGCCAATATCACTCCGCTAGAGCAGTTTAGATCTATGTCTCAAGTTTCCATTACCAGCAGATCAGATCAGGATTAGAGACTGAAGGGAAGTGACAAGATGTGGTAACAAAAACATCCCTAATTGCCGTCTTAATATGATGAATGCACTTTCTATGTCTGAAGACTGTGGTCTGTATTAGAGTTAATGTCTGGGTAAATGGCATAAACAAATGATATATATATATATATATATATATATTATATATACACACACAGTATATGCTTTATACTATATACTTTACTGTCGATAGTGTGTGGGAGGTTTGCTTTCTCATTGCTTCAGTGCATTCAGGTCCTGTGATGTGTTTTACTGCTGACTGTAATACAATTTGAGTGTGTGGTGCTGCTGTGCTGCTTTTACTCAACTACTAAATGATTGAACACGCTACAAGTCTAAAAGGTACTTGACTGCATGGCACCTGGGGTTTCAACAACAACAAACAGTCATTTGTTCATATGAGTTTATTCATTTGTTGCATTAAATGCACAGTGAATTAATCTTGTGCTGTAAATGTTAGCACAAGATCTACTTGTTTTCCAAGTGGGGTGAGATCTTACCCAGATAGTGAAAACTATAATGCAAACAAAGAATAATCTAAGTCTGTATTGTTTAAAATGAATAATAAAGGCAAGGCACATTCTGAAAAAGGTGTTTTGCACATCAAACAATAAATTCAAGACACATTATGAAAAATTGTTATGCACATGAAACAATAATGCGAAAATAATGTATGGGACTTCAATTACACGTGACGGCATCAGTTTCATATATGGCACATGCATACAGTATATGGTTGAGATTTAATTTCCTCCTTTATTTTTCACAGTTCACTATCAGCTGGAAAAGTCAAGTCATTTGTGGTTTGTCAGAAAGTTCCAAATGCCATTTCTTTGCCATAGCTGCAGTGAGACAAATACATTTCCCTTTCAACATGATGAAAAATGTATCCGTCTGTCTTTTGCATCATGGCATCTCTTTCAGAACTCATTCTCAATACTGTTATCCCATCTTGTTAGATGTGGTTGCAAAGTAATAGTAGCCTAGTACTAAACGGGTAACACCTGGACCATTGAGATGCTGCCAGCCAGGGACATTCCTGTGTTAATTTGTGCTGTACCACTCCCCTGATAGGATTTTTTTGGGGTTCACATTTAAATGGGCAAACCATGGCAGACAATATGACTGGATGTTTTTTTGTCTGGATTTTCTAATTGTGCCGCGATTGACCAAAAAGCCCCCGAGGATGAAGCGGTCAATTTTAAAGACCCCTTACATAACCAATATGATATCATAACTAGGCTATTATAAATTATAATGTTGGTACTATATCATAAAACAAAGTTTAGGACATCTAATGGCACTAATGTGTCTCTATCCTGGAAAAAAAATAGCCCTCAGTGATATTAGTCTGGCCGTGCCAGGCTAATGTGTTTCAGGAGATATGCAATATGACTACTCACTTAGAAATACCATAAACCTAATGTGATGACCCATAATGTAGGTGCAGAGACAAAACCGTTTTAAATGACAATATGATTTGAACAAACTTTACAGACTTATCCCACCACCACATAACTGATTTTCAATTGAAAAACGCCTTATCACGATGTGTTTATTAGTTGAACATCAGTTATTTTGTACTATAAATTAGCTATTTAAGAACTAATACTTTATAACTCCATCACTGCCTCACTCCCTCCCAGGCTACAGCACAGGTCACTCCCGCTCCTCCAGCTTATCAGAGTTCAGCCATCGCAGGAACCTCTCCGTCGGCAGTGCCTCCACAGGCATCGGCAGCCTCCCTGAACCCAGTGAGGACAGAGACAGGGAGACCAGGCCCTGCCCTGCCCTTCCTGAACACCCCGTACCCGCCACCACCACCGCCAACACCGCCACCCCAGCAGGCACACCGGTCCGGAGTGCCTCATCCTGCGAACGGCTCAACCGGTGAGTTTAATCCACAACTAGGAAGTGTGAGGAGATGTATAACGTTTTGTTGTATTGGTGGGGTATCTGCAGGTCATTAAAATGTCTGAAAAAGTATTACAAAATGTTTTTGCCAACAGGCAAATATGAATTCCAGTGATCCTAAATTTTCGTTTGCTTTCATAGACACTACATTTAGTAGCTACAGTAGCTTTGCTTTATTTGAAAACTGTCATTTGTCACCGCGTCATATTCACTTCCATTTGCTTTGTCAGACATGTGTATTTAGCGATGACTACATTTGATGCAAAACTGGTCTTACATTTCACTCGCAGTGGTATTAAAAAGTTGTTAAAGGACCACTTATGCCATTTTCAACCTATGTTCATTTAATTGGGCCTCACTAATGCTCATAAGATGGCACCATTTATGTCTACTCACTCTGTGTCTCAGAGGAGGGCTGTGGACAGTTCAGAAATCTGCCTAGCAGTGACATCATCTGTAGACCGATTTGGTCATTTCAAACAAGATTTCAAACGTAATTTTTTTTTTATCAATGCAAGAACAATGGGCTTCTATCTAAGCATGCTAACTTTCTGTTTCTGCTGTAGTTTCTATTAGCTAGGAATCCCAATCAATGATGTCACTGGTAGACAGGTTTATGAACTGTCCACAGCCGAAACCAATGAGACACAGAAAGTAGATGAAAATTGTCTACTCACCATCTTGAGTATTGGTAAGGACCAATTATATGAAGATAAGGTTTAAAATGGGTTAGTGCTTCTTTAAATTATTTTCCAAAAGATGCAGTTCAAGGTAGTAGAGATGGATGCAATCAATTGGTAAACCCAGAAGTAATCCCTTGTGTGTCCTCCAGACACATGGTGAAGTGTCTGGAGGACGCAGATTCTATTGAATCCCAGCTGAAGAGAATGGATGACACACGAGTAGATGCCGACGATGTAGTAGAGAAGATTCTCCAAAGTCAAGACTTCACAGCCTCACTTATGGACTCTAGCGCTGAGGGTAAGGCACAAATAAATCAAACACTGAAAAACAAGTAGGCAAGCAGGCAAACTATCCACAGATAGCGATGCCACACGATTGTATAATTGATATCCTTTGGGTAGTCTTGATCATCTAACCATTTATAAACAAATATAACAAAAGAGGAACTTATGCACCATATGTATTTTTTTTCTCATGGAAAATGTGAACACCGACTCTGGCACTCAAAAGCTCCTGGCATCCAAACTAAGTTTCTTCTTTTTTTATGCACAGGATGTGCAATGGTGAAAAGAGTGTAGTGAACATAAGAAGTAGGTTAGAATAATTTGACTGAACACAAGGAATTCAGAGCTGTTAATCTTGGATAATTCTGTAACTACCAATTTTCTTGATAATTAATTGACTGTCGGCTGATGATCTCATGGTGATCCCAAAATCAATAAACCACTTCCAAACGCCAAACTATGCTAGCCGCATCTTGTACTAGCTGATGTCTTAAAGGTTCTATGACATTCATTTTCACTTTTAATTGAGGTTTTATGACCTCAATTACACCCAAAAATTTGAACATTCAGTGGATTTTCTGTGGTCTGGGGTTTTCTGAATATTTAGGCTGAAAAGTAATCTGAAGTGAAGTCACAGGCCATTAATCCCGCCCACTACCTCCTCGCCCCTCCCCTATACTTTCCTTTGGGGGGGGGGGGGCGGAGCAGAGGCGATGACTGACAGGTAAAATCCCTCAACAGTGACACCCGCAGGCAAAGATTTCTTTTTTCATTGCAGTTGAAAAGGCTTTAGAAATGTGAGAGAAAAACACCTGCCATTGATCACTGGAGTGGATTTTTTTGTTAAAACTTTTTATACACGTTTGAAGGACCATGACAAAGACTTTTAATGTGTGGTCAAACTGAATGTCATGAAACCTTTAAAGATATGTAGTCAGAATCATATTTTACTTTCATAAGTTTTGGTGTTAGTGTAACAGCTGAGGGCACCATAGAGCATACAGCTTTATTAACACCCCTCCATCAGAATCAAGTATTCATGTATACCAGGTCATGTTATAGCACACTAATATAAAAGAAAATGAGTCTGAGAGATGTAGAGGATGTTCTAGTCTTACCAAGGTCATATCTAGCTCAGCTCTGCTCTCAGCTGGGAAAAGTGGTCTTGTCAATAGAGGATTATTTATAGATTGCCTAGCTACTGATGCCAAGGAATATGCAGGAGTATGTTACTGTTCCCTCTGTCTACTACATGAATCTGAGTTAAAAGTGTGTGCATGTGCCTGTCTGTTTCAGAGGAAGGTTTGCGTTTATTTGTTGGCCCTGGGGGGAGCACAGCCCTTGGAAGCCATCCACACATCCACAGCAGGTGAGTTTTGCATAGTATTGGAACCCTAGAGTCTCTATTCTGGAGGCGAACATTTTTCGAAAATCGCTGTCTACAAGCTTGTAAATATTAATAATAAATATTTTTAGCTACAGCGTAGACGGAAAAAGTGAAGGGGCTCTAGTATAGACCCCTGGGGGACTCCGGTCAATGAAGTGTATATATATAGGGTTTAAGTGGTTAATGTGTCCATTGAAGGATATTATGCAAACATCTTTTACAAATGTATGTCAATATGTCAAGTTTACCTTATGAGCCACTTTCTATCACCATTATTTACCCTCCGGCATACTGCTTTTGATGCACATCTTAATCAGCAATCAACTTGAGAACTTCGAATGGAAAATGGTCATATTCTTAGTAATCACAAGGATGATGTGTTTTTCTGCTGTCAATGGAATGTTTCATCTCTAATTCACAGCTATATGAAAAAGCTTGGGTTGATAAATGAAATCAAAAGGTATTTTACTTTATTCAAGATGATAGGATTAGAATAGTCCTATCATATAACTTTAACTGAAAAGATCCTCGGAGATAGAAAGTCCTTTCAATGGAAATCTTCAAAGACATTTTTCAAAGAAATATCATGTTATAAGTCTCACAACCCTCGATAGTGCAAATCTAATAGACTGTAATAGACTGTATGATGTGCCACCAGGACACACCAGAGAATGTTAATTTGATCTTCTCTTGTGATTCCAGGGTTGGCGCTGGAGCTTATGAGCAGGTGGTGATAAAACGTTAGCCCTGACGATTCCCACACATGGAGAATGGTAATGCCGAATTCCAAAAGTCAGGATCATGGTCGTCGGTTTTTAATGTTAATCGTAACAGACAGCACACACATTGATGAGCGCCACAAGCAAACCACTCGGTGGAGGGTAGAGACTACAACAGTGCCCTCTTGTGCTTTTTTAGACTATGTGCACTGTAGCTCTCTTACAGTCAGGACTTGGCTCAGTAGCACGAGCCTTCAGAACAAACACGGGGATCAGATTGCTGACCATTCTCAATGCTTGTGTGACCCTTTGACAGTACTCGCCACTCCTTGATTTCTCTTCAACCTTTTATTTTCCGTTGGGTGTCAGTGTGCATTTGTGGTGTTTACTGTTCTGCTGACAAAACTGACCACTTCTTGTTTTTCTTTACTTATGTTGGTAGATTATCCAGGTGCTTTTTGTTTATCACCTTGCCTTCAACATGAACCCATTTAAGACTAGTACATACTGGAAGAAAAAGACAAACCCTCCCTCGATAACTGACTATGGGTGGATGGGTTTTGAGTGCTTTATCAGAATGAACTGAAAACGTTGCTGAAGAGGAATATGCCATGCTTTCTGAATACATTCCTGACTGTTCTCTTTTTGTCTGGAGGATGACATCTGTTCTTTATTTTGGACTGTCTTTTAAATTTATATTTTATGTTAACCAATAAGCTGCTAATAAGCTAGTCGTTGAACCCATCTGTGTTATAAAGTTGATGGGGATATTTTACTACAAAGACATAGCATCAACCTTAGCCTTTTTTGTGTGCATGTGGTTGTGTGAAGGAGACGAAGGGTGTGATTGTGACTTGTAAGTGGTAAGGCCACTGTAGTGACAGTAATCCTGTCATCAAGGATAAATGAAGGGGTGTGATATACTGTACGTATACTCTTGTTAGGGATGGCAACGCATTTATCAACTGAGTGGAAAACCTGCCCACACTTTACTGTATGGTCATCCACTGTATTGCTGACATCAGTATTGTGTTCTGGCTGTGAGCAGGTAGTCTGTGTACAGATTGTGCTGTGAAGGTGACCTAGCTCTGTGCTGGAAGTATTTTTCTTTGAATAATAACAGCAGTGTAATGTAAGCTGAGGTCATACTGACAAAGAGCATTTAGATATCTTTGCTGAGGTGACTGCAGTGCCGGATTTTAACGTTCATGGTCCGTCGAGTTAAAAATCTTACCCATTACCTCTTGCCAACCACTGTCAGGTGGTTGCAGGCAGGGAGGATTTTCAGTATCCCCAGCGTGTCAATTGGTTATGCACTATTCATGTACTGCAACTCAAATATTTGACTCTTTTAAAGTTGGCAAAGTAATCTAATCAAAACTCTGGGGTAAGTCATGTGAGGTCAGGGAGGCTCATAACAATTAACAAATGGATGGTCTTATGATGAACTGCTGCAAGAATTAGATTTTTGCGCACTGATGCCAAAAATGGATTCTTGTCCAACTGATGCATACTGTGGTTTAATGCTAGCAATGTACAATGAAGGATGGAAAATCCACTGCCATCAGAGAAGTACTTAACATGTCACCTGTAGTGAACATCATCAGAAGGATACTGTGAGAGCCATAATGTATCTATACCTCTTTGCAGCATTATCAAGTTTAAGAACAAGGATTACGGTGTCTTTTACAACCATTAGTTTAACAGACTTGGTTTTATTTTGCCTGTAAACTGTAGCGACAGACTAGTATTATTAAAACATTAGCATATGACTATAGACTATACAGTTGGTGTGACCTATTTCTCCCATCATAAGCCATAGCAGGGGTAGCTATACAGTACTTGCCTAACCATACATCTTAAGACAGTTTCTGCACAAGTGTCAAAATAAGTATTTTATCTGTAAGATGAACAGTGTTCTCAGTTTGTTTTGCATGATTTAGATGTCCTTTGTTAGTTGAAACGCTTTGACTATGTATTTACATCACAGGTAGGTTATTGCTACTTTGTCTTTAAAACACTTGTGTAATTCATTTGCAAATATTGTGCCATTGTTACTCAAAATATTTCGCCATTGTTACTCAAAATATTTCCACCTCATGTATTTAGCGTTTAAAACTTGGGAGATCATTTGTTTTATGAACCACCACACCTAGTACAGTGTAGTATTTGCAGCAAAAAAAATTACAATGAGACCTCTATTGAAAATGAAACTTGTATTTGTTTATTGTTCACTTATTTTACCTGTGTGAGACAGGTACCTAACATGTTGTTACAAACATGGTTGCTTCTTCTCTTCTGTGAAGCTGTGCTTATATATGGAGCTTTTAAAATGTAAAGTGATGTTCTTTGCTGTTTTGACGGTGTCCAGTGTTTCCCAATGCAGACCTGTCGTTTTGACCAATATTTGTTTAACAAGTGTAATGTATGCTATAAATGTGTACCTTTCACTGTTGAATAAAATGTTAATTAAAAAACTAATCTTCCTATATGGTATTTCTCTGCGAGTTGAACTAACCTTTCTCCATATATGCATTATTAAATATGCACTTGTATTTTAAGGGGCAGGTTTACAGAAAACCTTTAAATTAAACCATAAGTTGACAACCTTTACATGACTTGTTAACATGACAGAACAAAATTTAAATTAGATTTTCAGGCAAAACTTGTTTTGGCTTTAGCCGAGCTGAATCTCCTAAATATTGTCTACTGTACTATTTACAATGATGCCTAGGAGTTAGATCCTTTTAAGACAATGAACCCTCGCATCATTCTCTATTCTGGGGAAACATGTTTGGTGTAGAGGTAAAAAAGTGTTAACAACGTTTATAGGGTTTAAGAGGTAACCAACCGCACTATGATTAGCAGCTCAGTGGCCTACTGGCCTTGTGGTTGGAGTGTCCACCCTGAGATTGAGCAGTCGGGGTTCAATCCCCTGACCGGGTCATGCCAAAGTCTATAAAAATGGGACCCAATTAAGCGTGCCAACGTGTCGTCACCAGCAGAAGGGGCAAATCAGCCTGCGGGGGCGAGGCATTGGGCAATGTTAAGTCAACCTGGTTTTTACCCCTCAAAGATGTCCGCAGCTACCAAAAGACACGTTGACGCCCCCTTCAGGATTTTTGGCACGCTCTATACCTCCCTGCTTGGCAATCAGGATCAACGGTTGGATTGGGGGTAAATCCTTGCGACATACACTGTCATGTCCAGGGGGTGTACTTGTACATCATGGCTGGGGGGGATGCATGTGTACATCAAGCGGCCTCATGCTACAGAGACGGGCGATAGCCTCCTGCCCTATGGCTCGGCTGGTTGGTTCCAAAGGTTACTTACTTTTACACTAGGATTCTAGGACTTTGGATACAATTTTATGTTTATTTTGGCTATGGGTCAAAATATCTATGTAAGGTTATTGTAGGAAATCCCATTAACAATGTAAATACTTATTTTTTTAAATGATTCAGTAACAGGGATAATGCATGGACACCTACTGTATTCGAACTCATATCCAATGATTCTCAACCTTTTTTGGATCAGGGCCCAATTGAAAATCTCAAAGTGCATTTTCAGAGCATGTTTAATTGTGTTGCGGCTTGGATCAATGGAACTAACATCGGTATCACAATGAAAAGTATTTTTTTCAAAATACCATGACATTTTTTTAATTATTAATATTTTGGCTTTTATGCCTTTATTGATAGGATAGTAGTCTGACTGGAAATGGGGAGAGAGATGGGGAGTGACATGTAGCAAAGGCCATCAAGATCGGGACTTGAACCTGTGACGCGCTGTCAGGCTACTTTGGAGCCTAGGTGCCTGGACCGCTACACCAGCGATCCAGGCCTGACATTTGTTTTTTACATACTTTATTTTATGTTATTATTATCATTAAAATCTTAGTGTTTTGCCAATTAGTTGGGGAACAACTTGCAATATCCTCACAGCCCACCAGGGGGCCCCGACTCACAGGTTGCGAATCACTGTTAATCAGTTTGTTACCTTGATGCTTGTCATTGAGGAGAACAGCAGAGGCATCCTGTGTCAGTGTGACTAGGCGGTGGTCCAGTTGGAGCTGTCTGAGGTGGCTGAGGGTTCCACACAGGTCTTTGACCTTGGGACAGCAGGACCATAACTGGACCAGAGGAACACTCACATAATGCCTACCAGCTAAGCAAAACAACAGATTAAATGGGAGAGAAACAGTCCGGGAGACACACAGATGTGGTGTTTTTTTGGCACTGCACAGCTCCGGGTCATATGGGACACCATATGGGACACCGAGATATGCCCAGGAAACACAGATGGACAAAAGATTCCATGAATTAATATATATAAGTTATATTGAGCTGTAACCAGATGGCAATTGGCACACGCTTTGTCCACGAGTGTCTGTCACCAGAAATGACAAAATGTCAGAGACAAGTTAGGTCAAAACACGTCAGAGATTGATGAAAATAAACAGCAGCAATATATACAATTCCAGAGCTACTGAGATACAGAACACACAGTACAGATACAGTAGAAGAGTTGCATCAAAGAGGAGTCAGAAACTACTTTGTGGGCTGATGGCCTGAACGGAGATGGCACAACTCTTTCTCAATCTCATTGGCTCTAGCCTCTGGTCACCCTAGTGGCCAAAGATTTATGTAAACTGTAACATGTCTGAGAAAACTGTCAAAAGTAGGCGGATTAAATGCCAGACCCATGACCGTTTGTGCCAGGTTTGGAAGCAACTGGACAACTTGTCTGCTGCTGCATGCAAAGCGCACATACAACATTGTCTGAATCTGTTCTGTTTTATTTGCTGGTTTGAGTCACTTAACTTGAAAAACAGAACAGGTTAGACAAAATTACTAGAATGTGCAATAAGATAGAAGCAGACACATCTAAATGACCTCTCCCAAGTGTACAAAGTAAGAGCTACTAAGAAGCCCCCCTGTTCAATGGGTTCAGATTGCTTCCATCTGGTCACTGATATAATCGTCCAAGATGCACGACCAAAGGACAGATTTTCTTGTGTCTATTGTTTGTGCGTTGATTATTGATGACTGTATTTACTGCTGGCTGTGCAACAAATTGCCACCCAGGTACTGTAGATATATAAAGTTTACCTTGAACTTGAGAAGCTTCATCAAGCGGCCCTCTGGTCCTCTCCTCCATCCTCTCCCTCCTCAGTCACTCAGTCCAGTACATCACCTCATTCACCACAACACCCTGTAAGATGTTGTTGTCACGGAGACTAGGATAGGCAACACTGTACAACTAATGACAAGGACACGGGATGGAAACAATTCCAGAAGATTAGACCTCAGAACCATATTCAAATCTGTGATGACATAATGCAGCATTATGAAATTCAATTCGAGAACAACAGGATCCAGGGTCAATATAATCATCATGTTAATAGTGTAATGCATTTTAATTGACTCACCAGAGTGTATGAAAACACTTCATCTACATCACTGCTCGGCATGACACTGGCATTTTCTGTTGTACTGAGCCTCGAGGCTCCCCGAGGGAGCAGAAGCCAAAACTTGCCTGCTGTCCTCGTGGTTGTATTGGAGCTGAGGAAACGCTCTAGTGCTCTGGCTAACTCTGCAGAAGACCCAGATATTAACAGCGACTGGGAGACCATCAAAAAGCTCTACATAGAGACAGCCACCAAAGTCCTAGGCTACAGAAGGAGAAAGAACAAGGAATGGCTAACCCCAGACACATGGAAGAAGATAGATGAACGGAAAGAACTGAAGGCCAAGATGTTGTGCACCAAATCACCCAGGCTTCTAGAACGGATTCAAGAAGCCTATAAGGAAAAGGACAGACAGGTGAAGAAGAGCGCCAAAAGCGACAAGAGGGCCTTCGTAGAGGATATGGCAAATAAAGCAGAACAAGCTGCAGCAAAAGGCGAGATGAGTACAATTTACAACATCACAAAGAAGCTCAGTGGCAAGTACACCAGCCAGTCAGCCTCTGTCAAAGACAAGGACGGCAACATCCTCAGGACAGAGCAAGAGCAGAATGCGAGATGGGCACAACATTTTCGCGAGGTACTCAACTGCCTAGCGCCAGATGACCCTGCTAACCCTCCACCAGCAGAGGATGTCCTCAACATTGACACCAGTCCCCCAACTAATGAAGAGGTAAAGCTTGCCATCAAAGCCATGAAGTGTGGGAAAGCTGCCGGCATAGACTCAATACATTCAGAGATGCTGAAAGCCGACCTTAATACCTCAAGCAAGGTGCTCGCAGACCTCTTCAGAAACATCTGGGAGAAGGAAACGATACCTGAAGACTGGGACAAGGGCCTGATAGTCAAAATCCCCAAGAAAGGAAACCAGCAAAACTGCGACAATTGGCGGGGGATCACACTGCTGTCGATACCATCAAAAGTTTTCTGCAGGATCCTAATTGGCAGAATTGATTCCGCTGTTGATCAGACCCTGAGAGACGAACAGGCAGGATTTAGGAGGGAGAGGGGATGCACAGACCAGATCTTTGCTTTGAAAAACATCATAGAGCAGTGTATAGAATGGAACACCGCACTGTACATCAACTTCATCGACTTCCGGAAAGCATTTGACAGCCTGCACCGTGACACCCTGTGGAAGATCGCGGGATCATATGGAATTCCCCCCAAAATGGTCTCACTGATGGGGTTGTTCTATCGTCACTTCCAATGCAGTGTCCTTGTTAATGGTAAACCATCCGAATGGTTCCCAGTGGAGTCCGGTGTACGACAGGGGTGTATCATGTCCTCCATTCTCTTCCTGATGGCCATCGACTGGGTTATGAGGAAGACAACAGCCGACAGACCCAGAGGCATCCAGTGGACCCTGTTTTCCCAACTCGAAGACCTTGACTTTGCCGATGACCTTGCGGTGCTCTCCTCAAACCATACCCATCTGCAGGAGAAAACTGACAGACTTAACACGTTTGCCCTACAAACAGGCTTGAACATCAACACCTCTAAAACACAAGTGATGTGCTTTAATGCCACTCCAGGTGTACCAGTCACTGTGAACAGGCTCCCTCTTGACTATGTGGAAGAGTTCACCTACCTGGGAAGTCTAGTCAGCAAAGAAAACGCAACACAAAAGGATATCAGAGCAAGGCTAGGGAAGGCTCACAGTGTTTTTGTTAGGCTCCAATCCATCTGGAAGTCAAAACAGTACACACTAAGAACCAAAATCCGACTCTACAGCAGCAATGTGAAGTCAGTACTGTTGTATGGATCTGAATGCTGGCGAGTCACAATAAGGGATATGAAGAAAATCGATGCCTTCCATAATCGATGCTTGAGGAAAATCTGCCGCATTTTCTGGCCTGAGAGGATATCCAACGAAGAGCTACACAGGGTGACCAAGTGCAACAGCATAGTGTTAGAGATAAAACGGCACCGATTTCGATGGCTAGGTCATGTGTTCAGAATGGCCCAGGATCGTATCCCTAAGGTCGCTTTAGGATGGACTCCTGCAGGGAAAAGGAAGAAAGGTCGGCCCAAAACAACCTGGCGACGAACCGTGACTGCCGAGCTAAAGGAGATGAACCTGACATGGGGCGAGGCACAACATGCAGCACAAGACAGGTCCCGATGGAGGCAGATCGTTAAAGCCTTATGTCCCACTAGGGACGAAGAGGATTAACTGCTGCTAACTGCCATGCCATGTATTTGCTAGATGGAGTGTAGCCTTCATGCTTCCTCTTATGAACAGTGAGACTTCATAATCAAAGTTTGAACTGAACAAGCTCCAAAAACATCAGTAGCTACAGGGAGACGGATACATTTTAATTGACTCACCAGAGTGTATGAAAACACTTCATCTACATCACTGCTCGGCATGACACTGGCATTTTCTGTTGTACTGAGCCTCGAGGCTCCCCGAGGGAGCAGAAGCCAAAACTTGCCTGCTGTCCTCGTGGTGCCTGTCCCACTCCTGTAAAGTTCACCTCATAACCATACTCCTCACATGCCTTCAGAGCCCAGAGGAAAGATAGAATTCCATTCAAAATCACTTTACATTTTCATTGACCAGCAGGGGCGTGGTGTTCACAAGGTGAGTTCATATCAAGCCTTATGGCTCTCGAGTTACTTGGGCCTCCACAGGCTGGGAAAGTCAGTATTGGGACTTCAGTTAAGCATCTTACAGGGGTCATCAATGTGTCCGTACACGGACAAATGTGTCTGTGGCTAGACTTGGCCTTGTCTGTGGCAAATTTTAGATTTTGTTTTTGTTTACATTATTTTGATCATAAGACTCAATTACTGAATGTCTCAGTCTCCAGGTTTTCCTCAGAATAAGCATGTCACTTTTTTTCTATGACACTATGTATGACACATTAGGAGTCAGCTGTGGTTCTCTAACTTTTTATTTTCAAGGACCCCCATAACTATGAGAGTGCACAAATGGAACCAAATGGACCCATAGGGTCCATTTGGAGAATGTCTGAAGAGTGCAAACTGACTGTGGAAAGTAGACTGACTTAAGTAATCAAATGACCAAATTGGCCTATAACTCTAGAATTAAGTACAAAGAAGAAGTACAAAGAACATTTATTTTCCCCTGGATTTCTTAGATCATCAGCAACTCAGAGAGACAAACACACAAACAGACAGACAGACAGACCGTGTTAGAGCAACGCACTTAACGTTACAAATCACCTCACCAAATTTGCGTACTGGGTCCATGTTTGGCCACATTATATTGTCATGGTTTGCTGGCGAGGTAGCAGGAACACACACAGGCAGTCAGAACAGGACAGACAGATATGACAGTCAACTGCTTTCTGCAGTGATGACATTGAACTAGTTTGCATAGAAACTATGTCATGGTATTGTTCTTCAAAACCTTGAAAATGTGATACATTGTGATACCGATAAACAGGAACTTAACGTATAGTTCCATTGATTCAAGCCGGAACACAATTGACTTAAAGGGTTGTGCAAACATTTATCAATTTATAATTTTTTTTACAAAAGTGTAATAATTAGACAACTTTTTGTTTGAATTTGCATTTTAGTGCAAGTACTGGTTGTATGCTCCGATCATCAAGTATATACTTTTTTTTTAAACTGAATAGGGGGCAGGTATTAATAAGAAGTTATTCTTCTTCATGCTCCTTTTCGCTCATGGGTATATTGGATAAATGAATTATTATCCTCTGATAGGAATTGTATGTACTGTAAAACACTACCATGTGCGCAGAAACACTTCCTTAACACTGTTACAAAACATCTTCAGCAGCTTATGGATAATTTTTTATAATTTACTTCTGCTTTTAATAGATTGAAAACACTTTTTTTTTATATAACTCAATTTTTATTGAAACAAAGGGTTTTCAAAAGACATGTACACATACAAGAATACAAGACAGAACATAGAAGTGGGGGGGGGGAGAAAAAAAGATTAAACAAAAAATAAAAACATACAAAATACAATAAAGATACGAAAAAGGCTGCATTCTTCAATTGTTACAGTTATTTCTTTAGTTAGTCATAGTTAGGCTATACATTGTCCATGGGCTGAAAGAAAGATGACCACTTTTCCCAGTTTTTTTGTAATTTGTCCTCTTGTAGTCTGAGTATGAAAGTTAGTCGATTGAAAACGACTTACTGAACTTGAGGCCTCATTCTTTGGATAAGAGGCTTCCTCACCAGCTGAACACAGACAATGGCAATTATGTCTCATCAACTAATACCCTTTGAAATGATCAAAGAACAATGCTACAGTTTGTACAAGTATGCTGATCTGACACACACACACACACACACACATGCGTGCACGCACGCACGCACGCACGCACGCACGCACGCACGCACGCACGCACGCACGCACGCACGCACACACACACACACACACACTCTTCAAAGTTCAAACATGGTGTCAAAGCAGTGCTCTGGAGTTCAAACTAAAGAACTGATCACATGTTGGCTAGCTACAAATCAGGACTACTTAATAAAACCACTTAATAAACACAATCTACATTTTAAAAACAGCCTATCTACAAGCTCACAACGCATCAGATGCTATTTTATTTTTTGCATAGTAATTGCATGCCCCAAATTGGTACACCATTTAAAGTGGCTTCAACCTGTTGAAACTGTACAGTTTCAAGGTACAAGAACGCTAGCCCCAAAACACGCTCGCCCCGGGTCAAATCCGGTGACCTTAGAATGGTCACAACCAGGTATCCCCCATTTCAAGTACTTGAGCACAATTCTGGATTGTAAATTGAGCTTCTCTGAAAATAGGCTACTGAATATATCTTTGCTGAAACCAGCTATGTCCAAAATATTAACTTTTCAGGAAATGAAAAAATGTTTTTAGAACGACACAATACTGCCACATCAAAGTATGGTGGTATGGTGACTTATACATGCAGATACTTTAATTTTTATTTATATCATCACTTTACCCAAATCCAGCTCAATTGGAGTTAAGAGGTTTTTGACCTCTAATGTGGAGATCATCAACTCGTCATTCTAATCCGACAGTTTGAGGATCCAATGGAGTTAGGAGGTTTAGTCAAAAGCACTTTTTTAATACTTTTCATTGGTTCAACATTTGTGAATAAAGCAATAGCCAGCACTCCGAAGTCCTTCTGGTACTTTTAATTCATATGCAGCACGGACAACACAGGTGCTGCATATCGTCAGTGTCCAGCCGGGACCAGCTAACTCCTTTTTCAGTTTTTTTTTTTTTTTTCATAAATCAACGCTATTGAACCCCCTCTACATCTGTGTAATTTTTTTTTTAATAATAACATATGAAAAGTATTAAAAAGCGCCTCTGACAAAAACTCCTAACTCCATTGGACCCTCAAACTGTCCGTCAAAAACAAACAACTCCCCCCTCCTCTCAGGCTCTCGAGAAGCTCTGCTCTGTATGAGGCAGACAGGGAGAAGATTTTTCAATGCTTTTGGGAGAACATAAACTGGGAAGAGAAGAGAATGTATGTGCAAGGTTTGATAGATGTCACCCCAGTAAAGAGGAGAAGGGTGTCTTCACAAAGGTCATCTGCTCGTGTTTTCTTTTTAAATGTTAATGGACAGAGAATGAGTGTGTGCAGGAGTTTGTTTCAAACATCTCCAAGAGCTCAAGGAGATCATGCCAAAAGACTTTCACAGCTTTTATGACAATCTAAAGCACTAAGAAACACCCACCTCACACACGCAACACACAACACACAACAGTGTGATAATAAAATGTTGAAAGGTATATGATAGGTAAATTCAACTGTGGTTGTTATTGTTAGTGCAGTAGACTACAGATTTCATAGGCTAAAGATTATATTTTTCATGAATGTATTTTGTATTTATATGCCATTTTTTTATTGTAGTATTGAGGCAGAATTGTTTGTTGCACTCAACTGTAGAAGAACAACAGTGGTAACAGTTAGATCCATGGTTGTTTACAATGCATGTTAAAATAAAAGTTGTTTAAGTACAGAATTCAGCTTGATCTATAGTATATGAGGATGGCGCTCACCCTAAATAGCTGATCTCCAAGCTCACAATGCGTTGTGATGTGTTGTGAGCTTTGAGATCCATTGCCAGCTGTTCTTATCAATGATGGACAAAACCTCCTAACTCCACTTGCACTGGATTTGGGTAAAGTGGTGATAATATAATGACACATGCAAGTATCTGATAATATATAAAGTCACAATACCAAGTTTGATGAGGCAGTATTGCTTTGTTTTAAAAATATAAGGTTTTCTTCATTTTCTGAAAAATTGATATTTTGTTTTTCATTTCCTGAACAATTACCATTTTGGATTTAGCTGGTTCCGGCCGAACAGCAGAGATATGAATATGGAGTGCTGGCTATTGCTTTATTTACTGTGAATCTTCGTGAGCCGTGCACCCGTAAACTGCATCATATACTGAGAGTGCTCGTTGTTATTTTCTATTGCAATATTTGTGAAACCAACACTCAGACGTAAAGGGTGTTCAATAGCATTGATTAATAAAAAAAAAGATTGAGATAGCTGGTTTCTGCCCGACAGCGACGATATTCAAGTGTTCACAGTGCCTTTATCTTCATAGAAAACTCAACCGTCTCAACGTGAGAAAACCGAATATAGAAACTGAGCACAATTCTATGGCACAACTATGGCTCTGATCAAGAGTGTACTCGTGTTTAAAATGTCATCATGGTTTAGCAACTTTTAGCAATTGCAATGCAGACTTAACTAGAAAAAGTGCTCCTCGGAGCACAAGTCTCCGCCAGGTCAGGTAGGTTATTATGGCCTCCTGGTGGCGCTATAATAGGCCAATGTGAAAAGGGTGCCATTTATTCCTAGGCTGTGCACGGCAATCGGACACTGCATGCATGATTTGAGGCATTTTGTTCTAAAAATGTGTTTTGCTAATTTTGACCTGCTGGTGGCGCTATAACATTCCAATGTTAAAAGGGTGGCATTTGTTCCTCAACGTAGTGCAAATGTGCATTCAAAGTTTCACCACAATCGGACGCTGCGTTCATGATTTGCGGCATTTTGTTCAAAACAGGCCACTCCTGCAAACATGAATGTCAATGTTAGCCAATCAGGATGGAATATGAAAAATCAAACAGATCCGTCTTGATCACATGACTATAGAGATCATGTGTACCTATTTGCGTGAAATTTGGATCAAATCTGAAGGCTTAATATAAAAAAATTTGTTTTACATAAGTCTGCCTCCTGGTGGCGCTATAAAAGGCAAATGTGAAAAATGCAGGGCAAAGGTTTTTCCTTGGCCTCTAGAGAGTGTGCATACAAAGTTTTACACTGATCGGTGCAGTTATAGGTAAAAACACGAATCGGCCTGTTACAGCGCCACCATGAGGCTGATTTGAACATTTTCAAATGGCATTTCTTCCTCGGCCTAATGGGAATGTGTGAGCAAAATTTCACGGAAATTGCATGCTGTGTTCATGATTTGAGGCATTTTGTTCGAAACGGAGTACTCCTGCAAACTTTGAAAGCCAATTTTTGCCAATCAGGATGGAATATGAAAAATCTGAAATTAGCCGTTTCTTTTAATGACTATAGAGATACTGTGTACCGATTTGGGGGATTTTTGGCCAGAATCTGTAGGAGTACTGTCCAAAAATGTGTTTTGCAAAAAGCGGCCTCCTGGTGGCGCTATAACAGGCCCATGTGAAAAATTTGGGGCAGAGGTTCTGCTCTGGCATCCAGGGAGTGTGTGTGCACAGTTTCTCTGCGATCAAGCCAACGGTGCCAGAGATTAGCTGTACACAAAATGACAGAATGACGGACGGACACACGGACACACACACGGACACACGGACGGACGGACAGGGGCGAAAACATACTCTCGCCATGCCTTTCGGCCTGGCAGAGACAATAAGGAGTAGTACGTTTTCCAGAATTATTGGCATGGCTGGAAAACCTGAAACCTCAGACCCAGCTAAGTGACCTCTGACCTATATATATATATATATATATATATATATATATATATATATATATATATATATATATATATAACCTTGACATTGTTTGGTTGCCTATGCTGTTTTTATGCCATGCTTTTAACCTGTAGCACTTTGAGATTCGTAAGAATGTAAAGTGCGTTATAAATAAAATGCATTATTATAATATATATATATATATATATATATATATATATATATATATATATATATATATACATACATATATACATACATACATATATACATACATATATACATACATATATATATATATACATCCTTAGAACCTGGAATTAATGTGTGTCTCTCATAACAAGCTTTTATGTGTTTCTTTTCATACTTCTGTGTGTATTGTTGTGGTTGTATTATGTGCCACCGCAGCCACCCACACTATTAAGCCAAAGACACTTTGTGGACATGAAAGTTGTGTTGTTGTTTGTAGCCTTGTTCATTTATATAGGCCTATATTTTTTATCCATTTGTGCTATCTAGTGTTGTACTTATGCTCTGAAAAACTTTGGTTTGCTGTTCTCTTGTGATTATGTGAACACCTCTGAATAGGACTCAAAGAAATACTAAAGTAATAGAAGAAAGATGTAAAATAAATAAATAAACATTTATCACCATCCATATGTTTATTAACACAGCAAATTGATTGCATTTTAATCTACTTTGATTTACACATAATAATGCTTGAAAATTAACCGGGTAATAATTGGGCAAATGTATATTCTAGAATTTTTAGACCATCTCTGTCCGAAGGTTTTTTTCCCAAAAAACATTGTTTAAACAAATGTACAGTAGAGGGTGCTACAGATTAGTAAAGTACCCTAATTCCCAAGACCTTTTTGGGGCCTGTATTGTTTATTTTGAGAATGATCTAAACCAGTGGTCGTCAACGTTTTTCAGACCAAGGACCCCTAGCGCAGAGAGAGATGAAGGAGGGAGAACACACTACATATTGTATAAAATTGTGGGGCAAATTAAACTTTTTTCATAGATAGCTGGATTCATGTGTATTTTCAGATAGTTAACCTTTTAAACCCTCTATATTTAGCCCACTTGACCATTGGCTCTGTGCTTGTCTTGGTCTGCTCTTTTTCCCTACACCGACTCTCCGAAAATAGCAGATCTATGATCTGTCCTCTTGTTTGAGCTCCATCCATGTTGTCATGTCAATCGAAATGTCCATCTAAGTGCAGTGAACTTAATTTAAACACAACAATTAGGACTGCCAGTGGTGGAAAAAGTAGCCTACTCACAATGTTTTACTTTATGTAAAAGTATCAATACTGCAATGTAGAAATACTCTGTTACAAGTAAAAGTCCGGAATATAAAATGTACTTGAGTAGAAGTACAAAATCATGTACTTTAAAATACCAAAAGTCAAAAGTATGACATGCGTTGCATCTCCACACATTATGAGCTTGTAGATCGGCTATTTTCAAATGGCCAAAAGGGCTGAAGTGATTAGTAATGTATGTCATTGTTTTGTAATAATAATCAAAATCTACAATGCAGCTAGTAACTAAACTTTGTAGTGGAGTAAAAGTAATATATTTTCCCGTACATGAGTAAATGTACTCAATACTTACTTTACACCAACGAGGACAGCTGGTGTAAATAGAACTGATGATCACTGTGTAAATTCATGTGACTGTAAATGGCAGCAAAACAGAGCGCTGCTTCGTCAGTGTTGCCAGATATTGCGAGAGTAAAAAGCAACCTCTGGCCTATGAAAACAAGCCCAAAGGTAAAGCGACTATTAAGGTAGGCTATTTGAAAATAGCAGATCTAAAAAGAAAAGTGTGGGGGGATCAATATTTTTGAAACATTTTAACAGAAATTGGGGGGTCCCTGGCACATCATATTTTCAGATGGGGGGGTCCTTATTTAGGGGTCCTTGATTTGAAAATGTTTGAGAACCACTGGTTTAAACAATATTAGTAAAATTAGCAACTACACTTTAGACCCCCCCACTTTAAAAAACGCCACCCGCAACAACCACCAATATTGACAAGCAACTTTACATTAAACCCCCCCCCCCAAAAAAAAAATCGTCTTATAATAAGCGGACATGGCAACACCGGGTCCATCACGTGGATATGTTTACGTCTCAAACCACTTCCGGGGGGAAAGGGGGATGATCGGCAGTCACTTTGTCCAATGGGATTCGACGCCCTCGGTTGGTGGGCGTGTCCAGAGAGGCGGAGTGGCGGACGCTTCCGTACCCATGAGAGACAGTGTTGCCATGTCTGCTCATTATAATCGATTTTGGGCTTGTGTTTCTTGTAAATATTGATAGTTGCGGGTTGCGTTTTTTTTTTGGGCTTGTTTCTAAAGTGTACTTGCTTATTTGGGCTTGTTCCTAAATGTTGTTTAAACCAGTGGTTCTTAAACATGTTCATGTCACCCCCATCTAAAAATATATTGTGCCAGCTAGAGACCTCCGTACAAGATTTGTGTTGTTAAAAACATTTCACAAATAATCCCACATTTTTAAAAATGTTTTCAAGATTTTTTGTTGTTAGTAGCTAGCAAATTTAGAACTGCTATTTTCAAGTGATTAAAGGCGACGGGTTCTCTTCTTTCGTACTCCGCGGTGGAAAGGCTGGCTGGTGATGCGAGGTTACTTCTTTTGGGCTTGTTTGCATAGGTTTGCTTGGTACTCTCACAGCATCTGGCAACACTGTTCACATGAGAGAGAGAGCGAGCAGCAGCAGAAAGGAAGGGATTAATGTTGACATTCTCACCGCTAATGACCCGCTGCTGCACCACGAAATGAACGTCTTTACCAACCGTTAAATAACACTCCTCTTCACAGTGCAGTGGTGCTGGAAGCAGCCTGGGAGGGACGGCCACGGACAACCACTAAACAATAACAATAAGGTAAGATTCAAGCAGCAAGGTAGTTAGCCTAGCATGTTGCTAACTTGGGTACAGAACGTTTCGGAAACAACGCCGTTGTGTTGTTGAGTGTGCGTGCGTGTGCGTGTGTGGCAACTGTCGATCTGTGTCATTCATGGTGGATCAATTCGTTTTATTGTCATTTTAATATTATGATGAGCTGAGCAGCAGGCCCGCCGGTGGCAAGTGTTGGTGTGTGTGTGTGTGTGTGTGTGTGTGTGTGTGTGTGTGTGTAAGAGACAGCAAATACTGTTAATACTGTAACTATATAATACTATAACAAAAAAGCCTAAGCTTGTTTCCATTGTGGTCCACTTTGAGACAGAACCACACGCAAACAACTGTACAAACAACCATAAAACAAAGAATACATATATTATTATATACATTATATATAAAGTTAGAAGCAATACATATAGGACAAGAGGGGTACACTAAGAGAAGAAAAACTGGCTATTTTCTAGTAGCCAGTTTTTCCAGCTGTTGCAAGGTGACATAGCTCTGTTTACACAATGCTGGACCCCCACCCACAATGCTGGACCCCCACCAACTGTATATATACTTTCCTACAGTTTGTTTTTGTGTTATTTTTTACACTTGCTTTGGCAATGTTATAACGTATGTTTTCTCATGCCAATTTGTATTGAATTGTGTGGTGTATGTGGTTCGAGTTTCGTGTAATTGTTGCAATTTTTAATGATACATTACATGTTATTATTAGCTGACTAACTTCAAAGGCACTATCAGTAATCTGAGCGTAAACAACTGAACATTAGGTGACCCCACCACCACAGCCATAAATGACAAAGGACACATATTATAATTATTCTGATGACTTGAGCCATAATGTAAAATAATATACGTATAACAGGTAAATAATCAATTAAATTGTATTTGCGGTTGTGTTTTGAGGCTGTCATGTTTTGTTTTGTTGAAACAGCACAATCAATGGTACAGTTGGTACATCTAGGGATCACACTGTAAGGATGTACTGTATTGTGTACACATTATATGTCCAACGTTCATATGGTTAAAACAATAATTACTGATTTGGCAATGGTTGCAGTTTGTGAAATAAAGTGTGTATGTTTTCCAAAACAAAGAACAACTAGTCATTACAGTGCAGTGGTGCAGTAGAATAGATGACCTCAGTGTCAGTTCATTCTGTAGAGACTTGTGTCAATAGCTGGTTAACACAGGAGAAGCTACTCTGCATCTTTTAGTAGCTGGCCTCAAGTTATGTTATGCTACTTTCACTTCCCCTAGTGCAGACACTTGTTGTGGAGGTTTGGAGCAAAGGTCCATTTCCCCTTCCCCCCATGATCATTAAAGGTTGGTAAATATCCCTTTGATTTATTGATTGAATACGTTATTAGTCAGAAATGTAAACAGCACGTGACGTGGTGCAGTAAGACTGCTAAAAGGATAACACAAAAAAGTCCTGTGGACTCATTTCCATTGTGGTCCTATGTATTAAATTCATCAACAAGGCATAAAAAAATTACACAATAATACATGTCATCAACAAATATAAGTTCATACTAAACAACTACTGTTTAATGGTGCTGATGTTGATAGACACTCCCAGTATCATTTGGTGTGTTAATGACGCAATGGTGACTTATACCTTAAGTACAATTATTACGACAAGCACTGAGACTTAACATTAAGGTGTGACTTGAATCTTGTCTTAGTTTCAGTTGACGTACATACGCAGTTGATGAACACCAAACCATTTAATAATGATGTTGTTATAATACTTTAATGGTCGATTTCAAACTCATGAAGCTGACGGTAGGAATAGTTTCCAGTCAGAAATGACTTTTCATCTATCGGAGTCTCGGAGAATGTTTTATGCCACCATTACGGTGCAAAGCCTGTCTGGGAAGCACCCTCAGCCTCGTAAACCTGATTTATACTTAGTTGCACGCTGCATTTACGGCATGCAACACGCATGCCGTAAATGCAGCTTGTAGATCTGCTATTTACTGAGCACGACACCGTCATGAAACTGAGTATAACTGAGACTTAAGGACTTGTTTGCAGGATTTGGGACTGCAGTGGCGTTAGTAGGACAGTAGTGATGGAGAGTTATGTAACAAGGCTAGCTATGCTTTTAGGCAGTTAATAAGACATTACTTGCTATAGAGGGAGGGAGAGAGTAGCAGACACTACAGCAGAGCTTTTAACTCTCAGATGTTTAGCATTTTGGTGAGGGCTGTTGTATATCGTCTCTTTCGGATGGAAACCTCACATGTCCAAAACTGTTACTTTTCAGGATTCAAGTTCAAAAATAGCAAAAGTATCTACAAGCTCAAAACGTGTTGCTTCACGACACATTTCGAGCTTGTGGATCTGCTACTTTTGTTGCTTTTGTGTGACGCTGTAGTATGATCAAGTAGGGCATTCATTTACGAAAAAACACAAACAGTTAAAATATGGAGATAAGAGGTTTCTGTCCGACAGCAACAATATAATTTCATGCATCGCAAATTCTGGTGAATTTTGGTTGTGGGTGTCTACTCTACCAGGCACTCTATCAGGAAACCGCTAGCTATGTGCAGGATCCTTTGCGCCTCCAAAAATTCAAGTTGGGCTGGTAAAATGATTAAAGAACTAACTGTTGAATTTGGGAATACATGAGCCTCTGTGGCCTCTTTGGATGGAAAACCTATAATTATAATTATTATTATTAAGTAATTCTTTGGGTGAACTACTCCTTTAACAGTGTTGATGATGGTCTGAAGACCGAAACGTCCGCTCTCTGTGTCAATTCATTTCACCATGTCACACTCACTTTTTGCACTTTTGTAAGTAATGGACTATTTTTGCACCCAAAGAGCCTCAATGTAATTTTTTTGGTGTGCAAGCCTTTTTGTTGTGTATGGATGGACTTGCATGTACATTTCTACAGGCAGTTGTTTGCGATTTCAAGTAGTTGATAGTGACTGTGGTGAACTGAGGCTGGTATAAAGGGCAGGTGCTGAGGTGACACAGATGGTGGGATCATGGTCATGGCTGTGGTGGTATGATGCACACAGCTGTTGAATGGGGCTGATTGTACTTCCACAATCTCACAGAGGCTCATAAAGGTTGTTTGTTCTCTTTGTTGAGGTTTTTGCACTTAAACCACTGTCTCAACAGGAAGTTATTGTCATGTTAGGCTGTGAGTGACATGTGCCCAAGACCAGTGGTTCCCAAACCTTTTAGCTCGAGGCCCAAAAGAGAAATTAGACGTTTAATAGCAGATCTGCGAGCTCACAAGAGAGCAAAGTGATCTTGTAGATCCGCTATTTTTGCAACTTCTTAAACTTTAAAAAATATATATTTATGGAAATTATTAGATTTCTTTCATTTTATTCAGAAATACTTTTGGAAATTTTTGGAATTGTTTTTAATTAATGGAAAGCTGGGATTATTTTGGTTTAAACTTTTTTAAATCTTTTGAAATAATTTATAGATATTTTTTTAAATGTAGGAAACGGAAAAAAGGAGATATTTACTCACAACCCATAAAAATTGGTTCGCGACTCAAAGATGGGTGCCGACCCACTGTTTGGGAAACGGTGCCCTTGAGAGCCTTAATTAAAGAACTACAGAATGTATGCAGTAAGCAGAATGTGGAGGACTCCAGCACTTTTATTTTGTTGCACAAAGACAAAGTCCTGTTAAAATGTTTGGCAGGAGAGATGGAAAATGGGTGCTTAACTCTTAAGCTATTCTAAGCAGGAAACCAATGAAGAAAATAGAAACGTGTATGTTATAAGTCTATGCTAAAGCGGTGACAGTTGCTGGTGAATTTGGGAACATATCAACCACTGTGACCACTGGAGACAGCATTATCTCCCCTGCTCAGAGTAAAGTTTAATTTGCGTAATGTATATTATCTACAAGACAATCATGTTCTGACATTCGTATACAGTGCAACAATGTCCTGACCTGTCCTGTTGCACTGTTGTGAATCCTGAATGTCCATGACGTCAACAGTTCTGCATTTAGCCCCGGCCCCTAGCCTCGTTCCCAGCCTTACTCATCTGCGAAGAGAAAAGCCTGGTCACGACCTAATGCAGAGAGTGTCTATAGGGGCGGGACTTCCGTCGTACGTATTTCCCCCGGAAACCATCTTTTTCGACCAATCACAACACTCGTTTCATTCACGGAGAATGTAAACAGATTTGTAAAGCGTCAACTCAACGTAATTTCCTTGGGCGGTACTTCCGCCAAATTCTGGTACTTCCTTTTAGACACTCAACCGGCTAGGTCTTGCCCCGCGTGCCTGGCCCCTAACCATTTAAATCTGGGTCTTCTTCACTGCATGTGCCAAAGCAATATTCCTTTGCATGATCCTCATTCTTAGCAATAAAGTGCATCTGAATCTGATTGCGAGGTAAATCATTGTTACCGGTTGTTAACGTGGCACTTAACGCGGTGAAGTCGGCCTGGCCTTTCGCATAGCACAGACACACACAAGGGCTTTTGAAGATATCACAGATAACTAAAAGTTTTATTCCTTTTGCGGAGGTAAAGAATAGCTGAGACGGTTGTCAGCGTGGTCACCACATGGAGAACCACTGCACAGGATTAACATGGTAAAAGAGATTGATGCAGAAGACAGTCGTGTGTTTTAACTTTTGCAGATGGACTTCCCTTGGATGTAAATCACAGTGGCTGGTGGTTGCGAACATGGAGCTTCAGGTGGTTGACGGTGTTGCTGTGACATGACAGATTAGAGGTGTCATTATTGTGGTGTGATGCATTGTTGTTGAATGGGAGTGGCAACTTTATACCATCTCAAAAGGGTTGATGAAGGTGTAACTGTGAGGTTTGTGTCGGTGTGTGTGTTTGTTATGGGGGGGACTTTGTGGAGATTTTGATATTTAAACAGCTGACTCAACTTGAAATCCTGGACATTGATTTCACACCCTAACTGACAATCCAGGAAATCCGCTACAGGATCCATGTTGGTAAATTGATTTGTGTGGCTCTCTTGGAGATGACTCAATCACTGACTTTATTTCGGTTCAAAGTCCGTAATTATTACCTTGTAAGAGATTGATTATCTTGGTTTACTGAGGCCTGCACGTGGCCTCAGTAACCATTCCTTCTCAGGCCGAGGCTTTCTGTTTTGTTTTGTTGTAAGTAGACAGTGGTCTAGGAGACAGCATAGGAGAGGAATCAATCCCAGGTCAGGAAGGGGGACCTAAGGCACCAGAGATGTGGGGTCTTTGACTAGGGCTGTCACGATTATGACATTTTACATGACGATTAATTGTTACACAAATAATTGTTGTTTGTTGTTGTTTTTGTCGTTGAACACTGGAACATATGAATAGAAAATACATTTCTGGTTGCCTTTTAGGCTTTGAAGTTGCACAGGGCAGATATGACATTAATAACTTTAATGTACAAAGAAATGAGTGACACGTTTAATAACTTCATATTTTCAGAAAGACATTAATAGTGAAAATAGCCGATCTACAAGCTCACAGCGTGTCGCATCGGGGTGTGTTATGAGCTTGTAGATCTGCTATTTCCACTATTTTTGATTAGTCTTGACCACGACACATCTGGGCGCCTATCTGTTTGAAGACGGTCTATGCAGGAGATGAATGGGACACTGCACCACCCTTGACATGTTATTTTTTTCCTCTTCTTTTCTTTGTGTCAGAATAATGCTGTCTTTGTCCACTCATAGCAGAATGTTGACTATGCTGCAGCATGCCTTAATGGAAATATTAATTAGATTTGAATGGATGGTTTTGGGATGACTCGCACAAGACTGGCAGAGTACTTCAGAGCAGTATCTGATGATCCCGTTTCTGCTTTCCATTAACACATGATGACATAGTTCCTCTCAACCTCACATGTGTTTTCTTCCAAACACCCCATGACCTGCTGGTAATGTAGTTTAGTAATGTAAATGCAGTCTTTACAGAGCCTACACCCTTATGCGTCAATTCCAACAATGTCAGGGTTAAACTAACACGTAGGATTTTACTGCCTGGTTTCTCCTCACTGGATCACATGCCTATCATCATTACTAAAGGCCCTCAGTTGGCTCCACCCCTTGCTTAACCTACCCGGCTACTATTTTTTGTGTTTTTTCTTTCTTTTGTTGTTGCTCAGACAGACTGTTGGAACGTTAGTGGGAGATCGTGGTGGGGTGTTGGGGGGGGGGGGGACTTTTAGCCTAGATGCTAGAAAGGGCGGGATTCATTTGGCTCCATTAAAAAAGGGGTTTGACCCCTATACTTGGGCTACACGTTAGGGATGGGTATTGGCAACAATCTCACGATACGATACGTATCACGATACTTGGGTCACGATACGATTATATTGCGATACGCATCACGATACTTGGGTCGCATCACGATATTGGGATATATTGCGATATATTGCGATATATTGCGATATATTGTGATATATTGCGATATATTGCGATATATTGCGATATATACATATATCACAACTACATATTGTTTATATATACACTACATATTGAGTAGCTGCAGATCTGTGATAGGTAATTTGAATGTTTTTCATAAAGCCTGTATCTGAAAAAGCAAAAAAAAAAAAAAAAAAACTTTTTTTTTTTTTTTTTTTTAATCGCGATATCGATACTGGAGTATCGATACAGTATCGCGAAATAAAATATCGCGATATATCGTGATATCGATAATATTGCCCATCCCTACTACACGTCCACGATTAATAAAAAAAAAACTCCATAATACGTAACGATGTAAAAGCAAAAAGATGCTATTAATTGAACATTAACGTCAAACAACCATGACGTAAACGGCATTTGTGGTCTTTGGTCTGTCTGTCTTTTCTTTCAGTTCCCAGATGGTCGCTCTGCCTCCTGAGTCACTGCTGCCAGCCTTCTCTATTAAATGTAATGTTTTAATGCCACAGACAATATTCTACCGTTATGAAATATGGGAGCTAAAATTGTGATGTATAGATTAACCTGTACGTTTAACACACTAGCAGGTGCACAGAGGTTGATGCAGCACATTGCACCCACATTTCAAACTAGATTAGTTACGCTTTTGTATAGCACACTCTTCACCTTGAATCCCACTTGTCTGAAAAAATAAATAAAAAAATGAAGTAGGGTAGGTGTGGAAAAATACAGGATAACTCATTTAGCCACTTTCTGATTTCTCCAAGGTAATATAGTATGTGTTTGAGTTGGAAAGCTCTCTTCTGGAAACAAGTTACCAGCAAAGTGGGGATACCAAGATTAAATGCAGCCGAGATTAGTAACTAAAATGGCAATTGCACTTTCTAAATGCATTTAATGAGGGAAACATGCACAACCTCTCTCCTTTTGAGAGGAGTCAATGAGTACAGTATATGAAGGAGAATGTTTGTATGCATGTTTGATGAAGGGTCACTGCAACCACTATTTAATTTGGTTTCCAATTAACATAAATTAAACGTCAATAGGCCAAGTGCCTTCTCGACTTCCCCGGATTTGTGCCAAGCATGAGCGCCGTGCACACCACCTCCTGTCTGTAGCGGCGGCTCAGTATTTGAATATTAGTGCTGTGTTAATGCCAGTGTGGGAACTACTATGTGAGGAAGTGCTGTGCTGGGTAGCTATCGCCCACAGACAGGAGGCATATTCATTTACAGCCCTAGTGGAAGGCAGCCAGAAGACACCTCATAATGGTGGGCTGAGGCTGCATGACCTCTTTGATACTGTTGCTGTTTGAAAAATCAGTAATAAGGAAGAGAAAGACGATACATAGCCTCACAGACTGGACATCAATTATAATGAAAAAGAAAGGAGCGCTGTGAAGCAGATGAATACAGATATACTGTGAATGTGAACATGCTGTCATAATGATGTTGGAATGTTAACAATAGACTTTTGTACAATTGTTGCTCATGTGGTCTGATTGACATACCAGAATAACTTGATAAATGATCATGTTTAATCTAAAAGCACGACTCCGTTCATCAAATTATACTTATTGCAGAAACAAGTTTGATAAGGATGTAAAATTGTGTATGGATAAGCCTAACAAAGAATGGCTCATCTCATTGTTATAGTTAACACTGATTTCACTGCTTAGTGAGGGGATTTGGTCATTCAGTTCAGAAGTGGGTTGCGCACATCCAATTCGTCGTTGGTGCTGGACACAGAGTGACAGTTCAAAAGAATAAAAGTCTGCACAACAGCATTGCTCCTAACAGTGTTTTTACTTTAAAACCTGTACCACTGAACCATTTTTCTGGGTTTTGGTAATTCATTTTCTTTTTCTGTCCATCCATGTCTCTTTCAGGTGTGAGGGCTGTTGGCGGTGTCCAGGGGGTCTGTCTGCAGGCAGGTCTGTGTGTGCGTGTGAGGCATTGCGGTGGAGGAGCACCATAGCGTGATGCCAAGATGCTGCTGTCTCTGGGCATGCTGATGCTGTCGGCCACACAGATCTACACCATCTTTACTGTCCAGCTCTTTGCCTTCCTCAACCTGCTGCCGGTGGAGGCAGACATCGCCGCTGTGAGTTTATATATAAACCCTATTAACCCATTAAGACCTGAGGCTGATTCTACAAATGCCTTCTATATCAGTAGTTCTTTTAAGATTTTTCAAAAATGTAAAAACTGATTGGCTGGCAGGTGTCCATTAGAACGGATACCTTCTTTTTTGCTTTTTTTCTCCCCAATTTAGTCATTATGCCAATTAATTCCTCCCCACACTGCTGTTGTATCCTACTGGCTCACCTGCCTGTGAGGGGCCCTCACCGGGAGGGCATAGAGAATTCATCCTACTCCTCCCGCCCAACACTCCATGCTCACATATGTACCATGTGCATGTACTGGTTTCTGATTGGCTAGCAGGTGTCCATTAAAATGGATATGTTCTTCACCTTATTTTCCTATATCAGGAGTCAGGACACCTCACAGTCTGTTATCGTTTACATAACACACATACTGTATTAGCATATACATAAATACAGTATGTATACATACTATGTACCATACCACCAGGCCTGAAACTGCATCATTTCCACTTTGGTGTTGTGAATTTGTTGAGGGAACCCCCAAGCACACACACACACGCACACACAAAATAGCCCCAGTAGATTCTATCACCATTTTTCACACAAACAATTGTACACAAGTCTTTCTGCACAAACATGGAGGTAGTTTGTGTTGTTGTTCCACAGTGCCACATTAGTGCTTGTTACAATAAAACGCCTGTTCCTTTTCAGCTATTTTGTAATAATATTTTATGAGACAATACCCATTTTCTGTGGGGGGAAAAAAGGTCAGCACAACATGTGAACAACATAGAAATAATGAATTAACGGTGAAACATGATCTTATTTTAACCACATTGTAAATCCCTATTCTCTGCACGTCATAATAGACAAAACATTCTGGGGGGATTTTTTTTAAAACATTTATTGGCCAATAAGAATACATAATCTCAATAAAAGACACGGGTGTATAACAACTTTTTTGACAAGTGCCCACTCTGACCTTAGGCAGGCAGGGCACGTCATGTTTTTAATTATTAATAAAGCATTTATTTAGCTACATTTGTTTTTCTCCTAAACTTTATGCCCTCACGTGATTTAAACTTTTTTAGCTTTGTCATGTTTTATACAAATATTTTACCCAGATTGTTGCACTTTGAGATTTGTTTCAAATGTAAAGTGTATTATAAATCAAATTCATTATTATCATAATTATTATAATTCTTGGAGGGGCATAATGCCACACTGGGGGGGGCACGGTGGCCATGACACACACACGCAGTCATGCACTCACACGCACATACAGAGACACACACACACACACACACACACACACAGACAGACAGACAGACAGACAGACAGACAGACAGACAGACAGACAGACAGACAGACAGACAGACAGACAGACAGACAGACAGACAGACAGACAGACAGACAGACAGACAGACAGACAGACAGACAGACAGACAGACAGACAGACAGACAGACAGACAGACAGACAGACAGACAGACAGACAGACAGACAGACAGACAGACAGACAGACAGACAGACAGACAGACAGACAGACAGACAGACAGACAGACAGACAGACAGACAGACAGACAGACAGACAGACAGACAGACAGACAGACAGACAGACAGACAGACAGACAGACAGACAGACAGACAGACAGACAGACAGACAGACAGACAGACAGACAGACAGACAGACAGACAGACAGACAGACAGACAGACAGACAGACAGACAGACAGACAGACAGACAGACAGACAGACAGACAGACAGACAGACAGACAGACAGACAGACAGACAGACAGACAGACAGACAGACAGACAGACAGACAGACAGACAGACAGACAGACAGACAGACAGACAGACAGACAGACAGACAGACAGACAGACAGACAGACAGACAGACAGACAGACAGACAGACAGACAGACAGACAGACAGACAGACAGACAGACAGACAGACAGACAGACAGACAGACAGACAGACAGACAGACAGACAGACAGACAGACAGACAGACAGACAGACAGACAGACAGACAGACAGACAGACAGACAGACAGACAGACAGACAGACAGACAGACAGACAGACAGACAGACAGACAGACAGACAGACAGACAGACAGACAGACAGACAGACAGACAGACAGACAGACAGACAGACAGACAGACAGACAGACAGACAGACAGACAGACAGACAGACAGACAGACAGACAGACAGACAGACAGACAGACAGACAGACAGACAGACAGACAGACAGACAGACAGACAGACAGACAGACAGACAGACAGACAGACAGACAGACAGACAGACAGACAGACAGACAGACAGACAGACAGACAGACAGACAGACAGACAGACAGACAGACAGACAGACAGACAGACAGACAGACAGACAGACAGACAGACAGACAGACAGACAGACAGACAGACAGACAGACAGACAGACAGACAGACAGACAGACAGACAGACAGACAGACAGACAGACAGACAGACAGACAGACAGACAGACAGACAGACAGACAGACAGACAGACAGACAGACAGACAGACAGACAGACAGACAGACAGACAGACAGACAGACAGACAGACAGACAGACAGACAGACAGACAGACAGACAGACAGACAGACAGACAGACAGACAGACAGACAGACAGACAGACAGACAGACAGACAGACAGACAGACAGACAGACAGACAGACAGACAGACAGACAGACAGACAGACAGACAGACAGACAGACAGACAGACAGACAGACAGACACACACCCACCCACCCACCCACCCATATAAATACATAGTATCATGAGTCAGGACTTGAGCCATTAACCTAATGAAGTGGATAATAAAAAGTTAACAGCTCTCAACATTCCACTGTCTCTTTCAGTACTCATTCGACAACAAAACGGGGAACTTCGATGACCTTCCGGCACGTTTCGGCTACCGTCTTCCCAGCGATGGACTGAAGGTCAGTACACAAAGGGATTATTATGCGTAAGGCTGCCAACCGGCCCTCGAAATAAGGAATCGTCTCTTTATTTGGGAACTAAAAGACCTGTGTCCCTAATTGAACCGATAAGGGACACACTGTGTTCCTTGTTTTTGCAAATCAATCAATGACAAGTTCAAACAGCTCATATACATATCGTCTCAGTCAGGTGGAAACCTCAGATGTCCAAAACTGTTACTTTTCAGGAGTAAAATTTTCTGGGCGTCCCTTATTTGAATTTCTGGTAGTTGGCGACCCTAGATATGCGCCTTTGACAGACTTGTAAAGACTTCACAAATCATTAATAAAACCACTTGTACAATATCTGTTCCGCTTATTTACTGACTTGACACGTGTTCTATATACAAGGCTATTACAGTTAAATGTTAACATTGCGACCACAATATAGAAAATGGGTCAAAGATGTAGGTCATCATTACAGCCTTGTTGAGGTTGTGAGACGTAGGTGCTTGTGTAAAATAATACAAAAGATCTATTAGAAACTAAACTATACACACGATATATGATATTAACCCATTTTGGGCGGGAACCCCTATTTGTAACTATACCTTTCAGGACGGGTTCTTGTTGCTATGTACAGTATATAGCAACATACATTTGTTATAATGTTTTAATAAATACATTTGAAGTTTTCCAGAAAACTCAGGATTTAGAAGGCGTTTTTAGAATCAAGTGTCACCTTTTCATATTTTATTTTGCACTATTAAGCATTTTCTAAAAATAGTGAGTCCTCCCTCTCTCTCTCTCAAATGAGGGCCACCAATTTTTTCTGGAAACAAAACCATTGTCATTTTGTCATTTTCTTCCCAAATCCTCCCTCAGCCTGCTACTGTAGCATTAGCCCCGGCTTAGCCCTAGTGTTAGCTGGCTATTGGCATTACAATGAGCTGCTTGTGTGCTGCGGCTCTGTGATGATGTCACGGTGTTGTAAAGGGTTCAGTTGGAAGCGTACAGAAGACAAACAGTGGCCATGATTCATGTCTGATGCTCTAAAGCTGCCCATTGTGGCAGCTCTCTCTCTCTCAGCTGTCAACAGTGTGTTGTTCTAGCGAGGCTCTTTGAGGGGCGCACACTAACAATCTACAATTTAGGCATTTAGCAGACGCTCTTGGTCCAGAGTGACTTACAGTAAACAAGGGTAAGCACGAGGTAATACATCAAATGCATAGAAAAGAACATATCATCAGTCTAAACAGTATTATATCAACAAAACAAAACAAATCTGTACATTGAAACTATACAAATACAAACTATCTATAGGATGTCAGGTCAACAAATTAACCTGGCATCTGTCTACATACTAACTAGATGTGTGTGTGTGTGTGTGTGTGTGTGTGTGTGTGTGTGTGTGTGTGTGTGTGTGTGTGTGTGTTTATGTTTATGCCAGTGGTTCTAAAAGTGGAGTCCGGGGACCCCCAGGGGTCCTTGAGGGGGTTCCCCTGGAAAATGAGTTAACGTAGCATAGAATCAGTTGAACCACTTGAGCCCTACGTATATATATTGGCTATTTGAAAATCTACGATCTACATTTCACAATGTGTTCGAATGATTTTAACAACACTAGTCCTTTATGGGGGTCCCTGCCTGGCACCAAATATTTTCAGATGGGGGGGGGGGGGGGGGGTCTGCGGACAAAATGCATATCAATTTGGGGGTCCTTGACATGGAAATATTTGAGAAGCACTGGTTTAAACAGCATTAGGAAGCAAGCACAAACTACACTTTAGAAACAAGCAAGAGAGAAAAACGGGGGGAAAAGGCAACTTTACAAGCCAAAGTCGCTTATAATAAGCGGAATGCTTGTTTATGCACTCGATATAAAAATGCGACACTGTGTGTGTGTGTGTGTGTGTGTGTGTGTGTGTGTGTGTGTGTGTGTGTGTGTGTGTGTGTGTGTGTGTGTGTGTGTGTGTGTGTGTGTGTGTGTGTGTGTGTGTGTGTGTGTGTGTGTGTGTGTGTGTGTGTGTGTGCGCCTGCGCCTACTGGGGGGCTATTTTTGAACTGATTGTCACTTCCAGCAACCTGGAACTTTTGAAGTTGCTGCGACATTGTTACCATTTATATCATGGAGTATAATTACATTTCCACGCTTATTTTTAGTGTCCTTAGTCATTTGATTCGTTCAGAGAAGTTGTTCTCTGGGAGGTCTGTTCTTACAACACATCCATTGCTAACGTGTGTGTGTGAAATGAATGGGTGAATGAATGTAATTATCATATAGCCACATTGACTCATGTCATTTCAGAGTGTTGGGTAATGTCCTTCTGTTGGCCCACCGCTGTTTGCCCAACAGGTTAGACCAAAATAGAATAGATCCTACTGAGACCAGACACCAATACGCGTGTGTGTGTGTGTGTGTGTGTGTGTGTGTGTGTGTGTGTGTGTGTGTGTGTGTGTGTGTGTGTGTGTGTGTGTGTGTGTGTGTGTGTGTGTGTGTGTGTGTGTGTGTGTGTGTGTGTGTGTGTGTGTGTGTGTGTGTGTGTGTGTGTGTGTGTGTGTGTGTGTGTGGATTATGTAAGCCTCTGATTTAAGAAAGCTGTGTGTGATGGTTGCAATGGCTTGCATTTTTCTTACTCTGTTTCTTTGTCCCTCCCTTAAGCTGTGTTCTCATATGAACAATCAGGCCCAAACATTGTCCCGAGTTACCCTTTCTTTCACACCTGTAGAACACAAGAGGAGCTGGTCCGTGTCAGACCCCTTCTCACCTCCTGGAAATTTGCCCTGCTTTAGGCGAGGGGTGGCACCGTTGTTCGGATTACACTGTGGTCACATAGAGGGTTTTTCAATTTGGCCATTTACAACTAGGGTTGGGATCCGGAACCGGAGGAACCAGATCCAATATTGAGGAACCGGAATTGGTTCCATCACATTTGGAACCCTCAAATTAATATGTCTTGTGCCAGGGACCCCCAGAAGAGAAGATTTGTGTTAGAAAAAATTGAAAATTATTAAAAATGTATTGAAAACCGTTTTCAATATTTTTCAAAGAAATACAAAACTTGTAAATGTACAAACTCTGTGTGGCACAAAGTGACGCGCTGTGAGCTTGTAGATCTGCTTTTTGAATGGTGAAATGATTGTGATGCTATATGAACTACTTTCGCTGGGGATTTGTGAAAACACAAATATCAGAATCAGTAGGACCAGACATGCAACAAACTTTAATGTGCCTGCTTCCTAGTACAAAGTCTGTGAAATGTCCGATGCTTGAATATTCATAGCGAGTGAGAGGGTATGTTGATGATGATCTATGGTACTACTGGCGTTAGACAGGAAGAAAACTAAACTTGTCGGAGATAGAGGAGCCTTCCCGAGGACTCATGGTGCAAGCAAGGCCACACAAATGGAGCCTTTGGGATACAAATTAAGTCACGACACTCGCAGTCTACAAATAGATGATATAGATAGTCAATGAAACTTTTATATGCTTGTATTTTAATAATGTAAACATGTTTATTTTAAAAGTTGACTTATGAATGTTTAGAACTAAGGAGGAACAAAGGTTCCACTTGACTAAATTGGAACTAAATAACTGAAATTCCCATACTGTATATCTCTGAAAAGGCAGTTATTTTAAATCAGCAGTTTTTATTGATAACAGCTGTTGCAAGTTTCTGTGCCCGGGTACAGTCTAGTGTATGGTTCATGTGTCCTCGGGTACGGTACACATCAGCTGTGAAATTTGACTGAGTCCACCGAAATGGACTGCTATTTATGAGTGTGATGTCATAACTATTTGACGATAACTATTTTTACATGCTGTTCAACCATGGATGCAAAAGGGTCTCTCTCTCTCTCTCTGGTCTACTGAAGAAAGATGCAAAGGTTGCTTGAAAGTTTGGCAGTATTGGCCAAACTGGATGTATTGAAGCAAGTGGGATAGGGGCGATCAAACTCCTACCCGGACACGGTACAAAACGGTCATACCTAGACCTGTCACAGTTATTACATTATCGCCCGATCACAATTATTTGAGATAATCACAGTTATTTTGCATAAAATATCATCATAATCGTTTCCATGTTGAAAATATATTTTCAAACATTTTAAAAAATAGTGGAAATGGTGATCCGTGGTCTATGGTACACAGTGTTCACACTAAGCAAACCAACTGGACCTTGGACTGGGATCCGGGCCCCAGTCCCTGGAGTGAACACACTCCATGTTATGAAGGATTATTCTGAAGTGCCTATTTTTGTGCACAGTAGACTTTCATTTTATTGATCCATTCCAGTAAACAGAATAGCAAAATATCGCCTGTGTTGCGTTCGTTTTTCACGGGGTGGGGGTGTTTTGATTATTAGAAGAACATTTGCCAGGACAGTCAAATCTTCTAATTAGATTTTGGTCAGTCATGCACATGAGTCCCGTGGACTCGCTGCATTGAAAGTGGTTCAACATCATTGTTTTATCTTATACAGCTCCTCCGGGTAAATATCTATTTTAGATAAGTTGAGAGTTGCATTGTATGTGTGAGAGTATATTTATTTTCACACACAAGCACCCATGCACGCACGCACACGCAAAGTTCTCAGTCGCCATGACTGATTTCAGTCATTTGGATCGGTTATTATTTTAAGATTGGCGCATTTGAAGTGGTGAAACTAGCAATATGTTCAGAAGCATCTTCCATAAAATCTTAATCGTCTCTCAAAGGTTAAAGCCTCAATCTGTGATTTTTTTTCACCTGGTTGGCAGTATGTAGAACAGCAGGAACAATATTACTAAAACATCCTAATTTTGCATATTGTGTTAATTGTTTAGGAATCGGCGCTAGGAATCGGCTCCATTAGGACTCGGTCAAGCAAACATTTTCAGTCGTGAGATTTTATTTTGCGTTAATCCACACACACACACACACACACACACACACACACACACACACACACACACACACACACACACACACACACCTCTTATTACGCTGCTTTATAGTACTTTGCATCTCGGCATTCCCCTGCTGCTCTCTCCATCCTCCCTTCGCCCTCCATGACCTCTCCTCCTCTTCTCCCTCATTCTCCCTCCTGGCTGGCTGTCAGCCCGGTGCGTTTCACATCACACAGCCCCTCCCCTCTCTGCATGAGGCTGGCTGCCAGTGTAGACGTGCTGTCTGAGTCCCTATGGACACTTGGCTCAGTCTGTCTGCTTTTTGTCTTCTCCTCCGCCCGCCCGCCCGCCCGCCCGTCCACCCACCACCACCAGCTTGTCTTGAGCGGAAAAAACAGCACAGGCTGTGATTTTCAATGAAACGGGTTTGTTTTCAGATTAAAGGGAATTTGATCTACATTTATGAAAAAAGACTTATTTGAGTGAATCTGTTGCACATGCGACACGAGGAAGTAGCTGCTGTACCTGCCTATATAGAAAAAGTGAGAGTGTGTTGTCTGTGCTGTATTTAGCATCAAAGTCTAGCCTCAAACAGTATTGCGTCAGAGTCTAGGATTAGAGCCTGGCATCAGAGTTTATCATTATAATTAAAGTCTAGCATCAGAGTCAAGCATCTGAGCCTTGCATCAGAGTCTAGTATTGGAGGTTAGTATGAGAGGCTACCTAGCAGAGCCTAGGGCTGTCACAATTATACATTTAATTTGACGATTAATTGTCACACAAATAATTAATTCGTGATTTAATTGTGTTTTTGGCATTGAACATTGGAACATATGAATAAAATGAAACAAATGTCATTTCTGTTTGCCTTTTAGGCCTCGTAATGAGAAATTGCACTGGGCAGATATGACAAATAACTGAAATATATAAAGTAACTAGACGCGTCGCAATTCTGGGAAATTGCAAAGTGTGGTTGCGCCGACACCGGTCGCGTGTCGCGGCCGCTGGGACGCGAGGAATACGCCGGGAGGAGTACCGTCGGAAGTTGCGCGACATGCGCTTCGAATTTGGTGCCGATCGGATCCCGCGTTAGCGATACGTGCCATTTTGATTTTAGGAAATAGGCCCCTCCCACTAAAGAAACAGGCCCCTCCCACAAATGTAGCGGGCCAATGACATCGTCATGTCACTCCTGAGATCCCTGGCTTTTCTTTTTGAGAGAACTGATCCCCCAAAAATCATGTTTTTGCATCAAACGGTTACATTTTGTGCATTTGTGGCGCCCCCTATGGATCAAAGTGGAAATGCTTTGGGAGGAGATGCGGTTTGAAGTTTTTTTTCTTCATATTTTTATTCTATGACCTACGGTTCAAGAGTTATAGGCCAAAACGTAAAGGGGGCTGTTATAGCGCCACCATGAGGCCGACTGGTGTAATGTGTTTTTTTTAATAATTTCGGACTAAATCATGAACCTCCCCACCAAATCTGGTAACTCTAGCTCTTACGGTTTCAGAGCAAAAAATACTTGAATTTGAGTTTTTTCACTTTTCCATTAAAGTGGATGGGGAAATTTAATGCACTAATAAATCAATATAAATTAAACTATTTAACCAATCTCTTAGCGTCACATAACTCCTGAGATCACTTGCGTTTCATTTTGAGAGGATTGATCCCCCCAACATAAGGTTTTTGCATCAAACGGTTACATTTTGAGAATTTGTGGCGCCCCCTATGGATCAAAGTGGAAATGCTTTTGGGGATTTGTTGAGTAAACCACCCTTGACATGTGATTCAAATTTGGGATTGACTGGACTTTTCGTTCGTGATTTGTGGCCTTTTTTGTAAAACGGGCCCCTCCCTCTAACTTTGGAAGCCATTTACGGACGAACGGTATGGACTATCAAAATTCTGTTTCACTCCAGATTATTGCATGGGTCCAGAGATCATGTGTACCGATTTTTGTGAAAATATGTGGGAGGAGGAGCTAAAAGTGTGTTTTGAAGAAAATTCAAAATGGCGGAAAATCTATCCTGACGCAAATGGGCGTGGCCTATATGGGGAGTTGCGTCATGACCCAAGGAATCTAGGGAAAAAAGATTTTTATTCTACGACCTACGGTTCAAGAGTTATAGGCCAAAACGTAAAGGGGGCTGTTATAGCGCCACCATGTGGCCGAATGATATAATTTTTCTTTTAATAATTTCTCACTAAATTATGAACCTCCCCTCCAAGTCTTGTAACTCTAGCTCTTATGGTTTTTGAGAAAAAAATACTTGAATTTGAGTTTTTTTACTTTTCCATCAAAGTGGATGGGGACATTTAATGCACTAATAAATCAATATCAATTAAACTATGTAACCAATCTCTTAGCAAAGTACAAGCGCACGATTCCCGGTGAGGCCGGTCATTTTGACATATGGCACTAAATTGGGAAAAATAAACTGTGGGAGGAGTAGCAGCCTGAAATAAAGTTTATCTAGTGGAATAAAGTCGGTAGAGTACTATAGTCTGGTTGTCCATTCGGGCAACCACACTAATTAGTGACATATTTAATAGTTTTAAAGAAAAGTAAAAATTGCAGAAATAGCAGATCTACAAGCTTACAATGCGTGTTAAGCTTGTAGATCTGCTATTTCAGATTTTTTTATATTTGAAAATATATGAAAATTTTTCATCATGGAAAAGATTATGACGATTTATTATCTCAAATAATTGCGATTAGACGATGATGTAATAATTGTGACAGGCCTAGCACCAGAAGGTTAGCAGCAGAGCCTGATGGCATCAGAGCCCAGATCATCCCTGGAGCAACAACCTGTGGCATCACAAGACAGCCTGGCTCGTCTGCTGATGATTTCCCCCATGAGGAGATCTGTTGGAAACAAAGCTCCTCCTGTCTCCTCTGACAACAATAACACTACCAGCCAGGAGCTGTTTGTTGCTGGATTCACCTTCACCACACCAAGTTCACACTACTTTGTTGTGTTGCACTTTAAAGGGCATCTTTGCCGACTTAATGTGAATCCCGCTCTATTGTGAGGAGCATGTGAAAAACTACACATTAAACCTACAAAGGTGCTGGGAAACTTTACCAGCTACTAACAGTTCTGGCCAATGTCTGCTCAAATTTGACATCACGATGGACGTGTACTAACCTCATGAGAGACAGAAAACACAGACACTAAACTAAATGTAGTCACCCATTTCTAACACAACCTGGCAAAGACACACTGGAGAAGAGAAGATACATTTACAATTTAGGCACGCTATTTATCCAGAGCGACTCACAGTAAGCAAGGTAAGCGCATGCATCAAATGCATAGAGACGGTGTAGTGCCTCAGTAATCTAGGATCATAGGTAAACCAAGAACCCAGCATCAGTCTAAACAGTATAATATCAAAAACATAATCAGTACATTGAAACTATACAAACTACAGGATGCCAGGTCAACAAATGTACCTGGCGTCTGTCTAAATAACATGCTATGTAAATTACATTTTCATCTTTTGCATAAGACCGCATGGTCATCAAGGCTAGGTCAAGTGCTACGGGCTAAGGTGGAGTCTGAAGAGTTGAGTCTTAAGATTACGGCGGAGAATTTGGACTGAGTCTGCTTTTCTAATTGCAATGGGGATTGGGGAGTTACAATTTACAAAACGATGAGCTTCCCGTCCATTGTGGACCGGCCAGGGCATGCTCAAACATGTGGTATGAACCGCACCAGAGCCAACTTTTTGGGAAATGCGCTCCACGCGCTGTCATCCTGTCGTTGCTCCATTGTGCTGTTGATTTTGATAGCCTACATGTTTATTGGTCTTCTTTTTAACCCATTATGACCTGAGGCCAAAAATGTCTTCTAAATTCAGTTTTCTGAAAAACATACCGGTTTGTTGTTATATCAGTGGTGCTCAAAAGGGGTGTGGAGTTCACTGGTGCAACCCGGAAGTGGATCTGTTCACTTCCAGTTGTACCAGGAAGTGGTCGTAGACCCCTACCTCCCGAACACAAGGTCACACAGGTATGACAGTGGACCTGGGTGCTGCAAGTTTATCGCTGCTCGGCAGCAGTGTTATAGCAGTGTTTAACACTTCAAATGGCCATACTTCGGTGACCATTGCTCTTATCAGTTTAACATAGGACTAGGTTTGAAGTGCACACATTTTCACGATTAAAAGAAAATAGCAGATCTACAAGCTCATAGCGCGGCACAAAGTGACGCACATGATCGACGACATCATGGTCCATCGACACATCCCTATTACCAGCCTACATAAACCTGACATGTTTGTTTCTATTTGAATCCTATTGTTCTGTTGTGAGGATAAAGCTTTACTAGCCTACATAAACTGACATGTTTCAACAACACTCTTGATGTCGGGAGGAGATTTTCCAGCACCTTAGGGAGTAAGCTCTCGAGACACAAAATGCAATTTTGGAAGTGTTATGTTTGATTTTCACATGTCCTCCTCATAATCATAGAATGATAGGATTCAGGTTCAAACTCGGCAAAGTCTGCCCCTTTAATTCAGATGTTCAATTCAATCAATTTCCAGTATGTGTACTTGTGTAGTGTACACCATGGTCTAAAAAAACTGTTTGCTTGTGTGGTTACAGCACAGAACAAGCAGAAAATGCAGACAAAGGCAGGGCAGACATTACAGCTATTGACACTATTAATACAAAAATGTAACATCAAACTTAAGCAGTGAATCATTTTGGATTAATTGTACCTCTGCAATATGACATAGTGACACTTCAGACATAGGGTTGGGATCCGGAACCAACCACGTTTGGAATCTTTACTGGAACCGGTTCATCACACTGTCAGAGCTGGTATGTGGATTTCACGACTGCTATACAATTACAATACTGGTGGTTCTCCAACTTTTTTTAATTTCAAGGACCAATATAACTCTGAGAGTGTCCAAATGGAACCAAATGGACCCAAGCTACTGGAGTTGCAGACCTGTAAAGGTCCATTTGAAAAATATTGTTAAAGGGAATGGTTAAGGAACCGGAATCGTTAAAATCCTAAAGGATCCCAACCTAACCGCAAACTGCACACAGAGTAGGCTACAGACTATAAAGAAAAATCCTCAGTGTTGTTTTCACTTTGAGCCTGACTGTATAGACAAATGTTTACACTGTCGGGATTAAAATAATACTGGGGATTTCACTATGTACATAACCGTACATATACATCATGTGTCCTCTCACTATTTGTATGTACAATCCACAATACACTTGTAAAGGATTTGTGGTCAGGACTGAAGAATGTTGCTAGATATCCATGAGGCTAAAAGTTCTGAAATATCTGCTTCTGAGGGTGAGGGCATTGGATAGCTAGAGACTTTTTATTTCTCCCACGCATGTACACACACACACACACACACACACACACACACACACACACACACACACACACACACACACACACACACAGGTTTGTATTACTATACTTGTGAGGACATAAATATTTGAGGACAGCATTGAAAATATCAGAAAAATAGCCCCAAAATAGCAGATCTACAGGCTCACAATGTGTCGAGCTGTGATGCATTGTGAGCTTGTAGATCGGCAAAAAGGAAAGCGCGGAAAGTTCTGTGGTTCAGACAGGCATCACCCAGGGGAAAATAACTTGAGTACGGGATGTGTTTGGCACCTGGTGTGCCCTCAGAAAATGTGGACATGTACCAACATTCTACCACTGATTGTATGGTGCACTGTGTGAGTCCTGCATGTGCACATACTTGTACTGTTAGTCCTGTGTCCGTTGTTTAATGTTAGGTTGTCACTGACTGACTGCACCATTGTGTGCCACTGTAAATTCCTTAAACAAACCATCACTTGGCAATGATGTTCTTCATGATTCTTGTCAGAGTATCCTTGTAGCCTTTTCACAACAATAAGTCATCAAACATCACATTTTGGTTTCAGTTATTGTTTTATTTTCCTCACGCCCAGTTTCATTTCCTGAACATAGACCAGATGCAGCCCTTCGGGACGTCTTAATTCAGTCTCTTCGGTTTATTGAATCTGTAAACATGCAGATAACCAGTTTGACATTCTAAAGGGTTGTGCTTAACTGTGTGTTTGTGTGTGTACTATTTACTATTTATGTATACTATATGCAAGGTAAACACATACATCAAATGCAGAGAGACCGTGGAGTGCCTCAGTAAACTAGGATCACATGTAAACCAAGAACCTAGCGTCATTCTAAACGATATACTATCCAACATAATGTGTACATTGAAACTATAGGATACCAGGTAGACAATGACCCACATATACAGGTATACACGCACACACGCACAATTATTTGTATTATTGTATGTATGTTTGTGGTGCAGTGCACAGTAAATAGTTATAGTCTGTAATGATGATAATGAGTAGGGACAGTGTAGTTGCTCAGTCTACATGCTGACCACATGTGGACACGATGACATCTTGGGTTCAACTCCCACTTAGGACCGTGTTACATCAGGGAATCACTCTCTGCTTTACGGTACAGTGACCATGGTACAAAGAACACATGTCTACTTAAAACTAGTATGTAGTAAAAAGCTTTAAAGTTTAAAGGCAGTTAACATGTAACACAAAAGCAGTTCTCAAACTAAATATAAATATTTGACCGCGGACCCCCATCTGAAGATATTTTGTTCCAGGGAGTGGGACCCCTGTACGTTGCATCCCGACACATTGTGAGCTTGTAGATTGTAGATGTACAATCTATATACAATGTATATAGCGGTTAAACAGATTTTGATGCTATATTAATACTTAGAAATGCTAATATAACTTGTACAATTGGGGTTGCTGTATTTTGTCTCCCTGCTCTTCTGCTGAGACATGTAGATCGTGTCAAAGGTCATGTCTCACCTAGATACAGGATCTGACATGAAGTTTGACCTGATTCCATTTATCCCCGGTGTAATCAGACAGGCTCTATTGGCTCAATGGTATAAATGTCAGCACTTGCGCAGGAAACCAGGTTCAAATCCGGAGTAGAAGAGGAAGGTTTCATAGTGCAGCTTAAAGGAAAAACAAGTAAAGAGAATGTTGCAGTTAGAGAGAAATAAACGAGGGCAAATACGATTGGATGAGAACGGCCTAGAAGGCCCGTTTTATTAAAAAACTAGTTTTAATGACCGAATGTGTGAAAATACAGCCGACCAGTTTTCCACTCACATCAAAGCACCTTCTGTGTAAAAGCACACAAAAGCTGCAGATTATGGCTCAACAGCAGAACAACCAAATAAACTGTTGAAAAACAATGTCTTTTAAAATAAAAAAAATCATCAATGTTTTGTGGGAGGCTGTGGCTCACAGCAAAGACATGAAACACAATATTATGCTCGCAATATAACAGAAGGTTCCTGCTCAACAGCAACGATATTCATGTCCAAAACGGTTACTTTTCAGGAAATTGAAAAAGGAACCTGTGTTCCAGTGGATCCAATATTGTAATTATTTTGTCACAAGATCTTTTAAATACTTTTCATTGGTTAAATATTTATAAAACCCACAGACGCATTTAACCACTTTCACTTTGAATTAAAAAAAAAGACAAAACGGCAGAAACCGATTGAAGGACACATTGAAGGAACACATTTAAACCAGTGGTTCTAAAACCTTTTCATGTCAAGGACCCCCAAATGTATTTGTAGTTGGCCATGGACCCCCTCATCTGAAAATGTTTTGTGCCAGGGACCCCCAGAAGAGAAGATTTGTGTTAAAGAATTTAAATGTGTGCAAGATTTCCAATACTCAAAAATAGCAGATTTACAAGCTCTGTGAGCTTGTACAACCCAGGGGTACAACCACATTTTGCTGGGTACCCCTGGGGGTCCCCGGACCCCACTTTGAGAACCACTGCATTAAACGGCAGCTGCCCAGATTTCCCCCTATCAAGTTGCAAGATCATGAGCCTCTGCCACTGCCAAGAGGAGGAATGTAAATTACTCCATAAGTAACTCTCACATAGGCTACAAATTAAATCAAAATAGGGGACATCCATAATGGTCCCCAGACGTTTAGTTTAGTTTAGTTGGAAGTGGACATCTCATGGGTAGGAGAGGGTGACAGGAAACAGCCCTTACGTGTCACATCCTGTCATGCAGTGAGCACAGTGGCGGGACCCAGCTTGGCGTTGCCAGGCAGGATGGCATGGCACATGCTCTGAGCTGAGGTCATAGGTTAAATCCACTTTAACCCAAGTGGGTCCCTATAAATAAATGTATGGCATGAACAGAACGGAATGTACGTACATGCATAACAACAACTCTGTACCTCCCTGTCAAACACGGAAGAGGAAGTCGTCAATAATATCAATCCTTGGTGAACTCTGTGATATCTGTGTTCAATATACGTTGGTTATGGTACTGAGGAAGAAATTATATGGCTGCTTATATCTAACCTTTATATTTTACCGTCACTTATAATACGTCTACAATACATTATGATATTTGGTAGCTTGTAAGAGCCTAGATGTCTCCACTAGGCCTAATGGCTATTGTTTTGGTACAGCCTATCTTGTTATGGTTCAGTTTGTCCTTGAAGCAGCTACTGTATAACTATGATCTCTGCCCTGGGCTCTTGGCAGAACTACCGTACCACTGACCTGAGTGTTATTAGTCCGCAGCGCTGCAGACTCCATTGTTGGAGGATCTGGGTTAGGAATCCTGGTCTGTGACGCCAAGAACTGTCATGGAATTCTGGTTCAATCAGCAATCGACGAGACAATATTCTAGATGGTGATGGTTATGCTTTATGTACATGATATCATGGGGAGAAGTACAATAACACTCAGGTCAGTGGTACGGTAGTTCTGCCAAGAGCCCAGGGCAGAGATCATAGTTAGACTGTAGCTGCTTCAAGGACAAACTGAACCATAACAAGATAGGCTGTACCAAAACAATAGCTATTAGGCCTAGTGGAGACATCTAGGCTCTTGCAAGCTACCAAATATCATAATGTATTGTAGAAGTATTATAAGTGATGGTAAAATATAAAGGTTAGATATAAGCAGCCATATAATTTCTTCCTCAGTACCCATAGTAATAAACATATTCTAGTGTCCTCCAGAAAGGTAGCTGGCACTTAGGGTGCTTGTAACTATAGTTGGTATCAGGCAGAAACCTTTTATCTCCATATTGTAACTTTTTCGTAAAGTAATACCCTACTTCGTCATACTACACTGTTTCTCAACAGTGGCAAAAATTGCAGATCTACAACTACTTGTAGTTCTGTTGAATTTGAATCCTGAAAAGTAATAGTTTTGGACATGAGGTTTCCACCCAACGGCAACGACACGTTCATAGCTATGAGTGGCGTACTGATACTCTTGATAGAATGGCTTGGCTCACATTGTGTAATAATATTTTGCTGCTGGGTTAAGGCTGATTTATTCTTAGTTGCCCGCTGGTGTTGCATTCCATAAATAGCAGCTATACAAGCTCACAAAGTGTCACATTCGTGGCGCGTTGTGAGCTTGTAGATCTGCTATTTACTGAGCACGACACTGGCACACAACTAAGTATAAATCAGGCTTCTCTGGTATGCTGTACTCGGGACAGTGCTGAGCTGTCCCAGGATCAGCTGTCTCATGTAAAATGTGACATTAGTCATCAGTGGAGGCGAGTCAGTGTAACATTCCAGGCAAACGTCCAGTCAGCATTTATATCTCTCTCTCTCTCTCTCTGTGTCTGTCTGTCTGTCTCTCTCTCTCTCTCTCTCTCTCTCTCTGCATCCTGTCCTTTATTTCTCTCTCTGTGTCTTTCTGTCTTATTCATTTTTGGCTCTCCCTTTCTTTGTCCTGCACTCTGTCGTTCTTTCTGAAGCACCCTTCAGCCTCTTCTCAACCCCCTCCCTCTCTCTCCTTTGTCTGTTCTTTTCTATAGTAACGATTCACTCAACCCACGATTCGATACCATACGATTTTCTCATAGGAAAATACTTTGTTTTTGTTTGTTTATATAGTCTATTATTTGCTATTGTCCGTGTCTTTATTGTCTGAAGTATATTGGGCAACTATATAGCCTAACACTGTGGTGTTCCCACCCTCTAAAATGTTATGGGCACATGAAAATACATTTGGGCCTCAAAAAAAATTCTGGGCCCCCCATCTTGTCACCATTTCCATCCCTGCCCTGTTTGCATGCCTGTAAATCCAAAATTTACTAAAATACTGAAAAAAAGCTGATCGCAATCACTTAAAACATGCTTCGATCGGACCCGATCATGATCTCGCCGATGGGATCGGGACATTCCTAATAGCCAGGGAAATGGGATAGATTCATCCTCCTATAAATTATATTACTAGCTTTAAATAGGAGTTTGCCTGTGATGATAGAAAATAGACAGTAATAGTAGTAGTATTTGGGTCTTATGTTACAATATCATTTCATTTCATTTTCATGGGTCTCATGGTTTAGGCAGGAAAAAATGGGGAGCATTTTGCATCGATGAACCTGACTGTGGATTCTTACAGGCCTTAATCTGCTTTAATATGAGAAGCCAGAGTTCATAAGACCTCAGTCCCCCCGTCTAAAGCCGGGGCCTGAGCCGTAAACAGGGCCTATAGAGGATGTTAATGACAGGATTAAGTATGATCACCATGCAGGATCGCAGAATAGTTGGAAAACCCCCAGCTGCTTCCCCCCCCCCCCCTCACTACTCTGAACAATGGAAAATCACTTTGAGAATTGAGGAAGCCAACAAGCCTCTCTGAGTATGTTGGCTCAGTCACACACTGTTTCTGTCTTGATTTGATTCGGGGCTCAAGGCCGAAGGTTTGAAACCATGTTGTATCTGTTAGAATTATTAGGGGTCCATTAGCGATTGTTTCTTTATTTCTTCTCCGCCTCTATCTGGGTCTCTGAAACCGTAACGGCTACAGTTTTGAAACTTGGCAGCTTAGAAGTCTCACCCACTGCTCAGTCAGACAAAAAAAAGAAAATAACGGTTATGGGCAAACGGCCCTAACCTTTGAACCGTAAGTCTCACAAACACAATTATGTTTTATATATCCATATAAATCTCCTAAACCTTAACCTTCTAAGCGCACAAATAGAGCAAAGTCAACAACTGTTGGGCCAAACATCCCAAAACTCATACAATGTTTCATTAACACTGTTGAACCATGTGTAACATTAAACTGTATGGGGATTGGCCATAAATAGACAGTTTTTCCAAACATCACATTTCCAAAGGTGGATATGTTTAATTGTCTCCCACAGGCTGGAGACTGTTTTTATAATAATACATACAATTTATATAGTGCTTTTCTAAATACTCAATACGTTATACAGAAACAAAATAAAAACTAAAATACATTTTTAAAAAATAGTTAAAATGTTAATAACTAAGAACTCAAAGAAAATAATTATAGTAATAAAAGGTAAAAAAGGGCATTAGAATTAGGTAGGGAAAGAGAGTCTGAAAAGGTGGGTTTTGAAGGTGGTTTTAAACATGGGAGGGTTGGGGTAGCTTTGATATGAGCTGGGAGTGAGCTCCATAGGGAGGGGGCAGGAACTGAGAAGGCCCTGTCACCCCAGGTTCACCCCAGGTTTGTTTTTCACTCCTGTCCTGTCAGTCCATCCGTACGTCCGTAAAAAATATCAAAAGTAGCAAATCGACAAGCTCAAAGCACGTCGTATGATCAAGTAGGACATAAATTTACAAAAAAAACACTAAGTTAAAATATGTAGATTAGAGGTTTCTGCCCGGCAGCAACGTTTGTGTTGGCTTGAAACCTCAAATCACAGCTTTACGGCTATAACCTATCCTGGTTCCCTGTCTGTCTCTCCCTCTCTGTGTGTGTCTCTCTCTCTCTCCCCGTCTCTCTCCATTGTGTCAGATTGCTACAGAGGTCATGACAGCGTGTGTTTCCCACAGCTGATCAAATGTTTTCTATTTCATCATCTTCCGTCAAGGAAAGACTGACTTTGTGTCAAATGTTTTCTCACAAATAAGGACAAATGGGAGAATTTCTCCTAGGTCAGCGTTTTTGTCTTTATTTTTTTTTTCAGGATTGTATATTTTTTTGTCACATCTTTTGGATACAATACATTTAAAATCTCCTCCACCTTTAATTTCATGTTTTATTTTTGAATTATTATTAGCCTAGAAGTGCTTATGGTTTATTTCATGCTGCTATCCAGCCAATAGAGGGAGCCCTTGTAGCTTGTTTGCACCAGGCTAAAATGTGAGGCACAGTGTCACAGTGTGATGTCATTGGCCAGCCAGGCAGGGCCGGTCCAAAAAAAGGCATCTGGGGGAGTTTCCCACATCTTCCTCCCTCCCTCCCTCCCTCCCTCCTCAGTCTCCCAGGGGATTTACTTTAGGCCTTTGTGGAGGTTTCCTGTCCACATATCCAATGGCAGCTATCTTTAATGCTGGAAGCCCTGCCAAGGAACACTCTGCCTGCCTGTACAGACATTCTTTACTGCACTGTCACCCCTTTTGTGGTGAAAAATGGCACGGCCCGGGGGTTTATAAAGGATTGTGATGTGTCATTGTGGGTCTTCAGATGTGGTGGGGGGGGGGGGGGAGGAGGAGTAACCTCCAGGTGGCACCCAGCAACAGGAGCTTCTACAACAAACAGAAAATTCATTCATACACACAGATGTAGAACACACACACACACACACACACACACACACACACACACACACGCACACAGCCAGCAAAAGCGCTCAGCAGCTGGACAGCTATAGGGAATTGTGGAATAATGTTTTATATTCACTTTTAGGTAAAGCCCTACCGTGTTGTTTTGATGTTGTTCACTCTTGGCCTTGATGATATGTTCTGACAATGTGAATGTTATAGAATTGATTGATCGAATACTTTATTATTCAAAACATTTAAATGGCACAGAAGTACAGTAAGACATTTAGGCTAAAAGGGATCACACAAAACAGTCCTGGGGACTTTTTTTCCATGTGTGATCCTATCAAGATGGCATGGCATGCAGGGCTGGTATTTACTGGTATTCACTGTTTTGTGTTTAATGTAGTTCTCTCATCATGTGTACACATAATAAACGTTCTAAATACAAAGTGTCTCCATCTCCGTTTGCCTCGACAACATTCTAATTGAACCAGAATTCAGTTACTTGTCATCACGCCTTGCTGGGGCTATGTGAGTGTCTGTTGAGTGTTGACAGGTCTAGTTTAGAACAAGAGAGCCAGATAGAGAGAGACAGACAGACAGACAGAGGAATGGAGACAGAGTAAGAGGGAATAGAAACAGACTGAACGAAAGGAAATTATGGAAATAGCTAGGTAAATAGAGGGAGAATAAGAAAACAGTCCCAGAGTCCCACATCAGTACACACACACACACACACACACACACACACACACACACACACACACACACACACACACACACACACACACACACACACACACACAGAGCCAGGCGCCCTGCTGTGGTGATGTTAGTTCTATATGGGGCGAGTTAGAAGTTTACAGAACAAATACAATATTACCTTCTTTCTTCTGTCGTCTTGATCTTTCTCTCACTGACATTCTGCCTGTCTTCATACTCTGTCTCTCTGTCTGTCTCTCTTTGTATCTGTCGGTCTCCTCAATTTGCTTTCATCAGTCACTTCAAACGCTTTTGAAAACCAGTGTCAGTTAAAAGGAAACGGCCATGATACTGTAGTAGACACAGTGGAGGAGAGGAATGTCGTTTTGACAAAGATGGTGAGAAAGGCCAACTTTTTGGGGGGCATGTCTCATACACACACACACACACACACACACGTTTGTATTGCTGTTAACCATTTGAGCCCAATTTATATTTTGGTGTACAACAGTGTCTCAAGGTCAAAATAGCAGATCTACAAGTTCAAAACACTTTTTATGTGTCTCCGTGTCTGTTTGCTTGTAGATCTGCTAATTTAGCAAAATTTGGAAAAAAGAATTTGAAACATTTTTGGAAAATCTTTTGTTATATTCTTAGATTTTTAAAACATGCTCAAAATAGGGACGCCAGCAGGAAGGTGGTTAACTACAATTTATAATTTAGGCATTTAGGCAGACACTCTTTATCCAGAGCGACTTACAGTAAGCAAGGTAAACGCATACATCAAATGCAGAGAGACGGTGTAGTGCCTCAGTAATCTAGGGTCATAGGTAAACCAAGAACCTAGCATCAGTCTAAACAGTATAATATAAAAAAATAAATGATCTGTACATTGAAACCATAGGATGCCAGGTCAACAATGAACCTGGCACCTGTCTAATAACTGTGATGTTTAAGTACATGTTGTGAGGTGAAGTTCTCCTCATATAAAGCATATCGTTGCTGTCAGGCAGAAACTACAACAGGCCTGCCTACAGTGTCACACGAACGTATGAAAAGTAGCCGATCTGCAAGTTCGAAACGCGGCGCGAAGCGACGCGTTTTGAGCTTGTAGATCGGCTACTTTTGCTATTTTTGGATATGAATCCTGAAAAGTAACAGTTTTGGACATATGAGGTTTCCACCCGACAGAGACGATATGGTGGCTTAACACCAGAATAACCTCATGAAAATGAAATGAATATTAATATCCCTCTTTTTTCCGTTCTTGCAAGGACATTATGTTCCTGTCAAGAAAAGTACAACAATGCACACACACACACACACACACACACACACACACACACACACACACACACAGCGATATTCTCCTCTCCACCGGCAACGGGAAGTTTTGTATTCATTATGCATTTGTCATCATAATAAATTCATATACTGTGTGTGTGTGCGTGCACGCACGTGTGTCGTATCAGCAGGAAGACAGTAGAAAGGTCTTTCATGATCGTGTGATTATTTCTAGCTCGAGTCAGACTGATGAATATTTGGGTTTGGCTAGCTTAGTGTGTCGATCAAACACTGGTTCGGGGACCCATGTTGGTCCTCTAAGGTCAGTGGACCTCAACCTTTAACATTTCAACCCTAGAAAAAATATATTTTCTAACAAATGTTTTATACTTTTGCCTGCAAATATGTTGATCTTGTTCTCTTCTGGCCATATTTGTATATTTTTGATCTCCTCTTGTTGAAGTAAAGCAGTGTCCTTATCTTGTATGATCATCGTACTTGTCAATAATGCTGAGCTTCTGACTCTGACCCTCACAGGGCTTCCTGATTGGTGCGCGGCCAGAAAATGCCTGTGAGCCCATCGAACCGCCCCCTCTGAGAGACAACCAATCCAGCGGGTTCATCGTCCTCATCAAGCGCTTTGACTGCAACTTTGACGTCAAGGTAGGCTGCGCCGCGCAGTTCAGTGTTTGGTCGACTGAGTCTCCCAGCTCAGTTTAAATACAATAACAGGAAATGTCCGTTTCCTAAACAGAACTTCCTTCATACAAGCATTCAGTTTGCCTGCCCTCTATTCCTCTCCTCTCCTATATTCCTCTCCTCTCCTCTATTCCTCTCCTCTATCATCTCTTCACTTCTTTTTCCTTGGTCTTTGGCCAGCAGCAGTAAAATGTGTGAGTGAGGTGGTTGACAGTGATATAGTCAATGTAAATAATAGTGAATGTGCATCATGTGTTGTCATGTTTTCAGTTTATGAAAGGCACAGTTTAAGAAAGAAAGAAAGAATGGAGAGGAAGGCTATGAGGAGAGACAGAATAGAAGAGGTGAGGGCTGAAGAAGACTGGAGCGGTAGGCTTTATAAGAGAGAGGGAGAGAGAGAGAGAGAGAGAGAGACAGACAGACAGACACACAGACAGGTGAGTAATTGGGTGAAAGGAAGAGTAAGGTATGCAATTTCATGACATGCAGGTCTCTGTATCAATCAATTTCACTCCTCCTTTCTTCTCTTACTGTTGCATTCTCTCTATTTCTCTCTCCCCCTCTCTCTCTCTCCCCCGTCTCTCTCTCCCCCTCTTCCTCTGTGGTCCAGCGTTGCCTTAAAAGGCATCAATTCAACACACACACACACACACACACACACACACACAGGCCTGCGAGGAGGGCTAGTAAAATAAGCAAATATTTGCATCAATCATATAATGTAACAAGGTACTGACGAACAGGGTTAGGTGACAGACTAGGTTAAAGTAAGTTTCAAATCTCATCAAGCTCAACAATGGCCAGGTTATTCAAACAAGATACATAGGACCAATTGTTGTATTTCATAGATATGAAACATAATGTTTAAAGGGTACATAGTTCACACACAGGTCTGGAGTGTTGCCAAGTCTGCTTATTATAAGCAACTTTTTCTGTAATGTCACTTGTAAAAAAAACATTTTTGGGGGGCTTGTTTTTGTTGTTGCTTTACAAGCTCGGCTATTTTCAAATAGCTATGTGTGTGTGTGTATGTGTGTGTGTGTGTGTGTTTGTGTGCTCATGTGTAGTCACTTCTTTTGGGCTTGTTTTCATAGACCTGTTCGCTTGTTTCTCTTGCAAAATCAGGCAACACTGGTATGGAACGTTAAGGTGGAAAATAGTGAACTCTGAGGCCTCCCACTGAGCATGTGCAGCACGACACCCCTCCCTCTAGAAAGTCTAGTGACATCACCATCCACACACTGAAGAAAGTTCAACTCCTATCCAAGTCCAACAACAGTTGGTTTCATCTGATCTTTCATCATGACAGTTATTGTTTTAACCCATTAAAACCGAGAAAGCATCTGTCGTGTCATTTTAGATTTTAGCGTTGGCTATTCAAAAATGGCAGATATACAAGCTCACAGCGCGTCACTTCGTGTCGCACTGCGAGCTTACATCTGCTGTTTTTGAACATTTTTGAAAAATCTTTGAAAGTGTGAGAACTACTGATTTAAAAGACATTTGTGGAATCGACCTCAGGTCTTAACGGGTAATTTTTTTTGTACATATCAACCTAATAGTGTGTGTGTGTGTGTGTGTGTGTGTGTGTGTGTGTGTGGTAGCTCGGCCCTACATGTAAATGTGCTTGTAAGGCACATTCTGTGTATGACGTTTATTACTATTAGTACAGCGTGTTACCTTTTCACAGAGCTGACCTGGCATCAGTTCCTGGGTAATGGAACACAGTCAGTGGCTACCAGTGTAACTGTACCCAGAGCAGCCAGACAGCATTATGTAATAACAGAATAAAACCGCTGAGCCAAGGACTGGGGGCAGGGCCTTACTGTACAGGGGGCGGAGCTTGACATTAGACCAGAGAGGGAGAGAGTTGGGGAGGGGGATTTTCCATTTTTTCCTCCTCTCTCCTTAACTTCTTAACTTTGTCACTTCCTGCTCTGTCTGTCTGTCTGTCTCACTGTCTCTGTTGTATCGTATGTATGTCTTTTTGGCTTTTTGGCCCTTTTCCTCCCCAATGTAGTTGTCTGTGTGCTAGTGAGCGCCTCCGTCCTACTCCTCTCGCCCAACACT